>NC_090371.1:121548887-121875474 GCF_036365525.1 Heterodontus francisci | reverse complement strand
AATACTAGAGAACCAAAGGACTAGCAAGAATGAGGAACTGAAAGAAATTAGTATTAGTGAAAATGCAATACTGGAGAAATTAATGGGACTGAAAATTGATAAATCCCCTGGACCTGATGATCTACATTCAGAGTGTTGAAAGAGGTGGCTGTAGAGATAGTGAATGCATTGGTAGTCATCTTCCAAAATTCTATAGATTCTGGAACGGTTCCTGCAGATTGGAAGATGGCAAATGTAACCCCACTATTTAAGAAAGGAGGGAGAGAGAGAAAACTCTATAAAAACAAAGGTGACCGCGGTGACTGCAACAGACCACTCAGGATAGGAAAGGGTTCTGATGAGGAACCACCATGTTGAATTGTGCCTTTCATATTGTCATGGAATGAGGTGATGATACTTAGTAGCTTTGGTGGACATCCAATCTTTTCTAGTAGTCTGAAGAGACCACGTCTGCTGATGAGGTCAAAGGCTTTGGTGAGATCAATGAAAGCAACGTAGAGGGGCATCTGTTGTTCGCGGCATTTCTCCTGTATCTGACGAAGGGAGAACAGCATGTCAACTGTCGATCTCTCTGCACGAAAGCCACACTGTGCCTCAGGGTAGACACGCTCGGCCAGCTTCTGGAGCCTGTTTAGAGCGACTCGAGCAAAGACTTTCCCCACTATGCTGAGCAGGGAGATTCCACGGTAGTTGTTGCAGTCACCGCGGTCACCTTTGTTTTTATAGAGTTTTCTCTCTCTCCCTCCTTTCTTAAATAGTGGGGTTACATTTGCCATCTTCCAATCTGCAGGAACCGTTCCAGAATCTATAGAATTTTGGAAGATGACTACCAATGCATTCACTATCTCTACAGCCACCTCTTTCAACACTCTGAATGTAGATCATCAGGTCCAGGGGATTTATCAATTTTCAGTCCCATTAATTTCTCCAGTATAGACCTGTTAGCCTGAAATCAGTAGTAGGGAAAATGCTAGAATCTATTAAAAAGGATGTGATAACTAGACACTTAGAAAATAATGGTAGGTTTGGGCAGAGTAACATAGATTTATGAAAGGGAAATCATGTTTGACAAATGTGTTAGTGTTTTTTGAGGACGTAACTAGCAGAATAGATAAGGGGGAACCAGTGCATGTAGTGTATTTGGATTTTCAGAAGGCTTTCGATAAGGTCCCACACAAGAGGTTAGTAAGCAAAATTAGAGCACATGGGATTGGGGGTATTATGATGGCATGGCTTGAGAATTAGTTAATGGACAGAAAATGGAGAGTAGGAAAAAAAGGGTCATTTTCAGGTTGGCAGGATGTGACTAGTGGGATACCACAAGGATCAGTGCTTGGGCCCTAGTTATTCACAATCTATATCAATGATGTGGATGTATGGTCAAATGTAATATTTCCAAATTTGCTGATGACACACAACTAGGTGGGAATGTGAGTTGTGAGGAGGATGCAAAGAGGCTTCAAGGGGATTTAGACAGGCTGATTGAGTGGGCAAGAATGTGGCAAATGGAACGTAACATGGAAAAATGTGAAGTTATCCACTTTGGTATGAAAAACAGAAATGCAGAGTATTTCTTCAATGGTGAGAAGTGTTGATGTTCAAAGGGACCTGGGTGTCTTTGTTCATGAACCACTGCAAGCTAACATGCAGGCCCAGCAAGCAATTAGGAAGGCAAATGATATGTTGTCCTTTATTGCTAGAGGATTTGAGTACAGGAGTAAAGAAGTCTTGCTGCAATTGTACAGAGCCTCGGTGAGACTGCACCTGGAGTATTGTGTGCTGTTCTGGTCTCCTTACCTAAGGAAGGTGTTACAACCAGGTGAGAGATCTGTCTAGGGGTCTGTTACTATTTTCACCTGGTCTTATTGTAGCAGGGTTTTATTTATTTTATTTAGAAATACAGCACTGAAACAGGCCCTTCGGCCCACCAAGTCTGTGCCGACCAACAACTAACCCTACAGTAATCCCATATTCCCTACCACCAACCTACACTAGGGCAATTTACAATGGCCAATTTACCTATCAACCTGCAAGTCTTTGGCTGTGGGAGGAAACCGGAGCACCCGACGAAAACCCACGCGGTCACAGGGAGAACTTGCAAACTCCACACAGGCAGTACCCAGAATCGAACCCGGGTCCCTGGAGCTGTGAGGCGGCAGTGCTAACCACTGCGCCACTGTGCCGCCCAATTTTAAACACACTGTGTTTTGAGCTCCCTCTTTATGAATCCTTGTTCACAACTTTCCAATTATAAGGCAAAGAAATGAGCACAAACAGGCTTTCTTTGGTTTAACGAAGAAAGATGAAATTTATTAAACCTTAAACTTAAACTGTAATATGGTTAACGCCTACGGATATACGACGCGCCCATGCTAGCATGCACATGCAATACACACATGCAAATAAGGACAGAAAAGAGCAGAAGAAAAGATAAGTAGAACAGTTTGAGGCAATGTCTTGTTACTGTTTCTCGAGCTCGCTGTAGTCCTTGAAGATATGGTCTTGCATTTCGTTTGGGCCCAGTATTCTTCGTAAACCTTGTTCTTGTAGGCGATTTTTCTCTCTCTGAGTTTACGTGTCTTCAATGGTTTCAGTTCCCCGAGAGTTAGCAGGCAGGAGAGGAGAGGAGAGGCCTTCTCAAACCAGGAGCCAGGAGCTTTCTGAGTTTGAATACTTTGTTGGAAGTTCAAATCTCAACAGCCAGCTAGTCATGTGACTAAAACTGGTCTGACCAGTTTACTTCTTCTGTGTATTGGGGAAGCAACGGCTGGGTCCCTTTTGTTCCAACACCAGTAATATACTATGCAAATGTCCTTCCAATCAGGTTCTTGCAATTTTAAGTTTTAATGTTCATGTGGCGAAATAATGTGTGTCTTAGTCTTGGCAGGTGGGGGGTTTGCCTGACAAAGGATATACTTGCCCTAGAGGGCTTGCAACAAAGGTTCACCATACTGATTCCTGGGATGGCGGGATTGTCCTATGAGGAGAGATTGAGGAGACTGGGCCTATGTTCTCTAGAGTTTAGAAGAATGACAGGTGATCTCATTGAAGCATGCAAAATTCTTACAGCGCTCGACAAGGTAGACGCAGGAAGGATGTTTCCCCTGGCTGGGGGATGTCTAGAACCAGGGGATGCAGTCTCAAAATAAGGGGTAGGCCATTTACGACTGAGCTGAGGAGGAATTTCTTCACTGAAGGTGGAGAATCTTTGGAATTCTCTACCCCAGAGGGCTGTGGAAGCTCAGTCATTGACTGTGTGCAAGGCAGAGATTGATAGATTTCTACATATTAAAGATATCAAGGGTGATGTGGATAGTGCAGGAAAATGACTGAGGTAGAAGATCAGCCATGATGAATGGTGGAGCAGGCTTGAGGCGCCAAATGGCCTACTCCTGCACATACTTCCTATGTTCCAGTGTTCCTTGCAGAGCTCCTCCCATTCATACACCCCCTTGCAGAGCTCCCCCAGTACACAGAACTGCCTTGCAGAGCTCTCCCCCATTCACCCACACCCCTGCAGAGCTTCCCCCATTTACCTCCCCCTTCTAGAGTTTCCCCCATACATATAACCTCCTTGCAAAGCTCCCTCCATTCACACATCCCCCTTGCACAGCTTCCACTTGGACACTCAGCATAGTAGCGGCAATGGGCGCAGTACCCCCCCACTTCCCCAATGCTGCTATGGTTAGGTTACCCTCCCTTTTACAGCACCAAAGCAAGGAGCCGGTGTCGCCAGCTTTTCAGGGTCATGAATCTGAAGGCATGTGATTGCTGCACGTCACCCACAAAATTATGGACCATTCATTGGATCGGAAATAATTACATTCAAATTAATGCTTAACAGCGTTTCAGCCATTTACTGCCGTCGTGTTGGGGTGTCAGTACCGCCACAGTACTTCCCCGCCTCTGCTATAATTGGGATGCAGGGGCACGGCACTGGGTTTTGGGGCGAACTCCGCGACAATGCACCGGCGCGGCCCCACCCCCCGCCACCAAGCCCAACTTAGACGGGATCACAAAATTCAGCCCAAAATCTCCACAACAGTGATGTGAATGACACTGGGCTGAATATTTCCAGCTCACCATGGCCATATTACCGGCAGCGAGCTTCAACAACGGCGGGGCGCACACACAAGAATCACTCTGCATAGCTGCCACGATATTTAGCGCAGCGGCTCATTTAAATGGATGGGGCAGACCACGCCCCCGATGATGTGGAGGGGGTGGTTGCTCCGTCCCCGACACTGGCGTCCAGCGCCACTGCACAGGTGCCGGAGCCATTTTTAAAGGGATTAGAGCCCTTCTACTTCATTTAAATTTTAAAGGAATAGGCTGTATAAATTTAAAGTCAGAATTTTAATAACAGTTCCAAGACCCTCTCCCACCCCCCAATGAGTTATCAATTTATTAGTTGCCCTCTTTCCCCCCCAAAAAAAGATGTTACAACCCCAACCTTTCCCCCTCCTCAAGTTTATTAACTCTGACCTATACCCCTTCCCACGACCCCCTAGACCAATTTTGGGAAGGTTTCACCCCGCTCCCCCCCCCCCCCCCACCCCGTGCTGTCCTGAAAACGTAAATCCTCTCCCTCCCCACCAGTGGTCCACCTTGGATCTCGAAGGCGCGGGCGTTGCGGCAACCAGCCTGAATATCGCAGCGGGACTACCGGCGCAATGAAGTAAGTATTTATTCATTCATTTAAATTAATCAACATATGTTAATGATGTCCCCAGCACCAAGCAGCCGGGGAGACTACCACGAGGCCTCACCGCCACCAGTAATATGGGCGGGACCTTCCTGGCCACGAGGCCTGTGGCGGACCTCTCCCGGAGGTATTTTCCAGGCCCCCCTTGCCACAATCCCCGACATCAGGGCCCGGTAAAATTCAGCCGACATCTCGAAGGGGTGTTGTTGCATAGTTTGGTTTCATTTAGACAGTCATGATGTAATAACCTGTACAACAACCATAAATAAACCTATCCTTTTTGTAAATTTATATGCCAGCTCATGTTCTGCCGTCCTTTTTTCTGACTAAAAATAACAGAATTTCATTCATCTTCAGTGAAAATTACAGTTTTTGTAAATAATTTTTAACATGTCAAAAAAAAGCCTAACTTTTAGCATAATTATTAATCTCCTTGGGTGATCTATAGACCAATTTACTTTTATTTACTCTTGGAATGTAGGTGGCACTGACAATATAGCATTAATTGGCCATCCCTAGTTATGCTGAAACATCAGAATCAACCACAGGGTGGGACTAGAGTCAGGTATAGGTCTGGGTAGGGGCAGAAGACTTCCTTTAATTAAAGGACATTAGGGAACCAGTTGGAATTTTAGGATAATCGGGCTTCTTCTATGGTCATTTTTCACAGAATTAGCTATTAAAACATCGGAATTTATCAACAAAGGTTCAAACAGTCAGGAGGAATTGCAATAATGCTTAACATTGATAGTGACCATTAGTGATACGCTGTGTAAGAAACTGTTCTAGCATAGATTAGCACAAGTGATATGATCTTTAATAAACTGTTCTGATGTGGTTGACATGAAAAATGTGCTTTGAACTACACCATTTTCATTTGGTTACCTTAAGTGATATTCTCTGGGCTATCTGTTTCTTGTGGCTACAAATAGGGAATGGCACAATGCAAGAAATCCTCTAAAAATTATCTTCAAGCAGATATTTCTAACCAGAGAATTACTAATGTTCTGTTTTAGAATAAATTCCACACAATTTGAAAGCCTTATTATTGCATGTGGGACTGACCTGAAAACATAATAGTCAAAATGTGGTACAGCTGGAAATGGGCTTCTTACTATTATCCAAAAAAAGCTTTTGTTTTCTACCTACCATCACAGAATAATTAAGAAATCAAAGTTGTCTTTTACTTTAGTTTTTCCATGATTGTTCCTCTATTCTTTGTCTTTCATTTTATATTCTTTGTATACCAAATTAATATATTTAACTTACTTCCATTTTTTTAAATGAAACATAAAAATGATAATTTTACAGACTTCTGAGTGACTGTAGATATTCCATTATCTGTAAAGTCTAGTAGACCAGCAATACAATGAAGCCTATGAAGCCTGTGATACTTGTGACCTGCTTAAAGTTCTGTCAAAATGTTTGGTTAGTTAGGTGCTCTGCAGTATTTAAGAACATTACAGCGCAGTACAGGCCCTTCGGCCCTCGATGTTGCGCCGACCTGTGAAACCATCTGACCTACACTATTCCATTTTCATCCATATGTCTATCCTTTGACCACTTAAATGCCCTTAAAGTTGGCGAATCTACTACTGCTGCAGGCAGGGCGTTCCACGCCCTTACTACTCTCTGAGTAAAGAAACTACCTCTCACATCTGTCCTATATCTATCACCCCTCAACTTGAAGCTATGTCCCCTCGTGTTTGCCATCACCATCCGAGGAAAAAGACGCTCACTATCCACCCTATCTAACCCTCTGATTATCTTATATGTCTCTATTAAGTCACCTCTCCTCCTCCTTCTCTCCAATGAAAACAACCTCAAGTCCCTCAGCCTTTCCTCGTAAGACCTTCCCTCCATACCAGGCAACATCCTAGTAAATCTCCTCTGCACCCTTTCCATAGCTTCCACATCCTTCCTATAATGCGGTGACCAGAACTGCACGCAATACTCCAGGTGCGGTCTCACCAGAGTTTTGTACAGCTGCAGCATGACCTCGTGGCGCCGAAACTCGATCCCCCTACTAATAAAAGCTAACACACCATATGCCTTCTTAACAGCCCTATTAACCTGGGTAGCAACCTTCAGGGATTTATGCACCTGGACACCAAGATCTCTCTGTTCATCTACACTACCAAGAATCTTCTCATTAGCCCAGTACTCTGCATTCCTGTTACTCCTTCCAAAGTGAATCACCTCGCACTTTTCCGCATTAAACTCCATTTGCCATCTCTCAGCCCAGCTCTGCAGCCTATCTATGTCCCTCTGTACCCTACAATATCCTTCGGCACTATCCACAACTCCACCGACCTTAGTGTCATCTGCAAATTTACTAACCCACCCTTCTACACCCTCTTCCAGGTCATTTATAAAAATGACAAACAGCAGTGGCCCCAAAACAGATCCTTGCGGTACACCACTAGTAACTAAACTCCAGGATGAACATTTGCCATCAACCACCACCCTCTGTCTTCTTTCAGCTAGCCAATTTCTGATCCAAAGCTCTAAATCACCTTCAACCCCATACTTCCGTATTTTCTGCAATAGCCTACCGTGGGGAACCTTATCAAACGCCTTACTGAAATCCATATACACCACATCCACTGCTTTACCCTCATCCACCTGTTTGGTCACCTTCTCGAAAAACTCAATAAGGTTTGTGAGGCACGACCTACCCGTCACAAGACCTTGCTGACTATCTCTAATGAACTTATTCTTTTCAAGATGATTATAAATCCTGTCTCTCATAACATTTTCCAACATTTTACCCACAACCGAAGTAAGGCTCACAGGTCTATAATTACCAGGGCTGTCTCTACTCCCCTTCTTGAACAAGGGGACAACATTTGCTATCCTCCAGTCTTCCGGCACTATTCCTGTCGACAATGACGACATAAAGATCAAGGACAAAGGCTCTGCAATCTCCTCCCTAGCTTCCCAGAGAATCCTAGGATAAATCCCATCTGGCCCAGGGGACTTATCTATTTTCACACTTTCCAAAATTGGTAACACCTCCTCCTTGTGAACCTCAATCCCATCTAGCCTAGTAGCCTGAATCTCAGTATTCTCCTCGACAACATTTTCTTTCTCTACTGTAAATACTGACGCAAAATATTCATTTAACACTTCCCCTATCTCCTCTGATTCCACACACAACTTCCCACTACTATCCTTGATTGGCCCTAATCTAACTCTAGTCATTCTTTTATTCCTGATATACCTATAGAAAGCCTTAGGGTTTTCCCTGATCCTATCCGCCAATGACTTCTCGTGTCCTCGCCTTGCTCTTCTTAGCTCTCCCTTTAGATCCTTCCTGGCTAGCTTGTAACTCTCAAGCGC
Organism: Heterodontus francisci; assembly: GCF_036365525.1. NCBI lineage: Eukaryota > Metazoa > Chordata > Chondrichthyes > Heterodontiformes > Heterodontidae > Heterodontus > Heterodontus francisci. Next base: position 121,867,427 of record NC_090371.1, on the reverse strand, counting down.
CCTAACTGAGCCTTCACGTCTCATCCTAACATAAGCCTTCTTCTTCCTCTTGACAAGCGCTTCAACTTCTTTAGTAAACCACAGCTCCCTCGCTCGACAACTTCCTCCCTGCCTCACAGGTACATACTTATCAAGGACACGCAGTAGCTGCTCCTTGAATAAACTCCACATTTCGATTGTGCCCATCCCCTGCAGTTTCCTTCCCCATCCTACGCATCCTAAATCTTGCCTAATCGCATCATAATTTCCTTTCCCCCAGCTATAATTTTTGCCCTGCGGTATATACCTGTCCCTGCCCATCGCTAAGGTAAACCTAACCGAATTGTGATCACTATCACCAAAGTGCTCACCTACATCTAAATCTAACACCTGGCCGGGTTCATTTCCCAGTACCAAATCCAATGTGGCATCGCCCCTGGTTGGCCTGTCTACATACTGTGTCAGAAAACCCTCCTGCACACACTGGACAAAAACTGACCCATCTAAAGTACTCGAACTATAGTATTTCCAGTTGATATTTGGAAAGTTAAAGTCCCCCATAACAACTACCCTGTTACTCTCGCCCCTGTCGAGAATCATCTTCGCTATCCTTTCCTCTACATCTCTGGAACTATTTGGAGGTCTATAAAAGACTCCCAACAGGGTAACCTCACCTCTCCTGTTTCTAACCTCGGCCCATACTACCTCAGTAGACGAGTCCTCAAACGTCCTTTCTGTCGCTGTAATACTCTCCTTGATTAACAATGCCACACCCCCCCCCTCTTTTACCATCTTCTCTGTTCTTACTGAAACATCTAAATCCCGGAACCTGCAACATCCATTCCTGCCCCTGCTCTACCCATGTCTCCGAAATGGCCACTACATCGAGATCCCAGGTACCAACCCATGCTGCAAGCTCACCCACCTTATTCCGGATGCTCCTGGTGTTGAAGTAGACACACCTTAAACCAGGTTCTTGCTTGCCAGTGCCCTCTTGCGTCCTTGTAACCATATCCCTGACCTCACTACTCTCAACATCCTGTACACTGGCACTACAATTTAGGTTCCCATTCCCCTGCTGAATTAGTTTAAACCCCCCCCGAAGAGCACTAGCAAATCTCCCCCCCAGGATATTGGTACCCTTCTGGTTCAGGTGAAGACCATCCTGTTTGTAGATTCTGACCATCCTGATCAGATTACATTACCAATACAGCGGATAATTTTTCAGGTACAGTCAAGTCCTAAAGTGATGTCGGGTCCATTTAAAAAAAAAAACAGCTTTCTCCATTTCCTCCACCCTCCTTCATCTAATTTCTCTTTCCCATACATCAATCACAAGGAAGAGCTACCAAACCATTGCTGTTTATGCTTCCCAGCTCATACAATAACCAAAGGTAGCTAGAAACAAACTATATAACATGCTTCAAAAGCTGCAACATGTCCTACACAGCTGCTCAAAAGGCAGATTTATTATTTCCTGGAAGAAAATCAGACAACAAATCAACAACTTACATTTAACAAAAACGTCCCAAGGCACTGTACGTGAGAAAGTCGAGCAACAGACGAATTATGGAATATCGCAGACAAAAAGACAGATTTTGAAGCGGGTTTAAAACGTTTAAAAGGTAAAGAGAAGCATCAATGTGCAGAGATTAAAGGAGGGAATTTGAAACAGTTGAGACATTTACAGCACAGAAGGAGGCTATTTAGCCAATCACGTCTGGCCAGCCATCAAGCAACCTAACAGTAAAAGTCTTTTGTGTAAATGAACTTGGATATGCGAGTATAATGGCACTTGCTAAATTGATGACCTTGCAAAAAGTACAAAAACATTATACACGGATGTATTCAGTATCTTAACCATAAATAATGAAATCCATTGGTAACATATCATGCATGACTATCTCCCCAATACCTGCAAGAATTTAGCTGAATCTCTCCAGCTTGCATACATATTTGGGATATTAGGCAGTGAAATAAATGATTCTTGTAAAATGTACTATGGTTTCACTAAATAGAAGAAATCTCTCCTATAAGTCTCAAACCGCACACTGAGGTATTGCTGCAGCATTTGGCAATGATCCTAAAAATCTCACAGAAATGGAGCTTGTATACCATGCGTCATGAATGTGGTGCTCACTATTCGACAGTGTCCCTGTCATGCAGGGCCCAACCTGCCAAGAATGAGGCACATTGGCTTGGTCATACGAACATTGATTTTTTTTTTACTGTTGTTGGAACGAGGAAATGACTTGAACTGATCAGCTGTGACTGGAAAAAATATCTGCATACTAACAGACAGTGCTTGTGTAGACAAAGGACCATTCCCTGACACATTCAACTCACAGTGGATGGTGATCACCGGACAGCGAGGGGTTGGGGAAGCGCATTCCGGGGCCTGCTGGGGTGATGCAATCCACAGGGACTCGGACTGGTTGGACCAGCTGGTCACACGACTAACTGGCTGTTCCAGGGATTTCTATTCACTATATGTTGTTGCTATACACTGTTATATTGATCTAGGTGCTTTTAAATATGTACTTTGACAATGGCAATTTTGTAGTTGCTTTTATATATTTACACTTTTCCCTTGGACAATAGCGTGAAATAGTGAAAGAATTTGCAGGATGATTAACAGTCTGACAGGTTGCAACTGGGAGGCACAGTGGCGCAGTGGTTAGCACCGCAGTCTCACAGCTCCAGCGACCCGGGTTCAATTCTGGGTACTGCCTGTGTGGAGTTTGCAAGTTCTCCCTGTGTCTGCGTGGGTTTTCTCCGGGTGCTCCGGTTTCCTCCCACAGGCCAAAAGACTTGCAGGTTGGTAGGTAAATTGGCCATTATAAATTGCCCCTAGTATAGGTAGGTGGTAGGGAAATATAGGGACAGGTGGGGATGTGGTAAGAATATGGGATTAGTGTAGATTTAGTATAAATGGGCGGTTGATGGTCGGCACAGACTCGGTGGGCCGAAGGGCCTGTTTCAGTGCTGTATCTCTAAACTAAACTAAACTTGAAAGCTCCTAATATTAAGGCAAAATGCTGCAAATCTGAAATATAAAGAGAAAATGCTGGAAATAATTAGGAGGCCAGGCAGCATCTGTGGAGAGAGAAACAGAGTTAATAACCTGGATATTGCAGTCAGCGACGATGTAAGGGTGTTCACTGAAGAAAGCGGCCCACAGAGATCTAGCGATCTCCCCTTTCTTGACGGAAGCTTAAACCTGGTGCAAGTCAAGGGAATGTTTTGATGTGCAGTGATGTCAGCAAGCAGGTATGCAGCCAGTCACATTGAAGTGTTTACACACTGCAAACCAGAAAGTTAAAAACACTTAATATCCTTCACTTTTAATTTAAATTTTCAGATAGCGAAATAAATGATTATTGGATTAAGATAGAAGCTCAAAAAAATTAGAAAAAGAAAAAAAATTAAAATGTGGTGAGGAATCTTTTAAACATTGTGGAGAAATTTGACATGCCACAAATGTAAAATTAGCTTTTCAGTGCCAGTGAGGCCGTTTAGCAGTAATTATGAAGTTATTATGCCTTTAAAAATCCACTTGCACCGCATTCAACAAGATGTAACTTTTTCAAAGGCTTTGCAGTGAATCTAACATGGAAGTTCTTGCCTTTCAATTAATTTCCGTTGATTGTCATCTGGGAATGCCCCAACAGCACATCTTCTAGAGAAGCGTAAAATCACTGCTTCTGGGTTTCTGCGTTATTCTTTGCATGTGTGAACTCCAGAAGTTGCTGTCAGTTTCAGTGCAATAATGACCACAAACAGTTTTTCCATCAATACCACCGCAAAGTCTGGGCTAATGTTTCAGGTTTGTGATCTTTTGTCAGAACTGGAAAATGCTACAATGTAACAGGTTTTAAGCAAGTATGGAGGCAGGGAAAGTAGGGATGGGAGGAAAGTACAAAAGGGAAGATATGCAATAGGGCAGAAGACAGGAGTGATTAAGTGGACGGCAGAATCATTATCAGCACCTGATGTCCAAAAAAATGAGACCACTGGTTATGATCTGAAGTTGTTGAACTCGATGCTAAGTCCAGAAAGTTGTAAAGTGCCTAATTGAAAGATTAGGTGCTGTTTATTGAGCTTCTGTTCAACTTTACTAGAACAGTGTAGGGAGCCGAGGACAGAGAGATCGGAGTGGGAGTGGGATGGAGAATTAAAAATGGCAACTGACCAGAAACTCAGGGTCACCCTTGCAACCTGAATGGAGGTGTTCAGCAAACCGATCACCCAATCTGTGTTTGGTTTCCCCAATGTAGAGGTCACCATTTGTGAGCAGCAAACACAGTTTATTAAATTGAAAGTATAAGTAATTCTATATTTCGCCTGGAAAAAGTGTTTGAGGTCCTGGATGGTGAAAAAGGAGGAAGTGAAAGACCAAGTGTTGCATCTCCAGTGCTTGCAATGGGAACGTGCTGTAGGAAGGGGAGCGGTTAATGGAAGAGTGGACCAGAGTATTCCTGAGGGAATCGTCCCTTCAAAATGCTGAAAGTGGAGGGGAGGGGGTATAGCTGTTTTTGGTGGTGGCATCACACTGGAGGTGCCAGAAATGGCAGAGGATGATCCATTGAATGTCCAGGATGCTGGGGTGGAAGGTGAGGGCAGGGAAACCTGATTGTGGTTCTGGGAGGGAGGGGAATTGGTGAGGACAGAAGTGTGGGAAATGGGACAGACATGGTCCAGGGCCCTGTCAACTGCTGTGCAGGGGAATCCTTGGTTGAGGATAAAGGAAGACATATCGGAAGCAATGTTCCTGCTAAGCTGCATGGGTGCAAAGCTGCACAGCAGCTTAAATAGTACTGCGCAGGCCTTCACAGAATCGTTACAGTGCAGAAGGAGGTCATTCGGCCCATCGTGTCTGCACCGGCTCTCCGAAACAGCAACTCATTTAGTGCCATTCCCTTGCCTTCTTCCTGTAAAACTGCACTGTCTTCCTTTTCATATAACAGTCTAATTCCCTTTTGAATGCTTCAATTGAACCTGCCTCCACCATACTCTCAGGCAGCGCATTCCAGACCTTAATTACTCACTGCGTGAAAAAGCTTTTCCTCTTGTTCCCATTGCTTCTCTTACCCATTACTTTAAATCTGTGCCCTCTCGGTCTCGATCCTTTCATGAGTGGGAACTGTTTCTCTCCATCTACTTTACTTTATCTAGAGCGGCGCAGTGGTTAGCACTGCAGCCTCACAGCTCCAGCGACCCGGGTTCAATTCTGGGTACTGCCTGTGTGGAGTTTGCAAGTTTTCCCTGTGTTTGCGTGGGTTTCCTCCGGGTGCTCCGGTTTCCTCCCATATGCCAAAGACTTGCAGGTTGATAGGTAAATTGGCCATTAGCAATTGCCTCTAGTATAGGTCGGTGGTAGGGAAATATAGGGACAGATGGGGATGTGGTAGGAATATGGAATTAGTGTAGGATTAGTATAAATGGGTGGTTGATGGTCGGCACAGACTCGGTGGGCCGAAGGGCCTGTTTCAGTGCTGTATCTCTAAACTAAACTAAACTAGAGCCTTCATGATTTTGACTACCTCTATCAAATTATCTCTCAGCCTTCTCTCCTCCAAGGAAAACAGTCCCAACTTCTCCAATCTATTTTCATAACTGAAGTTCTTCATCCTTGGAACCATTCTCATGAATCTTTTCTGTACACTCTTCAGTGCCCTCACATCTTTCTTAGTGTGGTGCCCAGAACTGGTCGCAATACTCCAGCTGAGGTCGAACTACTGTCTTATATAAGTTCAACATAACTTCCTTGCTCTTGTACTCTATGCCCCTATTAATAAAGCCCAGGATACAGTATGCTTTATTAAACGCGTTCTCAGCTTGTCCTGCCACCTTCAATGACTTATGCACATATACACCCAGGTCCCTCTGCTCTTGCACCCCCTTTAGAATTGTACCCTTTGTTTTATATTGTCTCTCCTTGTTCTTCCTACCAATATCACATTTCTTTGCATTGAACTCCATGTGCCACCTATCCACCCATTCCACCAACTTGTCTATGTCCTTTTGGAGTTCTACACTATCCTCCTCACAGTTCACAATGCTTTGTATCATCTACAAACTTTGAAATTGTGCCCTGAACACCAAGGTCTAGGTCATTAATATATATATATCAGGAAATGCAAGGGTCCCAATACCGACCTCTAGGGAACTCCACTACAAACCTTCCTCCAGCCCGATAAACATCCATTAACCATTACTCTTTGTTTCCTGTCATGCCAATTCTATATCCATGTTGCTATCGTTCCTTTTATTCCATGAGCTAGAACTTTGCTCACAGGTCTGTTGTGTGGCACTGTATCAAACACCTTTTGAAAGTCCATGTACACCACATCGACTACATTGCCCTCATCCACTCTCTCTCTTACCTGCTCAAAAAGCTCCAGCAAGTTAGTCAAACATGATTTTCCCTTAAGAAATCCATGCTGGCTTTCTTTAATAAACCCATTTTTGTCCATGTAACTATTAATTTTGTCCCGTATTATTCTTTCTAGAAGTTTCCCCACCACTGAAGTTAAACTGACTGGCCTGTAGTTGCTGGGTTAATCTTCACACTTTTTTGAACAAGGATCTGACATTTGCAATTCTCCAGTCCTCTGGCACCACCCCCAAGTCTAAGGAAGACTGAAAAATTATGGCCTGTGCCTCCACGATTTCCACCCTCACTTCCCTCATTATACTTGGATGCATCTCATCTGGTCGTGGTTCTTTATCCACTTCAAGTACTGAGAGCCTATCTAATACGTCCTTATCAATTTTGAACTCTTCTAGTTTCTGAATTACCTGCTCTTTCACCATTCCCTGGATTGCATTTTCTTCCTTGGTAAAGCTAGGTGCAAAGTATTCATTTAATACCTCAGCTATGCCCTCTGTTTCCATGCCTTGTTCTTTGATAAATACTGTGCTCCCGGCCGCACAAAAAATATTAAAGGGGCTGCACACTGGAAAAAATGAGAATAGAGAAGTTGAGGAAGGGAAGAGAAGAATCGGAGATGAACCATGTGAAGGCAAGAATAGAAATTGGAAGCCAAGTTGATGAAATTTTCCAGTTCAGGGCAAGAGCAGGACACCGAGCCAGGACAGTCAACATGAGCACTGGAGTATTGTCTGGCCTGCAAGTTAATACAATCAACATAAAGTCTCTCTTCCATTCTGCTTTACATATTGGTTTTGTGATCTAGTGACTTGCATCATCTGAATGAGCAGTTTGGTATGGCTCTATATATCCTTGACTTTGGAGCAAGGCTTTGTCTTACTGGAAACATTCCTGACTCTGAGTCAGGAAGGGTAGGGTTCAAACTTTACTTCCAGAGAGTTCCAGTGAGTTGTAACCAGAGCTCTGGCTTTGAATTCTGGGTTGACATCCAGATACTTCAGTCTGATGCGTGTAGGATGTACCCTTCATTGTATGGGTTGTGAGAGCCCATAAATTCCTCCTACCATTTAAAACAAACAACCTTCTGAAATATTAGGACTAATTTTTATGTTAGGTGTATGTTGGATGGGTGGTAGGCAGGGCATCCCCTATGCCTGCCCAATGGCATGGCTGGGTGTCAAAACCATTTTCTTGATCAGGTCTCATTTTGATATTTACAAAGAGCTGCCAGCAATATGAGTAACTCACTCTTGGAGGCAAGGGAATCTGGTGGGCTGCCTCTTTATAAAGGCAGTCTGCATTTCTTTTTGATAGGCAAACTTTGCAGCTTTTTTTGTCAAGCACAATGAAAGGTAACTACGGTCACAAGTCCCAGGTTTGCAGTTGATGCTGCGGAGGTGCTGGTAGAACATGATGTAAACTGCAGTGGAGAGAGATGGCTGTCAACATCAGTGCAAGCAGCAGAGCTCCCAGGACCTGGGAGCAATACTGTAAGAGTTCGATGACCTTATGAGAGCGGATAAGGTAAGAGTCTCATCACATCTCTCTTACGCTGCACAGCACTACATCACTGTACTTTATCCCAGCATTACCAATCATTCTTCCTCCTTGTTTCCCATGCCTCTTCTTCAATCACAGCAGCACACTTAACTGCATCTTGTTCTATTTCCACTGGCACACTCAACACCTGCTACTTTTCTTCTTCGCACCTATTGCTTCTTATTGTCACCATAAACATTATGTTAAGTTGCCTGACACATCTTTACAACCCTTTGGACACGCATTAAACCACTCCACTATTCTTGTAGGACAAGCTAACATACAAGAGTGAGCTGGCAAGATCTGTACAAGTTTCATCACAATGCAAGTGCTCACGCAAATGGAGGAGGCCAGAAATGGAACTATTGACAGAGGGAAGGCAAGCAGCATGGTAGATGGTGAAGCTGGAGGACAGGCGCAGCAGAGTGTTTGGCCTTCTCCCTTATGTTCATATAATAGCTTCCTCACTCACTCTGCAGGACAAGCTTGTGATGCATAATACTGTCACACAGCTTCTACTGCTTACCCTTAACAACCTGTTAACCCTTGTCTCCCTCCTCTCTTTATAGATACATCAGAGGTCCCAGGCCAAGATGCAGTAGGAGGGGAGCCCTCTGATAAAGCATCATCACTTTCTCTGACCTTAAGCACAAATTCAGAAATTAGCACCACAGGCACCATAGCTAATGAGTTACTGGGACTTATAATAGATGAACCCCCCCACAGCAAATGAATAGAAGCAAGTGCAGGTGGCAAGAACAGTCCGGAAGCAGCTCCCCAGAGGGAAGTCTGCATCCTAGCTCTGTTTGCAGAGGATAGGTTAATGTATTTCCACATGTCTACCGTATACTTTTGGGAATCCAAATGGGAGTGCTTTCTGATGCTGGAAGTCCCTGAGAAAGTGTTGTAGAGGCTAGCTCAGACAAATATCTGTGTTATGGAGTGATTCACAGTTCATTGACTAATGTTACAGATCAAATCCAAGGCAGCCTGAAATGACCTTATTGTGTAACAATTCAGGGCTTACGTGAGTTTTAAATCCACTGGCAGTGTTATACCAATGTTAGAGATAGTCTACAAATTGGGTTCTAGTATGTGGCACAACTAACAGATAACTTTTTTGGTAATGTGCAGTCTCCACAGCCCTTATTCCTGGAACAAGTGGAGATATGAACACCTTTCTCTGTAAACCCTTGCACAAGTGTACTTCTGGCTGGTGGCAATCACCTCCAGTGCTGCCTGACTAGCCTCATCTCCCTTGGTTGCTCCTCCTCTTCCTCCTCCAAATAAAATAGAGAGTGATATGGCAAATCCTTTGGACATATTACCCTCTGATGAAGGTGACATGGGTGGAAAGGGGATAGAGCCCAATGTAGAAGCTGCAGTGGATAGGTCAAAATTGACCCCAAAAAAAGCAAGAAAATTGTTGATAAATGCACGCTCTAGAATGATTTGTTCAGAACCAACAATTTGCTTTTAAACAACTTCTGCCTTGGTGTGGCTGCCTAGCAATGCTGAATGCCTGTTTTCTAAGTATGATCTTGGAATACAAGCAGGTTTCCAAAGTGTGTAATGGGATGCCAGGTGTCACTGTCAATTTCACCTTGGTTCTGTTGCCAGCATTTAGATAAATGCTTCCTCCTGCCACTGTAGCTTCTGGCAGAAAATACTTCCCTCTTCCATTTTGCACAACAACCTGCCCCAAAACCAGGAATGCACAAAATCTATTATCCTGATTTTAGCTCCAGACAGAAATCCCTCCAGAGCTGTTAGGATAGGACATTTTGAGGTTGGGGATCTTCTATAAACAGGGTCAATTACTACTACTTGCACTCTTTCATAATCACACAGCTTGATTCCATCTCACTGCATTGTGATGCCTGATATCTACTACTGTCCAGCCTCTCAGTGCCATCCTAACTATCATCCCTATTCTTTTTCCTCTAAGTCACAACTGTCACAGCCCAAAAAAAGACACTTCACAAGAGGAGAATCTTTGAAGCGGCACTGTCACATGTTGCAGACCAAGCAGCAGCACCGAGATTGATGCCCCGAATGGGTTAGTGATTGAGAAGTCGGCACATGGTGAAGCATCCAGATAAATTGAGCAGCAACAGGTACTGGAGGCAGGGACAAGCCAGGAGACAGTTTGCTGGAGGTCGAGTTCCTCACCCAGCTCTGCTGAGAAGGCTAGAGGGCTGAATTTTCGGGTTGGGAGTAGAAAATGGAAGTCAGGGCTGTTTCTGGGTCCTGAACTTGCCCCCGAGGGAAGCAGATTAAACTCATGATTTTTGCAGAGACAACCCCTTTATTGGTTAGGAATCAGGTTTGGTGGCCAATTGGCGACCATGGGATGGGAACAGAGGTGGGCCAGATGAAATGTGGGCTCAATTTGAACTCCCTACAACACCCGTTACTGTGACTGCCAATGTGAGTGTTGAAGGAGCAAGCAAAAGATTGCCATTGAGCCTTGGCCTGGACTGCAGTGTCACATGATGTCCCTAGAAAACCAAAGGCCTGGCACCCGGGGCAGGGCAGCCTCTCGGTGGTTCGATAGCGATCTTTAAGTGATGCTGGAAGCTGTGACGGCGAGGAGGGAGATCCTCTTCCTGGAGGGTGGCAGGAGAAGGCTACCTACCCAGACAAAGAAGGTCTGGGTTGAGATAGCAGCCACTGTCAACGGCAGAAGTATCATCTAAAGTTCCAGGATTCATTGCTGCAAAAGGTTCAATGACCTCCCACGTTCTGGCAAGGTGGGTACAACACCTAACCCTCAGAACAGGCCTCTGGGCTTGCACCCTCCAGTAGACACACCAGCTGAGGAGCCTTTGTTCCTGCACCTGTAGCCTCTAATTGGCTGCTGAACCCGACTCCAAACCTGTTAAGGTTGCCTCCATGAAAATAGAGTTTAATCTGCTACTCCCTGGGGACGGGTTCAAAACCTGGAAACAGTCCCGACTTCCATTTCCCGCACCCAATGCAAATATTTAGCCAAGGGAGTTGGGAGGAGAGGCAGAGGCCTGGCACTTGGGGAAGGGCTGCCCCTTGCTTCTCAGATGTGGACCTCGAAATCCTCCAGGAGGACCATGGGAGAGGAAGGAGATCCTCTTTCCAAAGGGTGGAAGGAGAAGACCACCCAGTGATCAAAGTTGGCATGGCTGGAGGTGGCTGAAACAGTCAGCACAGAAGTGTGATCTGTAGGAACTGGGTCCAGTGCTGTAAAAGGTTCAATTACCTTCTTTACTCTGGCAAGGTGAGTATAAGGCCAGACCCTGATGAAAGGCCTTTGGGTGGGTATTCAGCCTCTAGCAGACACACCAGCTGAGGAGGCTGAGGGCACATCCTGCTCCTGAACATGGGAGGAATGTATGGCCAGAGTACTTACAAGGCTCAGAGTTCTAGCACTGTTGAGGACTTACCAGCACAGATAGATGCAGCTTATTCTGTATATGAGCCACTGGAATTGGTCAGAGAGACCAGCAGGGCCTCATCTGTCATTTGTCCTTGCAGGAGAAAAGGGCACATAATGTAAGAAAGAGAGCTCTGACTGGAGTTGGGGGTGGGGTGGTGGGGGGGGTGAGCGGTGGGTGACAGTGGTCCCAGCTTGCCTTTGTCACTGCCATGGAGGAGGGAGCAAGTTGGGAAGGAGAGATGGGCATACGTGAAGGAGAGGGTGAAAAGATATTGCAATCTGTGGATGAAGGGGTTGGAGTGCACTCCTCATCGTTCTACAGAATGCCAAAAACACAGCTGCAATAGGAAGCCTCAGCACAGCAGAGGCTTCTGCTGCCACAGGCTAGTTCTCATGATCTCCTTCATGTGTCTCCACAGGTTCTGTTGTGGAGGGGGAACACCTGAGTTCTGTCATGGCACCAGGGTCATCGCAAGAAACCAAGACAGCAGAGCCAGCTCTTTCACAACACACAGGCGTAACCAGCGCAGATACATTTGTGGGTCTTTGAGTGTGCTTAGATAGGGTGGCACTCATGAAGAACATGGTACTAGTGAGCAGGAGGAGGACAGCGAGGCAGAGGTAGCTGTGTGCAGTTCCCCCTCGGAGGATGGAGGATGGAGGACAGACACATTGCAGCTGGGCGCAGATGCAGGGCCTTGGGAGTCACAAGAAAGGAAGCTCTTCTTAAATCAGCAGCAACATGTCACAGTTCCCTGAGGCAGTACAGGTTCATGGGCTGAGAATGGAGGAGTCTGTTCAGCTTATGTGTGCCACCACGGCTCAGAGCACATGAGATCCTCCATTGAGAGAGTGGCCAACCTCATGGAGAGACATATGCAGCAGCACTTGGAATGGATGCAGGGTGCATGCAACACTCTGTAACATTGTCCGATCACTGGTGCTGGTGATGTAAAGATGTTTGGAGTGGATGCCAGCTGCTCCCCAACTAGTGCTCCTGTCCAACCATCTGGAGCACCATCCAAAGGCCGAGGCAGTCACCAAACATGATGAGGATACCACCCCTGATGGGGCACCATCATCATAATTTGGCCACTACGCAGGCACAGCACCAAATGGTTCACTGGGGTTTGCTTTATTTGTTAATGTGCACTTTGTTACTTTTGGAACATGTTGTAAATATTGACATGACTCCAGGAATGTGAGTTTCCATTCTTTAATGGTGAGACTGGAAAAGTGGGAATAAGGGGTGAAGGGAAGCAAAGGTCTTTGAAAGGGGACAGTGCGACCTCTGGACAGATGTGCATCATTCAGTGGCTGTAAGAATGGATCCATTCAAGGCTGTGTCTTCAGTGGAAGTGTTCTCACTGGCATCTCAAAGTGAATTCCAGAGCTTGCCATCCTCTTGGGTTAGAAGGGCTCAGCTGAAACGTGCCTGGATCAGATGCTCCTTGACATTGACGGTTTCCTGACGAGACTCTCAAGTTCTGAACTGGGTTCAGCCACCTCCCTGGGCAGATGGGGCACCTCTCTACCCTTCACCTTCCTCTTCAACCTTCTGCTACTCCTCTTCCTCCAATGAGCTGTGTTGTTCCAGGGCTTCACCCTGCTCAAGAGCCACACAACATTAGAGGGCCATGAAAACCACAGTGTGCAAGACTCTTGCAGGAATGTACTGCAGGTCCAGGCACGGAATTGTATCTTCAAAAGCTTCAGTTGTAGTGCCTCTGTGGCTCCGTCTCGCAGTCACATAAAGGGGTGGGTAGCCATCTCTTCAAAGGATAACCCTTGTCCCCTAAATTTCATCCACAAGGTTTGTGGGGTGAAATGAAGAGCCGTGGCACACTGGCCTGCCGGAGAATGAAGGAGTCATGGCAGCTCCCCACAACCTCTGCACACCCGATGGCACCTGTGTGCCAATGGCTGAGTGCCCCTCTCAGCCATCCTCCCTTTTATTGGCCCACCTAAGTTAATAGCACGGCCATGACTGGCTCCCTGCTGTGTTGCCACCTCCATCCACCTGATTTGTCCCTGATCCAGCATGCAATTCATGCGTCCCCACTAAAATCCTAAACTGGCCCTTAACAAGCTGACAATGAGCTTCTTAACAGGATTAATTGGCCTCATTTCCAAATCGGGCAGGTTGTTATGTCCCACCTTCCCCCATTCTGAGGAAAATTGCCGGCAGCAGGAATGACTGTAAAACCGGTACGTCGGCCAATGACTATGATTTCTGCGTCGGTCCACCTCCGTGCCCGTCCCCCATTGGGACATAAAAATCCTGCCCTAGAATTCAAAAGTATTTCAAAAGAACTTGGAGACATTCTGAGATCGCCTATATAAATGACCTATTGTTTATATAAATGACGTTTTATCTATATAAATAACCTATATAAATGCAAGTCTTTCAAGTCTTTAGTTAAACCACTATTCAAGAATGGGGAGAGAGGTAAACCAGGAAACTACAGGTCTGTCAGTTGTGGGGAAGTTATTAGAAATCATTATCGGGAAAAAATAAACTTTAATCAAGGAGAGCTAACATGGTTTTGTTAAAGTCAAATCATATTTGACAACCTTGATTGAGTTCTTTGATGAGGTAACAGAGAAAGTTGATCAAGGTAATGCAGATGATGTTGTAAAACTGGGCTTCCAAAGGCACTCAACAAAGTAATACACAGGAAGCTTATTAAGAAAATGGGAGCCAATGGAATTAAGGAGAGAGCGGCGGTATGGACATGAAATTGGCTCAGTGACAGGAAGCAAAGGGTAGTGGTGGATGGATATTTTACAGATTGGGAGGTGTTTTTAAAAATTTGTTTGTGAGATGTGGGCGTCGCTGGCTAGGCCAGCGTTTATTGCCCATCCCTAATTGCCCGTGAGAAAGTGGTGGTGAGCCACTTTCTTGAACCGCTGCAGTCCTTGGAGTGTAGGCGCACCGACAGTGCTGTTAAGAAGGGAGTCCAGGATTTTGACCCAGCGACAGTGAACGAACGGTGATATAGTTCCAAGTCAGGATGGTGTGTGGTGTGGAAGGGAACTTGCAGGTGGTGGTGTTCCCATGCATCTGCTGCCCTTGTCCTTCCAGGTGGTAGAGGTTGTGGGTTTGGAGAGCGCTGTCAAAGGAGTCTTGATAAGTTGCTGCAGTGCATTTTGTAGATGGTACACAACGCTGTCACTGTGCGTCTGTGGTGAAGGGTGTGAATGTTGAAGGTGGTGGATGGGGTGCCAATCAAGCGGGCTGCTTTATCCTGGATGGTGTCGAACTTCTTGAGTGTTGTTGGATCTGCACCCATCCAGGCAACTGTAGAGTATTCCATCACACTCCTGACTTGTGCCTTGTAGATGGTGGACAGGCTTTGGGGAGACAGGAGGTGAGTTATTTGCCGCAAAATTTCTAGCCTCTGTCCTGCTCTTGTAGCCACAGCATTTATGTGGCTGGTCCAGTTCAGTTTCTGGTCAATGGTAACCCCAAGATGTTGATAGCGGGGAATTCAGCGATGGTAATATCATTGAATTTCAAGGGAAGATGGTTAGATTCTCTCTTGTTTGAGATGGTCATTGCCTGGTACTTGTGTGGCACGAATTTTACTTGCCACTTATCAGCCCAAGCCAATGGTGTTCCCCAAGGGTCAGTTTTATGTCCATTACACTTTTAATTTTTTACAAACAACCTAGACTCAGGTGTAGGCCCCTAACATTATAAAGTTTGCAGATGATACAAAACTTGCCTAAGTAGTAGATAGTGATGAAGATAGTTTTAGGCTTCAGGATGATATAAACAGATGGTGAAATGGACAGAAGCACGGTAGGAGGCGTTCAGTGCAGGGAAATGTGAAATGATGCACTTTGGAAAGACAGTAAACTTTAAATGCCACAATTATGTAAAGTGTAAATGAGCTGAGAGACCTTGGTGTCCATAAAAACAAATCCTTAAAGGTGACAGGGAAGGTTGATAAGGTGGTTAAAAGGCATATGGGTTACTTGGGTTTTTAAGTAGAGGAACAGAATATAAAAGCAAAGATATCATGCTAGAACTTTATAAATCACTGGTTAGGCTTCAGCTGGAGTATTGTGGACAATTCCGGGCACCACACTTCAAGAAAGATGTAAAGGCCTTTGAAAGGGTACAGAGGTGGTTGACCAGGGTGTTACCAGGGATAAGGGTCTTTAATTATGAAGAGAAATTGGAAAAGTTAAGATTATTCTACTTGGAACTGTGAAGGATTAGAGGTGGCCTAATAGAGGTTTTCAAGATGATGAGAGGGCTTAATAGTTTAGTTTTTAGTTTAGAGATACAGCACTGAAACAGGCCCTTCGGCCCACCGAGTCTGTGCCGACCATCAACCACCCATTTATACTAATCCTACACGAATCCCATATTCCAATAACATCCCCACCGGTCCCTATATATTTCCCTACCATCTACCTATACTAGGGGCAATTTATAATGGCCAATTAACCTATCAACCTGCAAGTCTTTGGCATGTGGGAAGAAACCGGAGCACCCGGAGGAAACCCACGCTGACACAGGGAGAACTTGCAAACTCTGCACAGGCAGTAACCAGAATCGAACCCGGGTCCCTGGAGCTGTGAGGCTGCAGTGCTAACCACTGCGCCACTGTGCCGCCCAGTGTTGGAGTGTAGAGTTGTCATGATGTGGAACACTCTACCTGAAAAGGTTGTGGAACCTGATTCCCCAAATAATATTAAAAGGGGATCAGGCACTTGAAGATAAGGAACCTTCAGGGTTACAGGGGGGAAAAAGGGGATATGGGACTAAGCACAACCACTCTTTCAAATAGTCAGCATAGGCATGATGATCTGAATGGCCTCCTTCTGTGCTGTAAGTTTCTATGATTCTGTGACTATGGGAAAGAGAATGGTAAGGGAGAATGTGATCCCTTTAAAAATGGATACAGTGAGACTATAATGGACAATAAGAAAATGGTAGACTTGTAACTGTTTTCACAGTAGGGAAAGAGGGCAACATACCAGTACTACAAGAGAACCTAAAATAAGTCAAGGGGAAGAAATTATTGGATTTAATATAAGCTTAAAAAATGGTAATGGAAAAAGATAATGGGACCTAAGATAGAGAATTCTCCAGGATCTGAAGACTTCCATCCTAGGGCATTAAAAGAAATAGGTGAGGAAACTGCAGTTGTAAGTTTCCAAACATCTTTAGACTCAAGAATTTGGATTAGGAAATTACAACAGTTACTCCAGTATTTAAGAAGGGGGAGAGAAAAGAACAAAAGAACTGCAGACCTGTTAGGTTAACATCAACAGTGGGGAAGTTACTGGAATCTATGATCAGAGACAAAGTGGCTGAGCACTTGGACAAATATTAGCTGATCAAAGAGAGTTGACATGGATTTGTGAAAGATAAGTCATGTCTGACTAAAATAGTTGAACTTTTTGGGGTGATCGTGAACATGGTGGATAAGGGCGGGTCGGCTGGGGTCATTTATATAGACTCTCAATGGGCATTTGATAAGGTTCTTCACAAACGATTACTATTAAATGTGATACCGTATAGAACTGGAGGCAACCTTGTGACATGGTTTGGTAACTGGTTGGGTGGTAGGGGACAGAGTAGGGATAAAGGGAATGTCCTCAGATTGGCAAGTTGAGACAACTGATGTTTCCAAGGGATCTGTACTTTTCACCAATTATATCAATCACTTGGAAGAAAGCTTGTTTCTTGCAATTTTAGGAGCTTTTTATATCCAAAACTGATGAGCTGGAGGTGAGGGCTTATTTGGTGCCTGTAGCTGGCAGGAAAAATTTGAATCAAGTCTGATCCTGAAAATTGTTTAGGCCTCATGACTCTGGCCATGGGCAGGTGCTGCGGGACGCTCTGTTGATATTGTCTTTGTTTTGCATGTGAACCAAAAATCTCTCCCTAGTGTTTTGTGGGCAATAAGCATAGTATTTGGATATTACTGATCTGCATGTTTAGAAAGCGGGCAGCACTGAATGTTTCATAGCCAATGACTTGAATATTTTGTGGTCATCTGAGAAGTCAAAGAGCTGTAATATTTGTATTTGCATATTTCCCTGCTTTTGGTATGTCTGTTGGTCATTTTGCTAATCACAGTGGGGAGCTGTTAGCTGTTCTTCTCCCAAACCACATACAGATTTTCACCTTATATATCAATGACTTGGATGAAGGAATCGAGAGTTATATATCCAAGAGGTTCCCCATCAACAGTATATGTTCATCAAAGGAGTTCTTCACTGTTTGGCCCCTTGAGTGAGTTACTGACAGGCTGCTGATCCTTTGCAGCATACATGTTCATGAGATTGTGTGTATATGTGTACATGTGATTGAGTGAGTGTGTGAGTGTAAGGCCTGAATTTTACTAGCGCGCCGCAAATCGTGCTGGTGCGCTTTGAAATCGATGGTCTGCCCACGCAGAGCGCCCATCACTGAGCCCCCGAGATATTTTGAATGGGGTTTCATTTAAATGGAGGGGCGGAATGGCTACCTCCGATGACCTAGAGGGGCGGCCCATCCATCCCTGGTAATGATGTCCGGTGCCACCACGCAGATGCCAGTGCCATTTTCAAAGGGCTTCAAGCACTTACCGGCAATTTAAATTTTTAAAGAGAACAGCACCTTTGCTTTGAATAAAAATTATTAATTAAACATCAAAGCCCCTCTTCCATCCCCACTCCCCCAATGATCAAACAATACATTTATCTCCCTCTACCCCCCCCCCCCCCGAGAAATCATTTTTGCCAGTACCAACCTACCACCCCCAAACTTCATAATCTTTGCCCTTCAAACCCTTCCCACCATCCCCTCAGCCAATGGAAACAGTTTTCCCTGCTCCCCTCAACCCTGATGATTTCACTCCTACCTCCTCCCCACCAGTGTCACGCCTCAGAACTCTGAACGAAGTTCCGAAGATGCGGGAGTTCTGTCCAGCGGCCTAAATATCGGTGTGGGATGGCCACCGGGACAAGGTAAGCTAATTTGCATTTGTTTTATTTAAGTTTAATATTCAAAGGAAGGCCCCGCCGCCAGCTGCACCGAGGCCTCACCGCAGCCGGTAAAATGAGGCGGGGCTTTCTTGGCGTTGGGGGTCGTGGCACGCCTCTCCCGGAAGAATTTTCCGGGCTCCCCCGCCACAATCCTCGACGTCAGAGGGCTAGTAAAATTAAGCCCTATGTGTTATCACATGATAACAGGATTGAATTTGACTGTAATGCCCCAGAGTTCAACAGCTTGTCAAAACTCATTATCAGAGCTCATATGTGAAAAATGGCCAGTAAACTGACATATTAGATGTTTGCCAGTGTCAATAGAAGTACATCCCAACAAGGAGTCAGTGCTTTTAGAGAAGGGGAAGAGGGATAGGTGGATAAATAGAAATATTGTTTTTATCATATCTAATTGATGATACCAACACCAAAATATTGCAGCTATTGCTAGTGCTTCAAATATTTTACCTTCTAACTTCAGATCTGGAGCTCCACACTCTAATCCAATGAACCTGGCCTTCATTCGACCCTCAAAATACACAAATATTGTTGGCAAATATTTGTCTGGGTAGTTAGGAATACATATGTTTGCAATAGCCTTCATGAATTTTGTTTCTGGATACTTCTTAGCCAGCTGACTCAAGTGATGGTTGATCAAAATGCACATTGGTATGCTGTAGTAGCAACAAAAGGAAACAAATTATCCAATTCAGTTTGTCTTAACTTTCGAACTATGGGAGTAAATTTCAGTGGATGCTTTCCGACTCATCTGTTGTAACTTCAGTGGAAGAGCTGCAAAATTATATAAATCGTATTTCTGTTGTTTCGAGGGTTTTCGTGGCTCTTCTATTGATGTTATGGAAGATAATTGGGAGAGCCGCTGTGGAAATTTACGCCCTGTAATTTTTGCAATTATCACAATATTGGAAAACCTAGAATATAACCCTTACGATAAAATGAAAGTGATTAAAATGAACCGGTATTTTCCTTAAAATATTATACACCAAGTAATAAATATGACCACAATAACAAAAGAGTGTTTTGAAGGAGTTCTATTTTTAAATTTGGTGCCTTCATATCTTTGCTTTCTCTAAAATTTCAGAAAATATTTCATTCTATTATGTTCGTTGTAAACATCTACTTATTCTCCACCAGCTATATATGCCAGGGCATTCCCTGTTTGCTTCCTCCCTCTGTTCCAACATAAGTGGCAGAGGCTTCAGCTATCTTAGACCTACACTCGGGAACTTCCTTCCTAAACCACTCAGCTTTTCCACTTCTCTCCCCATTTGCAAATGCTTCTTCAAAGCCTACCTCTTCACGCTTTTGGTTACATCCCTAATTCTTTTGCTGCTTGCTTTCTGTTTCTCCTCTTTGGACATTTATGATGTTACAAAGGACATTATATAAATACAAGCTGTTTTTCTTATCCCTATTTATCTGCTGTACTCTAAACATTTATTATTTATTTTATTCTTCATTTTACCCTGGTAGTTTTTAAGCAGGTGACCATGAGATCAATCCTAAAATATTTGTGTAAATTGGTTACTTTCGTCATGACCAAACCTAACTCTGCTTCTCTCTCCACAGATGCTGTCAGACGTGCTGAGTATTTCCAGCATTTCTTGTTTTTATTTCAGCACTTGGCACCTGAGGGTAGCCTAACCACTAGATGGTGCTCTAAGCAGAAAGGTTCAATACCAGATTGAAATAAATTCAGTAATATGAAAAAATATTCAGAAGAGCCATTTCATTAAAAAATACAGGACACATCAAATATTATTTCATGTTATATAGGCTTAATTAAACATATGAGAATAATACAACATTAAAGATATTTTAAAATTAAGGCCACTGGATGACTATTATTGAAATCAATGGAACGAAAGACGGGCAGGTTTAACATTCAGCAGAAAATCAGCTCCACCACATTACTGCCAAGACAGCAAAGTTGAAATTGCCACCAATAAATTATAACTTCAGTTTTTATTATATGGGATTCTAGAACCTTTAGCGTTATTTTGGGAATCACATTCTACAGTTCTATTTACAATTAGGTTTACAGTGACTGAATAAACCAAATTCCTTTTTTAATTACTTGGGATTCAGAGATTTTTACTGGTGTTGTGGGATTGAATTCCATGATTCTCTTTATTTTTCGGTGAAAAGTGTAAATCAGTAGCCTTATACTTGAAACCATGACTTTTTCATGAAGTTAGAATTTTTACTCCTCAATATCTACTTGGTTGCCACAAAAAACACAGCTTCTGTTATTTCTTTATTAGCCTGGGCACACAAGGGGGTTTCATTTGCACTACACATTTTTTGTGCACTTATTAATGTGTTCATATTAAATCATACGTATATTATTTTAACTCAGTTTTTAACTTTGATAAGGCTAATATCTTGGGAACTGCACTAAATCCCAAAAGTCTGTCTTATTTGGACTGCTGTATCAGCTACTCTTTCTATAATGTAATTAACATTGACAGACTGGTTGTAACAACAATGCAATAGAATTCACCAAAAGTCTCCTCCTTTAGTCCAGGATGTGAAAACTTTTGGGTAAACGGCCAGATCTATCTATCATGACTAATAAGTGAGCATGTGTATTATTAAATAATTTTCAGTTGGGAAGAATTATAATTAAGCACCACAATCGATTCAATCCATTTTCTGCTTCTTGAAATCATTAGGCTATGCCACTTTCATCTCCTTCATTTCTCTTTTGCATTGTCTATTATTTCTGTTTCTCTGTCTTGGGCTGTATTGGGTTGCAAAAGGTGGGTTGGTGAAGCCTTGATTGCAACCTTCCCTCCTGATTTTAGGGCAGAGTCACTTTTGAGTGTGGTGAGTACTATTAATGAAAAGATCTCACCTCAACAATGCCCATGGCAGAAATAACAGTAGAAAATTAAACAATAACAGAGTCCATCCCATCCTGGGAAGTCCATCCCTTCATAGATTCTATCCCATTGAAGAAAGCTCTTCCCTTCACAAAATAAAGCTCTGGCTCCAAATAAATTCACCTTAAATCTAACCCCCGAGAGGGGGGTTTTGACGACTGGGCAACTCTCAACCTCCATAAATTTGCCCAGGCACGCGCCATGGAGAGGTCACTCCATAGTTGCCTCACAGCGACTGAAACAACACGGAAGGCAGCAGTTATGGGTTATAAGTCCAGATAAATTGGCGTAGAAACTGGTTGCCACGGGTTGCCTTTGTCGGTGGGAGAGGTCATTGCACCTCACTGGACAGCTACTGCCCGCCTCAAACCGGGCAGCCCCCGGTCAATAAGGTTCTGTCCCGCCACAGTCTACCTGCTTCAATGTGTGCTTGGAGCTCAGGGTCATTGCCCAAAAGGTGGGCTGATACACCATACCAAACAACACGTAAAAAGGAAAGAAGATACCAGCCCTTGGCTTTGCAAGCTGGAACGTCAGAACTATGTGTCCTGGCCTGTCGGAAGACCTTACACAAATCAACGATTCTCGGAAAACCGCCATCATTAACAACGAGCTCAGTAGACTCAATGTAGACATTGCAGCACTTCAGGAGACTCGCCTCCCCGCGAGTGGATCTCTAGCAGAGCAAGACTACACCTTCTTCTGGCAGGGCAGGGATCCTGAAGAACCAAGACAGCATGGAGTGGGCTTCGCCATCAGAAACTCCTTGCTCAGCATGATAGAGCCTCCCTCAAATGGCTCGGAACACATACTGTCCATCCGACTGCTCACCACCTCTGGTCCAGTACACCTACTCAGCATCTATGCTCCAACACTCTGCTCCCCACCTGAAGCTAAAGATCAGTTCTACGAGGAACTCCATAATATCATTAGCAGCATCCCCAACACCGAACACCTATTCCTGCTGGGGGACTTTAATGCCAGGGTTGGGGCCGACCATGACTCATGGCCCTCCTGCCTTGGGCGCTATGGCGTTGGAAGGATGAATGAGAACGGGCAGAGACTGCTTGAATTGTGTACCTATCATAACCTCTGCATCACCAACTCGTTCTTTCACACTAAACCCTGTCACCAGGTTTCATGGAGGCACCCAAGATCGCGTCGTTGGCACCAGCTAGACCTCATTGTCACAAGGTGAGCAGCCTGAAACAGTGTTCAAATCACACGCAGCTTCCACAGTGCGGACTGCGACACCGAACACTCCCTGGTGTGCAGCAAGGTTAGACTCAGACCAAAGAAGTTGCATCATTCCAAGCAGAAGGGCCACCCGCGCATCAACACGAGCAGAATTTCTCACCCACAGCTGTTACAAAAATTTATAAATTCACTTGTAACAGCCCTTCAAAACACTCCCACAGGGGATGCTGAGACCAAGTGGGCCCACATCAGAGACGCCATCTGAGTCAGCTTTGGCCACCTACGGCAAAAGTGCGAAGAGAAATGCAGACTGGTTTCAATCTCATAATGAAGAGCTGGAACCTGTCATAGCCGCTAAGCGCATTGCACTGTTGAACTACAAGAAAGCCCCCAACGATTTAACATCCGCAGCACTTAAAGCAGCCAGAAGCACTGCACAAAGAACAGCCAGGCTCTGCGCAAACGACTACTGGCAACACCTTTGCAGTCATATTCAGCTGGCCTCAAACAGAGGAAACATCAGAGGAATGTATGATGGCATGAAAAGAGCTCTTGGGCCAACCATCAAGAAGATCGCCCCCCTCAAATCTAAATCAGGGGACATAATCACTGACCAACACAAACAAATGGACCGCTGGGTTGAGCACTACTTAGAACTGTACTCCAGGGAAAATGTTGTCACTGAGACTGCCCTCAATGCAGCCCAGCCTCTACCAGTCATGGATGAGCTGGACATACAGCCAACCAAATCGGAACTCAGTGATGCCATTGATTCTCAGGCCAGCGGAAAAGCCCCTGGGAAGGACAGCATTACCCCTGAAATAATCAAGAGTGCCAAGCCTGCTATACTCTCAGCACTACATGAACTGCTATGCCTGTGCTGGGATGAGGGAGCAGTACCCCAGGACATGCGCGATGCCAATATCATCACCCTCTATAAAAACAAAGGTGACCTTGGTGACTGCAACAACTACCGTGGAATCTCCCTGCTCAGCATAGTGGGGAAAGTCTTTGCTCAAGTTGCTCTAAACAGGCTCCAGAAGCTGGCCGAGCGCGTCCACCCTGAGGCACAGTGTGGCTTTTGTGCAGAGAGATCGACCGTTGACATGCTGTTCTCCCTTCGTCAGATACAGGAGAAATGCCGTGAACAACAGATGCCCCTCTACATTGCTTTCATTGATCTCACCAAAGCCTTTGACCTCGTCAGCAGACGTGGTCTCTTCAGACTACTAGAAAAGGTTGGATGCCCACCAAAGCTACTAAGTATCATCACCTCATTCCATGACAATATGAAAGGCACAATTCAACATGGTGGCTCCTCATCAGAACCCTTTCCTATCCTGAGTGGCGTGAAACAGGGCTGTGTTCTCGCACCCACACTTTTTGGGATTTTCTTCTCCCTGCTGCTTTCACATGCGTTCAAGTCCTCTGAAGAAGGAATTTTCCTCCACACAAGATCAGGGGGCAGGTTGTTCAACCTTGCCCGTCTAAGAGCGAAGTCCAAAGTACGAAAAGTCCTCATCAGGGAACTGCTCTTTGCTGACGATGCTGCTTTAACATCTCACACTGAAGAGTGCCTGCAGAGTCTCATCGACAGGTTTGCGGCTGCCTGCAATGAATTTGGCCTAACCATCAGCCTCAAGAAAACGAATATCATGGGACAGGACGTCAGAAATGCTCCATCCATCAATATTGGCGACCACGCTCTGGAAGTGGTTCAAGAGTTCACCTACCTAGGCTCAACTATCACCAGTAACTTGTCTCTAGATGCAGAAATCAACAAGCACATGGGAAAGGCTTCCACTGCTATGTCCAGACTGGCCAAGAGAGTGTGGGAAAATGGCGCACTGACACGGAACACAAAAGTCCGAGTGTATCAGGCCTGTGTCCTCAGTACCTTGCTCTATGGCAGCGAGGCCTTGACAACGTGTGTCAGCCAAGAGCGACGTCTCAATTCATTCCATCTTCGCTGCCTCCGGAGAATACTTGGCATCAGGTGGCAGGACCGTATTTCCAACACAAGTCCTCGAGGCGGCCAACATCCCCAGCTTGTACACACTACTGAGTCAGCGGCGCTTGAGATGGCTTGGCCATGTGAGCTGCATGGAAGATGGCAGGATCCCCAAAGACACATTGTACAGCGAGCTCGCCACTGGTATCAGACCCATCGGCCGTCCATGTCTCCGCTTTAAAGACGTCTGCAAACGCGACATGAAATCCTGTGACATTGATCGCAAGTCGTGGGAGTCAGTTGCCAGCGTTCGCCAGAGCTGGCGGGCAGCCATAAAGACGGGGCTAAAATGTGGCGAGTCGAAGAGACTTAGTAGTTGGCAGGAAAAAAGACAGAGGCGCAAGGGGAGAGCCAACTGTGCAACAGCCCCGACAAACAAATTTCTCTGCAGCACCTGTGGAAGAGCCTGTCACTCTAGAATTGGCCTTTATAGCCACTCCAGGTGCTGCTTCACAAACCACTGACCACCTCCAGGCGCGTATCCATTGTCTCTTGAGATAAGGAGGCCAAAGAAGATATAGACCTTATTTTAAAATAAAATTATCGGGAGTGGTTTTAGAAGGGGCCGCTATATTTTTAGACATCACTGTTCTCAGCAGTAGCACAGCAGGCTCCTGTTTCCAGCAGCCCTGCTCCCCTCCTCATGTATCAGGAATCCATCCCAGCATGGGTCTTGATTAGCGGCCAGGGGCAGGAGACAGGTATCATTCCTAATGATACTCCACTGAGATAGCAGGCAGTTCTGTCTGTCTCATTCCCTGCTGGCAGATCAGCTGTTCCCACCAAACAGGGTTTTCAGAGACTTTTTCTTCATTTAAATCAGGAGCTGCACCATGGCTGTTTAAAGTTGGGAGGTGTGGTGGATTTGATCCTTAAGCCAAGAGTGTGGCATCCCACTTAAATTAGTATCTCTTACTGTGCTCAAAGCTAAAACTCTGCCAGCTCCCTTTGATAATGTTATGGCTGCTGTATATGGGAGAAATTAGTGAAATGTGAAAATACATGAATCCTTCCAGCTCCAATGTGCAGATGAAACAGATCTCCTAGATTGACACCCCATGGTCTACTTCATTAATGTGGAAAGTATGGATATTATAAAATGAACAAACAATTTTGCTAAAGGTACCAGTGATTGAAATATTGTAATTCACTTCAATATTTTATCTGCAAAACTTATTGTCCTTTTTTTGGACAAATAAAGGCAGGGTAATTTGGTATTGTTTTGAAGGATAAATGTCTCTTAACCCTTGCCAAACACAGTAATATGAGGTAAATTGCTATCTCAAAAATATTTCAATGTTAGAAGTCAGACTATGAGAATCAATATCACTAAAAAGGTTGTATTTTTTATTGGGATCCAACCTACGCAATTGTATTAGGTCACTTGTCTCTTCTGTTTGGTTGCATAAGTATGTCAATTCATACTTTAAAAGTTGTTTGAAGGTTTTCATGCTGAAAGTGGTAACATTGAGTAAAACAAATTTACGATTTTACACCATGTGACTTTTCAGAGCAAATTCAAATGGTGTAAAACCCAAAAATCATTTTACCCAATGCATACTTTATTGAAAAAATATTACTTAGGGCAAAATAAACTTATAAATACTCTTGACTTTTTAAAAGAAAACCAGAAACATTCCGTTTATAATTTATTCTCTACTCAATGAGCTGAATTTTACCGGCCCCTCGACGCCACGGGTCGCGGCTTGGAGGCCGGTAAAATGCTGCGGGGAGAGGCCTGCCTCGACTCGCGACGTCGAGACGGGCCCGCTGCATTTTATCTGCAGCGGCAGGACCTCAGTGCGCCCCCCCCCACTGCACGGCGGCGCCACCACAATTAGCATATGGTAATACTTACTTACCTATGCTGATTATGCAGCCTACCGCCTCTCCACCGACACTGCCGGATTTTTCGTTTAACGGGCAGCCGTTAGGTGCCAGCCCGTTCACGATCTGAAAAGCCGGTGGGTCCTCACTCTGCATTACAGGAGGGAGGGGGGATACACAGGGGCCTAACTCTGCATTCTGTAAGGGAGGAAGGGGGGGATACACAGGGATCTAACTGCATTTTGAGAGGGAGGGGGGATACACAGGGGTCTAACTCTGCATTTTTAAATGGAGGGTGGATACACAGGGGTCTAACTCTGCATTCTTAAAGGGAGGAGGGAGGGGGGATATGCAGGGGTCTAACTCAGCATTCTTGGAGGGAGGGGGGGATATGCAGGGGCTTACTGCATTCTGAAAGGAAGGGGGTCTGGGAACACTGGAGGAAAAACTGTGCTGGCATGAAGAGGGGTACCATGTACCATTCCTCCTTTAACAGTGTATGCTCTGTGTTTGTGAGGGGGCAATGGCACACTAGGCACCCTGTGTGTGGGGAGGGTGCCAGAAAGGGCAGGAGCATTAAGGTTTCATGGATGGTGGGAGCAATCGATTCAGCTGGTAGGATCTTGATGTGGTCATGCTGTGCCACTCTGAGTGTTGGCCAAGATGGGCAATGCCATGGCACGCCACATAGTTGATCCAGGAAAGCAGCTGATGTACCTGTCACCACCAATCCCTGCCCTGTTAGGAACCTTCGAATACATGCAGGGTTCAACTTTATTTATCACATGGAAATAGGTGTGGCTCATCCTACATTGTGTGATCCTCTGCATGTGAGGATGCGTATACGCCAGAAGCAATACCAACAGGCAGGTGTAATCCACGTAGAGGCCCCCGGTTGTGAGCAGCAGCCCCCAAGGGGAGCCCGCCATTATGGTTGCCATGCATCTACAGGCCCCACATGACATGCCATCGGATGTCAGAGCACGTGTCAGAGGAGATTGCGCATGTAGAGAGGGTGGTGATACATCTCTGTGCCCTGCTCAAGGATGACCTGCAGCCCATGGGCTCTGGTGGACATCCCATGCCTTTGTTCCTCATATGGCAGCGGTTCTCAAGCCTGATGCCTCTGCAGCCTTTTAGGGGCCCACCAGAGACCTTAGTGGGGTCACACAGTGAGCAGTGCACCGCTGCATCAGGGAGATCACCAATGCCCTGCACCGAAGGGCCAGTGAGTATGTCCGCTTCAGGACGAACTCTCACAGTCAGGCCCAGATGACCAGTGGTTCTGGCACCTTTGCCAGAGAACCATAGGTTATAATGTTCATAGACTGCACTCATGTGGCCAGCAGGCCTCCCGCCAAGCTACCACCTGCAGACATCACCATTAAAGGAGCCCTCTCAATCTTGATGAAGCTGGTATGTGAACACAGAGCCTGCTTGCAGTGAATGTGTGACTGCTTTTCAGGCAGCTGCTATGACACCTGGGTCTTGTGCCAGTCCTGGCTGCCACCGCTGTTCACTGAACTGGCTCAGATGGAGGGGTGGCTTCTTGGAGATAAGGGCTATCCTTTGCAGACATGGCTTCCGACACCAGTGAGAGACCCCACCACTGCTGCAGAGGAGAGATACAACGCCAGCCACTGAGCTACATGAGCCACCATTGAGCAGGAGATCGGCATGCTGAAAGAGCGCCTCCAATGCCTGGATGGACAGGGTGATGCCCTGTACTACAGGCCGAAAAGGCCAGCTCTTTTCTTTGCTGCTCTGCGCAACTACGTACCCAATAGGGGCCAGGCCTGGCATGATGAGGAGAGACATCAACAGGATTCCTCCTCGGACTATGAGGACGCTGAGGACCTGCAACATGAAAGACGCATGGGAGGGCAGATGGTACCCAGGCTCTCCCTGCAGGGCTCGCAGTGAGCTAGGGATGTATGGAAGTGGCTTATCAGACAAAGGCTGTCTGCTCCATAGGAACCGATATGAGTTCTGCAAGCCACACATCACCCTTGCTCACCTGCTGTGCACCAGTCTACATCTGTAGCATCCATCCCTGTGTAAGCCATTTGAGGCAGCAGCTGACTGAGCCAATGTCCATGTCACTGAGTCCGTGGAGATGCTCATGAGTAATGGTGGCATGGCAATGATGTTATTGCATACGTGGCTGTCCTGAAGGGCTAATGGTAGAAAGGGATGTGACATTGGCACTACATGCTGGCACACATCATTAACACAGAGAAAAGGACACACATGTTGGTGAGGAACATTTAGTGAAAGACGTATTTACATTGCTGTGACACCCGTGCATTCCCATTTGTGTCAGTGTGTTCTCTGTAAACCTCTGTAATACCTTTTATGGTCTATTTAAGTCTCACATCCTGGAATGTGCAAAATTAAGATTATTCACCCAGGTGCGGCACACCTACGAGAAGGAATGTTACACTTGAGTGGGAGAAGAGGATCGCAACTTCACAGAACACTGGGACACAGCAGGATAAGTATGTGGCAGCAAAGCGGAAAGTACTGGGGTAACTCAGTAGGTCAGGCAGCATTTGTGGAGAGAGCAGCAGAGTTAACGTTCAGGTCTGTGAACTTGGACAAGTTAACTCTGCTTCTCTCTCCACAGATGCTGCCTGACCTGCTGGATTTCTGCAGCACTTTCTACTTTGCTGCCAGATTGACAGCAGCCCCACTCTTCAGCAGTCAGGTAAGTATTCTTTGACAGCTGTCAGGAAGCAGGTGTTGATGCACTTAAAATAGGGCCCAGCACCTGCTGCACAGCTGTCAAAGACTCTCTCACTCCGCCGAATGTCCCGCCTCTCCTCACGTAATATGGGGAGGGCGGCTCGGAGCCATGATTCTAATGAGCCCCTGCGATTCATATCGCGGGGGCTTGGCAGCGGCTGGCGAATGCGGGCGCCCCGCCGAGTTCAAAGGGCGCCGCCGTAAAATTTAGCCCAATGATTTAGTTAGAACATTCTAGCCATTCACATGTTTCATACATATGCATGGCTTCTGGAACTTCCAAATTTTTACCGTAATGTTGCATTTCATTTAACACAAACTATTATTTTGGCTCCCGTGGTAATATTCTGCAATTTAAAACATTGCAATTATACTGGTAAATTTTCCTGAGTACACAAAAATGTTCCTCCAGCATTTATCAATAATATATATGATGTAGGATGTTATGGTCTGAAGAATTAATTATATCACTGTTGCATGTTGAAACAGTGGAAGTTCATAACACAACTAAGAAGACTGATATATCCATGGAACTGATTAACTACATACCCAGGTCTATAAAGGTGAAGTATGACCCATATTTCTTCTCCTGCATAAGTAATTTGCTTTACGTACTCATCTCCTTGGAGTTCAGCCAACTCACCAAATTTACTTTTTTTTTGTAGAGCTTGCCACTCTGCCAGACGCTGGCGCCTAAAACACAAACATGAGCCATTTTCAGTGTGGCAATGCTCTGCTTAAATGTTCCTTTCAACGAGGGTTCTTGAATTACATAACTGTCTGCCGATCAATCTCATAACATTGTTATTTAGAATCAGAAATTTCAGCATGGAAGGAGGCTTTTTGGCCCACTGTGTCTCTGCGGTGCCATCTCCAAATCGGAACTATTTGTTGTAATTCCAATTTCCCTTCACTTTCGCCATATCCTTTCATATCTTTCATTTTTAAGGGCCTAAATATCTGGTGTCCCATTGTGCTGGTGTAAGTGTAGCGGAGCCCTTATCCATCCAATCACAAGGCCATAGACTCTGTCCCGAATTTGTTTTATGGAGTTATTTCCATGAATGGGGCAGTCTGCTGGTGCTTGCAAGGGCTCTTCAGCATGCCTGCCATGATGTATCCTTGTAAGGTGGAGTAGCATATAGCTGCTCCATCATAGATATCCTCAAGGCTCATCGTGGGCCAAAGAAATTGTATGCATAAATTTTCAGCTCTGAAAGGTTGTTATTTTCAGGCCCAACAGAGGTAATCGATTCCCTCCGAGATAGATTAACTTTGGTTGCTTCGGGTTTCTGTTACAGCCTTACTGAGCAGAATTCAGGTAGTGCAGGAGTTCCCCTCAACCTACCCTACTTGATGTCGCGGGTTGAGGGGAGGAATTGTCTTCTCTTCCACTACCAGAAAATGGCTTGAGGTGGAAAGGTTGCGAATGTGGGAACTTTCATGTTTGCGACTCCGCAGCCCTCACACAGTGCTGTCCTTGTTTCAGGGAGACAGAGACCCATCCCTTGCAAAGAACCGGGGAATCTTAGATCCAAGGCCAGGACCCAACTAGCATATCCTTACTGTGGCCCTTCCTCTGCATTCCCCATATAGCAGAAGGAATTAGCTAACGTTACATTAATTACTTTTGCGTGTTCATGGCTTTTATATTTTAATCCCTTAAAACCCTGCAAAGTGATTCTGATTATATTATTTTTGAGCGTGTGTTTATAAATGTCATTGCCCATCAACTACCATACCTCTGGAATTAAAACTGTATAAAACTAGGTCCCCACTCTTTGATCACAATATTTAGTAGGTCAATCAAAACAGATCCTTTCCTTGTGACATAACAGTTGTATTTATGCAGACAATATTGTGCTATTTTATTGTTGTAGCTAAATAGAGTTCTTTGCACTAACCTGTACATTTCAATAGCACGTTCATCCTCCTCATCAAATTCATCCTCTGCTTCCTTTAGCCCTGAGAGGTTCATCCGTTCATAGGGTTTAACTGTGAGAAGCAGAAGTTTGGATATAATTTTTTTGACATTGGGTGTCAACAATACGTTGGTAAATTTGAGTCCATGGCTGGAAATTTGCTCTAGCTGTCACTGTAACTTTGCTGGAAGTATGGTGAAAATCTTCGTACGTGAACAGTGTTTCCACCATGCTTCTGTTCCGTGTCGTGCATCAAAATGGCAAAAGCCTTTTTTTGCATATATTAACACCAGAGATCACGCGTACATGACAAGCCAGAGTGTACAAAAGTATTTAACTAATCATCCCTCTTTTCATAAAAAAATTTGCATGCAAAATAGCAAATAAATCCACATTCGAGAGTTACTTTGTTTGAAAGTTACATTTTATAATTCCCTGTGTTCAAAAAAAATCAGTGATATAATTAATTTGCAATAAAACAGTCCAGAGTTTCAGTTAAAACATTCTGGCATTTTTATGGTACGCATGTGAGTTGTCATTGGTTGTTTGTCTGGTGTCTACTGTTTCCTTGGATGATGTTGCTGGTGTTACTTCTCTGGAGAATGTTGTTGCTGTGGTGATTGTTGATGCTGATCTGTTGCGCTTGATGGAGTACGGTTGACTTCTGGGACGATGGTTGTTCAGTTCCTTACTTAGTTGGCAAAATCAGATCTATCTCATTAGCTGTTTGCTGTGGAAGAAGCAGCATCTCCGGTTGAGCGTACATGTTTGTGGTTACGACGATAGATCTGGTCGTTCATCTTCATCTTGTATGATTGAGGGGACAACTGCTCCATGCAAGTCCCAAGTTGTCAAGTGGACTGATTTTTCCTGAGTGCGTTGAATGGTTCATTCTGACCGGCTCTCCAACTCTCAGCTCTAGGAGCAAACTGGCAGTTTTATCAAAGTGAAATTTGGATGTCCTTTCACTTTTATCTTGTCACTCATTCCTGTTACTACTTCTGGCTTCAGTAGTTTTATAGCTGTTGGAAGAGTAGTCTGGCTGCAGAATGACATTAGTCACTGGACTGAACTAGTTTCCATGCTTCCGGTAAGTGTGTTGCTCCACTCTAAGATTGCCTTGTGCACATCTGTGCTGGATCTAGTATATTTTTTGATGATCCTTTTGGCAATTTTCACCACTGCCTTAGCTTTTCCGTTTGACTGGGGATAGTGTGGAGGAAATGATGTGTAGTGCTGAATTTCCCAATCATTCATCAAGTGTCTGAATTCTCTACTCATGAACCAAGGGCCAGTGTCACTCATCGCAATGTCACAAATGCCATGAAGAATGAAGTGTGCTTTCAGGCGTTCTATGATCTCATTGGTAGTCATTAACATCAGCTGGTCTAACTCCCAGTAATCTGAATAGTAGTTGACTGTGATGAGATAATCAGTTCCAGTGAGAGTGAAGATGTCTACTCCAAGCTTCATCCATGGTCCATAATGAGTTATGAGGGACCTCTCTAGCTTGCTCAGCTAAATGTTCATTGCAAGCACTATGCTGGCTGATGTGTTCCTTAACCTCACTACTTATGTTTGGCCAATAGAGCATTTCTGTTGCCTTCCTCAGACTAAACTCGAATCCTTGATGAAATGTGGATGCGCTTCAGCATCTCATTTCTCATCCATTTAGGGATAATGACTCTAATCCCTTTGTACAAGATGTCATCTTGGGCAGTCAATTCATCTTTTATGCCCAATACTCTCTTACAGCAATAGGTATGTCCTTGATGGTTTCAAGCCATTATCACAACTTCCTGTAGCACTTGAAGAGTTGCATCTCATTACGTAGTTTGCTTGATCTGAGCAAGACCCTTGTTTGTCAGATTCAGTGCCTCTGCTGTGTTCATTATTTCCAAAGCATGTTGTGCTGTTGCTTCATGTTGACTCTGGCGATATACATTTACTTCCCTTGCTTGTACCTCCAAGTGATAAATCTGTAAACAAAGTAACATTCTTTGCAAATACTTTGGAGTAGATAAAAGCAGTTTGAGAAAGATGCTTTGAAATGGCTTGTAGTCAGACTCTATCAGGACTTTCTCTCTCCTAAACAGGTACTGTTTGAAATGCTCACAAGCAAAGACAATAGTCAGGCATTCTTTCTCAATCTGTGCAAAGCATCATTCAGTTTGTTTTAATGCACTGGATACGAACCCAACTAGTTGTCGTCACGATGAAGTGTGATGTCAGTGAAACTAGGGTTGTAATCTCAGGATTACTTCCTGGGCCATGTGCTAGTGAGGGTAGGAATAGGAGGATTAGGCAAATGAATGCGTGGCTGAAGAGTTGGTGTAGGCGGGAGGGCTTCAGTTACTTGGATCATTGGGATCTCTTCTGGTGCAGAGGTGACCTGTACAAGAAGGACGGGTTACATCTATTGGGGAACCAATATCCTTGCGGAGAGGTTTGCTAGTACTACTTGAGAGGGTTTAAACTAGTCTTGCAGGGGGGTGGGACCCAAAGTAGTAGTCTCTCAGATGAGATAGTTGAGGCAAATATAGAGGTTAAAGCAAGCAAGTCCAGTAGGCAGGCTGTGCAGGGGCAGGACGGGGAGCGTGGAAGGTCTGGTAGGCTAAACTGCATTTATTTTAATGCAAGAAGCCTTACAGGTAAGGCAGATGAACTCAGAGCATGGATCGGTACATGGGATTGTGATATTATAGCTATTATGGAAACGTGGTTGAGGGATGGACAGGACTGGCAGCTCACTCTTCCGGGGTACCGATCCTTCTGGCGTGACAGAGGTGGAGGTAAGAGAGGAGGGGGAGTTGCACTATTGATTAGGGAGGACATCACGGCAGTACTTAGAGAGGATATCCCAGGGGGAATGTCCAGCGAGGCTATATGGGTAGAACTTAGAAATAAGAAAGGGGTGATCACTTTGGGATTATACTATAGGCCCCCCAATAGTCAAAGGGAAGTGGAGGAGCATATATGAAGGGAAATCACAGATAGGTGTAGGAATTATAGGGTTGTAGTAGTAGGTGATTTTAAGTTCCCTAATATTGACTGGGACTGCTTTAGTGCTAAGGGATCAGATGGGGAAGAATTTGTTAAGTGTGTAGAGGATAGTTTTCTGAAGCAGTATGTGGATGGCCCTAATAGAGAAGGGGCTACACTCGACCTCCTCTGAGGAAATGAGGATGGGCAGGTGGTTGATGTGTCAGTGGGGGAGCACTTTGGGACCAGTGACCATAACTCTATTAGCTTCAAAATAGTTATGGAAAAGGATAGGTCTGGTTCTCAGGTTGAAGTCCTAAATTGGGAAAGGCTAATTTCGATGGCATCAGACAGGAACTCTCAAAAGTTGAATGGGAGAGGCTGTTTACAGGTAAAGGGACGTCTGGCAAGTGGGAGGATATTAAAAGTGAGATAGGAAGAGTTCAGGGCCGGCATGTTCCTGTTAGTTGGAAGGGCAAGGCTGGCAAGTTTAGGGAACCTTGGTTGACGAGGGATATTGAGTGTCTGGTCAGGACAAAGAAGAAGGCATATGTCAGGTATAGGCAGCAGGGATCAAGCGAGTCCCTCGAGCAGTACAGGGGATGTAGGAGTACACTTAAGAAGGAAATTAGGAGGCCAAAAAGAGGCCATGAGATTTCCCTGGCAGATAAGATAAAGGAGAATCCTAAAAGATTCTATAAGTATATTAAGAGTAAAAGGGTAGCTAGGGCGAGAGTAGGTCCCCTTAAGGATCAGTGTGGCAATCTATGTGTGGAGCCACGGGAAATGGGCGAGGTCTTAAATGAATATTTCTCGTCCGTATTTACCATGGAGAAGATCATGGAAGCTAGTGAGTTCAAGGGAGGGAACAACGATATCCTGGAGCATATCAACATTACAAAGGAGGAGGTGTTGGAGGTTTTGAAGCGCATTAAGGTGGATAAATCCCCAGGGCCTGACCAGGTGTATCCTCGGATGCTATGGGAAGCAAGGGAGGATATTGCTGGGGCCCTGGCAGAGATTTTTGTATCATTGTTAGCCACGGGTGAGGTACCGGAAGACTGGAGGATAGCTAATGTTGTGCCTTTATTTAAGAAGGGCAGCAGGGATAAGCCAGGGAACTACAGGCTGGTGAGCCTTACATCAGTGGTGGGAAAGTTATTGGAAGAGATTCTGAGAGACAGGATTTATAGACATTGTCTACATGGACTTTAGCAAGGCCTTTGACAAGGTCCCGCATTGTAGGCTGGTGCAGAAGGTTCGAACACATGGGATCCAGGGTGAGCTAGTAAATTGGATACAAAATTGACTTGGTGATAGGAGTCAGAGGGTGGTAGTGGAGGGTTGTTTTTCAGATTGGAGGCCGGTGACCAGTGGTGTGCCGCAGGGATCGGTGCTGGGCCCTCTGTTGTTTGTCATATATATTAATGACTTGGATGTGAATGTAAGGGGCATGATTAGTAAGTTTGCAGATGAAACCAAAATTGGTGGTATAGTGGACAGTGAAGAAGGTTGTCTAAGGTTACAACAGGATCTAGATCAACTGGGAAAGTGGGCAAAAGCATGGTAAATGGAATTTAACACAGACAAGTGTGAAGTGATGCATTTTGGAAAGTTAAACCAGGGCAGGACATATACAGTGAATGGCAGGGCCCTGGGGAGTGTTGTTGAGCAGAGAGACCTTGGGGTGCAAGTACATAGTTCCCTGAAACTGGCAACACAGGTCGACAGGGTGGTGAAGAAGGCGTATGGCATGCTTGCCTTCATCAGCCGAGGCATTGAGTACAAGAGTTGGGACGTCATGTTACAGTTGTACATAACGTTGGTTAGGCCGCATTTGGAGTACTGTGTGCAGTTCTGGTCGCCGCACTACAGGAAAGATGTGATTAAGCTCGAGAGGGTGCAGAAAAGATTCACAAGGATGTTGCCTTGTTTGGAGGGCTTGAGTTATAAAGAGAGATTGGATAGGCTGGGTCTGTTTTCCCTGGAGCGAAGGAGGCTGAGAGGGGACATGATAGAGGTATATAAAATTATGAGAGGCATAGATCGGGTAGATAGCCAGAGTCTGTTTCCCATGGTAGGGGTGGCTAAAACTAGAGGGCATAGATTTAAGGTGAGAGGGAGGAGGTTTAAAGGGGATCAAAGGGGTAAATTTTTCACACAAAGAATAGTGGGTATCTGGAATGAGCTGCCTGAGGAGGTGGTGGAGGCAGGAACAGTAGCGACATTTAAGAGGCGTCTGGACAGGTACTTGAATAAGCAAGGCATAGAGGGATATGGAATTAATGCAGGCAGGTGGGATTAGTATAGATATGCATTATCGTCGGCATGGACGCGGTGGGCCGAAGAGCCTGTTTCTCTGCTGTACGACTCTATGACTCTATAACTCACCTACTTCGAGATGATATTCACAAGGAAGCCATCCAAGATCTGTGAAAACATCTTTGTAACGTGTCAGGATTTGTTCAGCAGACAGTAGCTTGGTGTCATGCGAAACAGCAAATGATTAAGGCTGGAGTAGACTTCCTCTTTGGCCTCATCTGTTGCTTCTCGGGTTGGGGTGTATGCGCTGATGACTGTGACGTGCTGTTTCTGGGTTAGGGTGAGCCGGAGGGTCATGAGACGATCGTTTAATCCACAAGGGAGCTCGCTGAGGCAGTCGGCTAGTTCATTTTTTATGGTGAAGCCAACCCCGTGGAGTTGACACTCTTCTCATGGTTTACCTTTCCAGAAGAACGTCTATCCATCACCTTGTTCCTTGAGCTGGCCTTCGCCTGCCCGCCGAATCTCACATAGGGCAGTGATATCAATGTTGTAGCGGTGGAGTTCTCGGGCTATGATAGCGGTACGATGTTCAGGTCTGTCGGCATTCAGCCACCAAGTGCATACAGCGGAAGGATCGTTCGGAATTTCGAGCATCCCATTCACTCGCCTAACCAAACACCACCTGCCACACCTGTGGCAGAGTGTGCGGATCCAGAATTGGACTATTCAGTCACTTAAGGACCCACAACCCTGGAGTGGAAGAAAGTCATCCTCGTTCCCGAGGGACTGCCTAAGAAGAAGAAGAAGAAGTCATGCAAAACACTACAAACCTCTTCTGGTACATGGAGGGTTACCATTTGACTTGTTTCAGAAGAGATGAGGGGAGTTTGCTTAGTGTCAACTTTCTGGAACTGATGTTCTTCTTTCTTCCTGTTGCTCTCAGTTTAGTTTGTCCTCGTGGGTTGTGCATCATTCCATCATGGAGCCTCAACTTTACCTTTGACGTCTTCATATTCAGGTCACCATCTTAAGCAGTTTCACACAAGTCTGTGAAGCTCATGATGTTGCACATAGTGCCAGTCTCTATCTGATACCTCACATCAGCTTGATGCTCTCCATCTGCAATCATCATTCCAACAGTCACAAACCACTTTCCACCTCGAGACTAGACAGCACGAACATGTTCTAGAGTGCAGAATGATTCGTCAGAATCATCCTCCATCATCTCTCCAGCAACCGTATTTACAGGCTTGCTTTTCTGCTTTCTAGCAAAATACTTGTGTGCAAAGTGATTCTGCTTCTTGCAGTTAGAGCCCTGCTCTCCCCACGCTGGACATGCTTCCTATTCCCTCTTGTGGTGTCCTCCACAGTAGTTACATCAGTTACTCTGGCCTTGATCTTTCTGCTGGCCCTTCTGAAAGTTCTCCTGCCTTTTCAGCATTGACTTGTGCTTGAAAGGCTTGGACTGCCTCTCAGCATAGTGTACAGCCTCGCCATTCTCCATCAATATTCTTCAGCTGTTGATTAGCCACCTCAGAGCTTCTGCACATTCCAGTAGCTTTCTTGAGAGTAAGCTGCTCTGTTCTCAGCAGACATGCTCTCACAGCAGGATCTCTTGTTCCTGTGACAAATCCTATCTCTGAGAGATCATCCTTCAGTTGCCCAAACTCACAAACTTCAGCTGAACATCTCAGTACAATCACATACTGATCAATAGTCTCCCTCTCTTCCTGAGCTCTTGTGTTAAATACTTAGCATTCCTAAATGACATTAGTAGAGGGTTCAAAGTGGATCTTCAAAGCATCCAAGATCTCACAAGTCTTGCTTTTGTTTTTCTTCCCTTCAGTGTGTTCTAGGGCGCAATACAGCTGTAACACTCCTTCCCCATCAATGATAACAGAGTTGCTACTCTTATCTGTTTAGGTTTTTTGTCCAACTTATCAATCTCATAATTCTGCCATTGAGACTGGAAGAGTTGCCAATTCCCTCTCAAATCTCCCTTCATGTCCATAGGAGCAGGTACTGGAAAATGAAAAGCCATAATGACTTGCCCAGCTGTCAATGTCCTGCGTGAAATTGCAGGCTGAAGTTCTCTGACCTGGCTCCCATGCAAAATGCGCACGTGGGCCAGGGAAGGCTTCTGTGGCTTCTTAGCAGATTAAACTGCTCAAAACTGTACTAAAATTTTCCCTGCTGGAACTCCATGGGGCATAATTATCCTCTCATGTTTTGCATATCTGCTGGATGTCTTACAGCTAACATGCTGCAATCCAAAGGCTATCAAAATCCTCTCAAATCCTGGCGACTCACTTCTGACATCATGTTCCATATGGTGCATCAAAATGGCAAAAGCCTTTATTTGCATTCATTGACTTCAGAGCCATACAGCAAGCCAGAGTGTACAAAGGTATTTATCCAAACTGCTTCCAAGAAGTTACAGTGGTGCAGTTAAACTCCAATTAAGTTTCCAGGGGCGAACCTCATCTGCCAGAAGCACCACCCAAAATTTGAGTGTGTATGCTCTTAATTTCTTGACCATTAAAATTAAAAATAAATGGTTGGAAAATTATGGGTGGCAGGGAACTAAATTTCTGAAATGCAGATCTAGTAGGTGAGACTCCTTGGCAGCAGTGTGGACTGGTAACATTGCTGTCATATTCTTAGGTTTACTTAATGGTATATTTTTGTTTAGACTATTACAATTGAACTTTGAATATATTCTATTGCTACTATAACACAATAAACAAAAATACTCCACAGACTATTACAAATTGAAGTATGCTGACTGAACAGAGCTGGAGTAAGTCAACGTTGATCAGTAACTTTATACAGTCAATTCTGTTAAGTGAGTAATGTGTTTCTCACATTTTATACTGGAATGCAAAGCAAAACATACTGGTAAGAATGTTATTTTATGCCTTCGTTGTAATAGTAGTATGATCAGACTGATAATGCTGCTCCTTTTCTCCTGCTATAGTTTGGTAGATTATCGGATGAAGAAAGACCATAAATTATTCAAATATTATGCAGAAATTGACTCACATTTCAGGATCTTCTGATCAATTTCCCACAAGAGGTTTTGGAAAAAAGAGTGACCTTTAAACATTGCGATTTGAAACACATGGGGTATTTTACCACCAGTGAGGGAGAACTGATGTCGGGGTGCAAAGCAGGTGGTATGGCCATGTCAGCGGGCGTGGAAGAGGAAATGCAATTTTATCAGGGCTGTCCAATGAACAGCCGGCAAGCATAGGAGCCAGCCAATAACGCCAAGTGGGCGGGGGCAAGTCCAGGCACCTGAGAAGCAGATGCCATATTTGAAGGGGAGAGGTAGTAATCTGTGGTAAGGCATCACAAGTAGAGGAAACTGAAAGGGAGGACAGACAATGGTGGTGGTTGTGCAATGGCAGCTGCTAGAGGACATGAAACCCATTGTAACTTGCAACACTTACCTCTTAAGGCCTCTCACTCCCTTTACTCTGTATACATAAGATGCATCCCAAAGAGACCTGTCAATCTTTATGTCTCTGATATGTTTGCCAAGTTTGTCCAGCCTCCAGCATGTCACTCCTGTGCTTTATTCACTCTCACCTTCCCATACTGCAATGTTGCTGCTCACAAAGGCTGCCAACTGCAGCCAACCTCACCTGCCACTGAGCTTCCATCTCCTTACAGCTGGCAGGGCTCTGAAGCTCCATTCTTCACGTGTGCCCCGGGAAAAATCGGAAGACCTCTGTAAAATACCTGTTAATTGGTTCTTTAAAAGGCTTAATTGCCTGCCCGATGCCGATAAGTACGGTCTCCACCCAGCAGCCCAGCCACCTCCGGGAAACTCCAACAGTGGCAGGAACCTGTTGAGCTTCATCCCAATGTGTTCCCCTACCATCTTGCCAGCCCACCCACCTCTGTCTCCCTGGGTGCAAGAAAATTCCGCCCATAGTGTACGTCATGCAAGTTTTAAAAAGCTCTGAGATCATAGGTAGTTAAGATGATAATGGGGCGGCTTTGATATTGTTTCCCCATATATTATAAATAATAAGCAATTGCTCAGCATGCCTCAGCAATTGGAAAACACCTCATACTCATTGTGTTGAAAAGCCTTTGATTCCTTTATGGCTATGAACAACGGAAGAAGATAAGACAGAGACACAGGCAGCTAGTCAAGCCCAGAAAAGCTTCCTGAAGAATCGAATACAGAAGAGAGAATGAAAATCCATGGATGTGGGGGAGCATAGTGTGTTCATCATTTTGTATTATTACATGAAGACAATTTGTGATTGAAATAAGTGATCCTAATCTTAACTGGTGCTCTGTGCATTCACAATGTCATAAAATACAACAGTTAATGACTTTAGAAACCAGCAAAGGGCCGCCAAAAAGCTGATAAAAAAAGAAATAAATAGAATGAGAGTAAACTAACCAGTAATATAAAAACAAATTGTAAGAGCTTTTATAGATATATAAAAAGTAAGAGAGTAGCTAAAGTAAACATTGGTCCCTTAGAAGCAGAGACAGTCAAAATTATCATGGGGAATGAGGAAATGGCAGAGCATTGCACAAATATTTTGTGTCTATCTTCACAGTAGAAGACACAAGTTTCACATCGGAAATAGACAGTAACCTAGGGGCTAAAAAGAGTGAGGAAATTAAGGAAATTTTATCAGCAGAGAATGAGTATTAGAGAAATTTAAGGGACTAAAATCTGACAAATCTCTAGGACTTGATGGCCTACACCCTAGGGTTCTAAAAGAGAGAGCTGCATCGAGAGACAGGTTACTGGTGATAGTTGAGCCGAGGTAGGTGAACTCTTGAACCACTTCCAGAGCATGGTCGCCGATATTGATGGTGGATGCACGAGCTATGATTTTCCAAAATTCCTTAGATTCGGGAATGGTCCCATCAGATTGGAAGTTGGCAAGTGTTACACCACTTTTCAAGAAAGGAGGGAGAGAGAAAACAGGGAACTATAGGCCAGTTAGCCGAACATCAGTCATTGGAAAATTGCTGGAATCTATTATTCTTCTCTTCTTTGGCCTCCTTGTCTCGAGAGACAATGGGTAAGCACCTAGAGGTGGTCAGTGGTTTGTGGAGCAGCGCCTGGAGTGGCTATGAAGGCCAATTCTAGAGTGACAGACTCTTCCACAGGCACTGCAGATAAAATTGGTTGTCAGGGCTGTTACACAGTTGTCTCTCTCCGTGCAGTTCTGTCTTTTTTCCTGCCAACTGCTAAGTCTCTTCGACTCGCCACTCTTTAGCCCTGCCTTTATGGCTGTCCACCAGCTCTGGCGATCACTGGCAACTGACTCCCACGACTTGTGGTCAATGTCACAAGACTTCATGTCGTATTTGCAGACGTCTTTAAAGCGGAGACATGGACGGCCGGTGGGTCTGATGCCAATGACGAGCCCGCTGTACAATGCATCCTTGGGGATCCTGCCATCTTCCATATGGCTCACATGGCCAAGCCATCTCAAGTGTCGCTGGCTCAGTAGGGTGTATATGCTGGAGATGTTGGCCACCTTGAGGACTTCTGCATTGGAGATACGGTCCTGCCACCTGATGCCAAGGATTCTCCGGAGGCAGCGAAGATGGAATGAGTTGAGACATCGCTCTTGGCTGACATACGTTGTCCAGGCCTCGCTGCCGTAGAGCAAGGTACTGAGGACACAGGCTTGAAACACTCGGACTTTTGTGTTCTGTGTCGGTGCGCCATTTTCCCACACCCTCTTGGCCAGTCTGGACATAGCAGCGGACGCCTTTCCCATGCGCTTGTTGATTTCTGCATCGAGAGACAGGTTACTGGTGATAGTTGAGCCGAGGTAGGTGAACTCTTGAACCACTTCCAGAGCGTGGTCGCCGATATTGATGGATGGAGCATTTCTGACGTCCTTTCCCATGATGTTTGTTTTCTTGAAGCTGATGGTTCAGCCAAATTCATTGCAGGCAGCCGCAATCCTGTCGATGAGTCTCTGCAGACACTCTTCTGTGTGGGATGTTAATGCAGCATCATCAGCAAACAGGAGTTCCCTGATGAGGACTTTCCGTACTTTGGTCTTCGCTCTAAGACGGGCAAGGTTGAACAACCTGTCATCTGATCTTGTGTGGAGGAAAATTCCTTCTTCTGAAGACTTGAACGCATGCGAGAGCAGCAGTGAGAAGAAGATCCCAAACAGTGTAGATGCGAGGACACAGGCCTGTTGCACACCACTCAGGAAAGGGGTCTGATGATGCACCGCTATGCTGAATTGTGCCTTTCATATTGTCATGGAATACTTAGTAGCTTTGGTGGACATCCGATCTTTGCTAGTAGTCTGAAGAGATCACGTCTACTGATGAGGTCAAAGGCTTTGGTGAGATCTATGAAAGCAACATAGAGGGGCATCTGTTGTTTGCGGCATTTCTCCTTCAGCTGGCAAAGGGAAAACAACATGTCAATGGTGGATCTCTTTGCTTGAAAGCCACACTACGCCTCAGGATAGACACGCTCAGCCAGCTTCTAGAGTCTGGTTAAAACGACTCGAGCGAAGAGTTTCCCCGCTATGCTGAGCAGGGAGATTCCACTGTAGTTGTTGCAGTCGCCATGGTCACCCTTGTTCTTATGGAGGGTGATGATATTGGCATCACGCATGTCCTGTGGTACTGCTCCCTCATCCCAGCACAGGCAAAGCATTTAAAATAATAATAATATAAAAGCAAAATACTGCGGATGCTGGAAATCTGAAATAAAAACAAGAAATGCTGGACATACTGAGCAGGTCTGGCAGCATCTGTGGAGAGAGAAGCAGAGTTAACGTTTCAGGTCAGTGACGCTTCTTCAGAACTGGCAAATATTAGAAATGTAAAAGGTTATAAGCAAGTAAAGCAGGGGTGGGGCAAGAGATAACAAAGGAGAAGGTGTAGATAGGACATGGTCACAGAATAGCTGACCAGAAGGTCATGGAGCAAAGGAAAATAATATGTTAATGGTGTGTTGAAAGACAAAGCATTTAGTACAGATAGGGTGTTAACGGACTGAAAATTGAACAGCCGCAAGTACAAACATGAAAAAAAAACAATGGGTAAGCAAACTGAACAAACTAAGATGAAATGAAATAAAATAAACACAAAACAAATATGTAATAAGAAAAAAATAGCTTAAAATAAATGGGGGGCCCGTCATGCTCTGAAATGATTGAACTCAGTGTTCAGTCCGGCAGGCTGTAGTGTGCCTAATCGATAAATGAGATGCTGTTCCTCGAGCTTGCATTGATATTCACTGGAACACTGCAGCAATCCCAGGACAGAGATGTGAGCAGGGGGGAGTGTTGAAATGGCAGGCAAAGCATTTCATGCAGTGCTGAGAGGAAAGCAGGCTTGGCACTCTTGATTATTTCAGGGGTAATGCTGTCCTTTCCAGGGGCTTTTCCACTGGCTAGAGAATCAATGGCATCACTGAGTTCCGATTTTATTTATTTATTTTTTTTATTTAGAGATACAGCACTGAAACAGGCCCTTTGGCCCACCGAGTCT
Source organism: Heterodontus francisci (assembly GCF_036365525.1). NCBI lineage: Eukaryota > Metazoa > Chordata > Chondrichthyes > Heterodontiformes > Heterodontidae > Heterodontus > Heterodontus francisci. The sequence goes on along the minus strand of NC_090371.1, from coordinate 121,823,749 downwards.
GTGCCGACCAACAACCACCCATTTCTACTAATCCTACATTAACCCCATATTCTCTATCACATCCTCACCATTCTCCTACCAACTACCTACAGTCGGGGCAATTTACAATGGCCAATTTACCTATCAACCTGCAAGTCTTTGGCTGTGGGAGGAAACCGGAGCACCCAGCAGAAACTCATGCAGACACAGGGAGAACTTGCAAACTCCGCACAGGCAGTACCCAGAACTGAACCCAGGTCGCTGGAGTTGTAAGGCTGCGGTGCTGACCACTGCGCCACTGTGCCGCCAATTTTGTTGGCTGTTCATCCAGCTTATCCATGACTGGCAGAAACTGGCCTGCATTGAGGGCGGTATCAGTGAAAGCATTTTCCCTGGAGTACAGTTCTAGGTAGTGTTCCACCCAGCAGTTTAAGGAAGTCTTAACAGTACACTTAGAAAAGCACAGTATGATTAGAACAAGCCAACATGGTTTTACTAAAAGGACATCCTGCTTGACAATTTTATTAGAGTTTTTTGAGGATGTAACTCGTAAGGTCAATAAAGGGGAATTTCTTGAGTTCTGTGTTGTCAGTCGTTCCCATAAGCAATCTGGTCATCTTACATTTAATGGCCCTATCTGTTGAATAGTGTAGCCTAGGAGTGTCACAATAGTAACATCAAACTACTGTCTACAGGACTGTCGCTGACCTCAGCTTCTCTGGAGATCTTTCCTCTACAGCTTCCAACCTCATAGTCTTGCAACTCCGGACAGCCCGCTTCTACCTCTGCCCTAAAATCCACAAACAAGACTGTCCCGATAGACCCATCGTTTCAACTTACCCGTTCCTGCCATCCATTCCATTGCCATATTGCAGGTGGCGACTGTCAGATCTCCGTTCGGAGATCCGATGTGGGACACTGGTGGGGAGGGGGAAGCATGGAAATTATTTCAGTACGGGCAGGGGAGGTAGTGGAGAAAACAATTGCGATTGGTGGAGGGAATGGTGGGAAGGGGTTGAAAGTAACATTTACTAAACTTTGGGGAGGGAAGGTCAGGTACCCAAGCTAAGTATTTTGGTGGTGGTGGGGGAGGTGAGAGGGCAAGGAATTAAGTAACTGGATATTGGGGGTGGGTGAGAGAGGGGATGGAAACATTTCTTTTATTGTTCAAATAAATTTTAGAATGCCTGTTCCTTTAATTATTGAAGTTCAATGTCAGCGCTGGAAGCCTTTTAAAAATGGCACCTGCCAAGTGGCACTGGACGCTGTTGCCGGGGACGGATCACCTGCCCCCCCCACATCATCAATGAGGGGCGATCTACCCCGGCCATGTAAATAAGCTGCCGTGTATAATATCGCGGCAGCTCCGCGGAGTGAAGCCTGCGCTGGTAGGCCGCCATCTTTTATGGCCGCCACCGAATCCAGGCCATTATTTCCACTGGTTGGGGAATCTAGAACACGGGTGCACAGTCTCAGGATAAGGGGCCGATCATTTAGGACAGAGATCATGAGAAATTACTTCACTCAAAGGGTTGTGAATCTTTGGAATTCTGTACCCCAGATGGTTGTGGATGCTCCATCACTGAATACATTTAAGGCAGGGATAGACTTTTGGTTTCTCAGGGAATCAAGGGATATGGCGAACGGGGGGGGAAGTGGAGTTGAATCCACTTTATTGGATCCACAGATCAGCCACGATCGTTTTGAATGGCAGAGCAGGCTCGATGGGCCATATGGTCTACTCCTGCTCCTATTTCTTGCGTTCTTTTATCTCATGATCTCAACAGGGAATGCTTGGCCCACTATCTGAAAACTTAAAGAAGTACATATGTAAAAGATCATTATCTGGTTCAGGCCACAAGGGGTTACTATTGTTATAAAAGTGCTGGAAATATTCAGCAGGTCTGGCAGCAACTGTGGAGAGAGAAGCAGAGTTAACATTTCAGGTCGATGACCTTTCATCAGAACTGACAAAGATTAGAAATGTAATAGGTTTTAAGCAAATAAAGCAGAGATAGGGGAAAAGAGAACAAAAGAGAAGGTGTGTGATAGGAGAGAGGGCCGGAGGGATTAACTGAGAAGGAGATCATGGGGCAAAGACAAAGAGTGTGTGCTAATGGTGTGGTGAAAGACAAAGCATTAGTGCAGAAGGAGTGTTAATGACAGAATAATGAGCAGCCCTAGCCAAAAGCACAGACATGAAAAAACAGTAGACAGGCACAAGGTATAAAACAAAAAAAGATGGAACAAAATAAAATAAAAATAAAAAAGGGCCAGTCATGCTCTGAAATTATTGAACTCAATGTTCAGTCCAGTAGGCTGTAGCGTGCCTAATTGGAAAATGAGGTGCTGCTCCTGGAGCTTGCATTGATGTTCACTGGAACACTGCAGCAGGCGAAGGACAGAAATGTGGGCATAGAGCAGGGAGGTGTGTTGAAATAGCAAGCGATCAGAAGCTCAGGGTCATGTTTTCAGACTGAGCGGAGGCGTTTCGCAAAGCGGTCACAGAATCTATGTTTGGTCTCCCCAGTGTAGAGGCGACCGTATTGTGTGCAGCGAATACAGTATACTAAATTGAAAGAAGTACAAGTAAATCACTGCTTAACCTGAAAGCTGTGTTTGGGGACTTGAATAGTGAGGAGAGAGGAGGTAAAAGGGCAGGGATTACACCTCCTGTGATTGCATGGGAAGGTGCAGTGGGAAGGGGGTGAGGTGTCAGGGGTAATGAAGGAGTCAACCAGGGTGTCGCGGAGAGAATGACCCCTCTGGAATGCTGACGAGGAGGTGGGGGAAGATGCTTTTGCTGGTGACATCATGCTGGAGGTGGCGGAAATGGTGGAAGATGATCCTTTGGATATGTAGGCTGGTGGGGTGGAAAGTGAGGACAAGGGGAACCCTGTCACAGTTCTGGGAGGGAGGGGAAGTGGGTGAGGGCAGAAGTGTGGGAAATGGGTCCAACCTTGTTGAGGGCCCTGTCAACCACAGTAAGGGGGTGGGGTGGGGGGAGTCCTCGGTTGAGGAAAAAGGAAAACATATCAGAAGTGCTGTTGTGGAATGTTGCATCATCAGAGCAAATGCGTCTGAGACGGAGAAACTGGGAGAATGGAATGGAGTCCTTAGAGGAAGCAGGGTGTGAGGAAGTGTATTCAAGGTAGCTGTGGGAGTTGGTGGGCTTATAATTAATATTAGTGGACAGCCTATCCCCAGAGATGGAGACAGAGAAGTCAAGGAAGGAAAGGGAAGTGTCAGAGATAGACCATGTAAGGATGAGAGAAGGGTGGAAATTGGAAGCAAAGTTGATGACGTTTTCAAGTTCGGGACGGGAGCAGGAAACGGCACTGAGATAGACATCAATATACTGGTAAAGGTAGGGGGAGGGGGACTGAGTAGGACTGCAGCAAGGAATGTTTGACATACCCCACAAAAAGACAGGCATAACTAGGACCCATGTGGGTACCCATAGCAACACCTTCTATTTGAAGGAAGTGAGTGAAGTTGAAGGAGAAATTGTTCAATGTGAGAACAAGTTCAGCCAGGCAGAGGAGGGTGGTGGTGGATGGGGACTGGTTGGGCCTCTGTTCAAGGAAGAGGCGGAGAGCCCTCAGACTGTCCTGGTGGGGGATGGAGGTGTAGAGAGATTGGACATCCATAGTGAAGAGGAGGCGGTTCGGGCCAGGAAACTGGAAATTATCAAAATGATAGGGCATTAGAAGAGTCACGGATGTAGGTGGCAAAAGACTGGACCAGGGAGAAAAGATAGAGTCAAGAAAGGAAGAAATAAGTTCAGTGGGGCAGGAACAGGCTGAAACGATGGGTCTATCGGGACAGTCTTGTTTGTGGATTTTAGGGCAGAGGTAGAAGCGGGCTGTCCGGAGTTGCAAGACTATGAGGTTGGAAGCTGTAGAGGAAAGATCTCCAGAGAAGCTGAGGTCAGCGACAGTCCTGTAGACAGTAGTTTGATGTTACTATTGTGACACTCCTAGGCTACACTATTCAACAGATAGGGCCATTAAATGTAAGATGACCAGATTGCTTATGGGAACGACTGACAACACAGAACTCAAGAAGATACCGATGGACAGTCGGCCATAGTAGGTAGTAGACAGCAGGGCCAGAATTTTCTCAAATCCAAGTTTGTCCCGCTACTGGGAGTGATATCCAGACCTCAGCCTGCACCGATGGGTGACGGAATCCCAGGTGGGATATTACCGGCAACAGCCAATTAAGAGGCCACCCCTGGGACTGCTGCCCAATTGAGGATGGCAGCCCACCTCTCAGAGCTTCAGGCCCAATTAGAGGGCCAGCAGCTCAGCAGCCTTGGCAGCTCTACCAATAGAGGTGGCCACAGCTGAGGCTGCAGGAAGAAGAAGAGAGCACCTCCATCTTGAGGCACCATCGAAGGCCAGGTAAGGTTCTTTGTTTACTTGCTGGGGCCAGGTCGGCAGACCCTGGTGAACGAAGGGTGAACCCTCCAGTGGCAGTGTTGGAGCTGCAGGGGTGGCCATTGTCGCTGGGGTGCCCCATCTATGGTCCATGGAACGGCCATTAAGGAAGGTCCTCACCCCCCCGGAACCCGCTGGGAGGTTGCTACGGTTTACCTGGTGGTCCTGCCACACAGCAGGGGTCCGTCCTGATGCTGGTAAAACCTGGCAAGGGTGGGAAGTGGTTGCTTAATTGACTACTTCATTGGCCACTCGCCTCTGGCAGGCAGCCGCGTTGCTGCTATTCCCTCCATTTGAAATATCCCGTGGCGGGGGGAAGACATTGGGCTTCCCTACCGACGTGTTCTGCCACCATTTTACAAGGCTTCCCACCTCCCAGCCCATCTCCAGAGGGTTGGTAAAATCCAGCCATAGGTGTTGGCAGGTTACATAATCATGATAACCATCACTGCCAACCTCAATTCTATGTTCCTCTAATGTACACTTCCAACAACAGGCAGTAATAGCAATTAAGAGCAATTCCGTTTTTCCATTCTCTAATGCAGCAACACTAATGCCAAATCTGACACTCCTAACTACTACCATGGCAGGGCTTGAACCTGATCTCATATAAAAGCAAAATACTGCAGATGCTGGAAATCTGAAATAAAAACAGAAAGTGCTGGAAATACTCAGCAGATCAGGCAGCATCTGTGGAGAGTGAAGCAGAGTTAACTTTTCAGGTCTGTGATCTTTCATCAGAACATGAAAGGTCACAGACCTGAAACAGTAACTCTGCTTCTCTCCACAGATGCTGCTTGAAGCTGATCTGTTTAATTCTGTGGAATACTCATGGTGTATTTACCCAGTGTGCCATCATTCCTTTTTCTAATAATTTTATATAGGTGCTGTCTTTAAAAGTTACAGTAGAAATCTGATTAACGCTCCATTTTGTTCAAAGGAAATGTAAACTAACATTCAGTTTTATCAGGGATTTCAGTACAAACACGCACTATAATCTATGCCGTCTCTCAATTCTTAGAACTTTTTGTTTTTATGTTCACACAGACAAAATTAATTTTTACCTTTAGCTTCTTCCTGTAAATGTAGGACCATTTCTTCAACTTCATCCCTTGGTTTTTCTTTTGGAGGAATAATGCCAAAACTCCGTAAGGCATCATTCCATTCTGTATCTTCATTGGGATCCTATGGAAAAAGAACAAAATTATAGTGTTCTGGTTTTTGTTTTCAAATTGATAATTGTAATGTTTTTCAGACCATCATGAGTTTACATCTATGTACAAAGTGGGTATAGAAAGATTACTTACAAGTAACAAAAATCAGTCATCATGTGATGCGCTGAATACAAACAGGTCTGCTGTTTGAAAACACTTTTTAATTAATTGGTTCAATGGTCACATTTATACAGGGGGGAATTTTATGCTCTCCCCCGCATCAGGTTTGGCACTTCTGGTTGTAGATGGATGCAAATGCTTCAGCCTTGCCTTTCTCACTGATGTGCTGGGCTCCCCCGTTGTTGAGGATGGGGATATTTTTGGAGCCTCCTCCTTTTGTTAGTTATTTAATTGTCCACCACCATTCATGACTGGATGCGGCAGGACTGCAGATCTTTGATCTGATCCATTGGTTGTGGGATCACTTAGCCCTGTCTATCACATGTGCTTCCAATGTTTGGCATGCAAGTAGTCCAGTGTTACAACTTCACCAGGCTGACACCTCATTTTTAGGCATGCCTGGTGCTGCTCCTGGCATACCCTCCTGCACTCCTCATTGTAGTGTGCGGTATATGCCGGGCCATGAGGTTACAGATTGTAGTTGAATATAATTCTGCTGCTGCTGATGACCCACAGTGCCTCATGGATGCCCAGTTTTCAGTTGCTAGATCTGTTCGAAATCTATAACATTTAGCATGGTGGTAGTGCCACACAACACGATGGAAGGTATCCTCAATGTGAAGATGGGACTTTGTCTCCTCAAGGACTGTGCGGTGGCCACTCCTACCAATACTGTCATGGACAGATGCATCTGCGACAGTTAGCTTGATGAGGACAAGGTCAAATATGTTTTTCCCTCTTGTTGGTTCCCTCACCACCTGCCACAGACTGGGTCTAACAGCTATGTCCTTTAGAACTCGACCAGCTCAGTCAGTAGTGGTGCTACCGAACCACTGATGGTGATGGACATTGAAGAGGGTGGTGGGGGTCTGGAACTCAATGCCTGAAAAGTTAGTAGAGGCAGAGACCCTCAACTCATTTAAAAAGTGTCTGGATATGCACCTTGAGTGCTGTAACCTGCAGGGCTACAGACCAAATCCTGGAAGGTGGGATTAGGCTGGGTGGCATGTTTTACAGCCTCTGCAGACACAATGGGCCAAATGGCCTCTTTCTGTACCATAAACTTTCTACGATTCTATGATTCTAATTATCTCTGGTCTGTCTGTCATAAGAACATAACATAAGAACATAAGAATTAGGAGCGTCAACGTTTCAGGTCTGTGACCTTTCATCAGAACTGGCAACAGGTTGAAAAGAATTAGGTTTTAAGCAATTGAAGGCATTGTGGGGGCGTGCAGGAGAGTGCGGGGTTGCTGGAGAAGACAACAAAAGGGAAGGCGTGTGATAGGGCAGAGGGCAGGAGAGATTAAATAACAAAGTTGTCCTAGGACAAAGGCAAAGAATGTTAATGCTTGTGGTGCATCTAAATATTTAAATGAACAATAATGAGATTTAAATTAATTTACCTGCAGGCGGTCGCCATCCCACGCCAATTTTACGGCTCTCAAATGCACCTTGCGTGCCTTCGGAACTCTGTACAGAGCTCCAAGGCGAGAACCTGGTGGGGAGGGGGGGAGGAATAGAATTTTCAGGGTGGGTGAGCGGGGAAAACAATTTTTATTGGCTGTGGGGATGGTGGGAAGGGGTTGTGGGTCAAAGGGAACAAATTTCGAGGGGGAAGTTCAGGATATTAATCAAAGTTTATTATGGGGGAAGAGGGCAATTAATATATAAATTACCCGTTGCAGGGTGGGAGACGGGATTTAGAGTTGAAATTAAAATTTATTTTCATTTCCCAGAGATCCGGACCTTTAAATTTTAAATTGTATCTGAAGGGCTTGAAGCCCTTTAAAAATGGCGCCAGGGCCTGCACGGTGGCACTGGACGGCATTCTCGGGGATGCGGCGGCCGCCCCCTCTACATGTTGAGGGGCGACCGGTCAGCCCCCTCTATTTAAATCAGCCCACGCGGAAGGCTGCCAAGTTTAAAGCGTGCTGCCGCAGTGCACGGCACACGATTAAAATCCAGCCCACGGTCTTCTTTTATTGAATTCTGTAAAATCCATGGACGATTTTGTCAATTTTTGCACAATATTCATAGTCAAGACCACTGCTGCCACAATTTCTCTATTAATTGTCAAAAGAAATGCTTGTGGATACAGCTGGACTATGTTTTCTGTTAATATAATTAATGAGCACATTTGTACAACATTGCTGAACATTTTTTTTCCAAAGCAGCACATATGTTGCACACCCATCTACAAGCACTAAAACAAAATTACCCTCCTAGTATTAATTCTGTTTGCTGCTTATCAAGGATTTGGAATATCAATGCTGAAAAATGAAATATTTTCCATTCATTGCAGCTACTACAAGCCTCAAATGCTGTTGGATGAAGTTAAATGTTGAGCAAGGCTGCCTCTACCCTGCCCTAATAGTGTTTTAAATCCAGACTTTAACTTAGGATGCCAGTCATGCAGGCAGGAATCAAGGTGGGCATAGGCTCTGTCAGTCTCCCACCCAAAAACCAGTGGAAATCAGCAGTTGGATGGTGTGCAGAAGAATAATGTTGGGCAGCAGGAGGCCACTGCTTGGCATTCCTGCTTCCTGTAGCTCCATTGGGGTCATAAAAGGAGAGACACTTACCTTTTGCAGCCTTTTCTAGCTCTGACTCCTCTTCTCGCTAGATGGACCTGGCAGAAAAGCCACAACGGCTTCTCTGTGCAGGATTCTGATTAAAAAAGAAGTCAGGATTATGTCATCAGAGGCTGATCTGCATGTTTAAAGAAGAACCTCATGGGTTTCCAGTGGACACTTCCTCAGCAGTTAAAAATTAGAAACCTGGGAAGACCCACAGTCAAGTTTAAAAGCCACCTGCCTGATTTTACCAGGTGAGCAGGATTAAAATCACCTCTTTCATCTCAGAAATGCAACCCCATTGAACTATTGTAATCATTCTATTTCCCATACCATCCACATGGCATTTCTCATTTAAGTGCTAATACAGTGCTACACTCAGCCTACAATCTGGCTTTGGACGATCCAAATTCATTTCAATTAGAATGCATGCAGAAAGAGGAGATTTTTCATCCTATCAATCTGAGCTACATTCAAACCCAGGTTAAAAAGATGAAGGGACAGTATTCAGTGCCATTCGGTGCTTCTGACTCGATTTTCAGAAAATTCAAACAGTTCTTTTTACCTGCATGGTGCTTTTCTTTTCCTTTTCCTGAAAAAGTCATCCACAGTAGAAGATTATTAAAGAGCCCAAGGGAAAACTTAAGAAAATATGACAAAACTTTTCTGACTAGATGCAGAAACACTCTTCAAACAGAATACAATCCATTTCAAAATACAAAAAACAATGGAAAACATTAGTACTTGAGATGATTCAAGGTTAGCGGAGCCACTGAAAACTTTATCAGCTGATGAAAAGGTATCAAGTAACTGCCTAACAACTGTAAATAAATAAGATATATCACAATGACACATTCCAATCCTCGAACTCTGCAATCACAACAATCCTGGTTTGAATTTATACTTCTTCAGTGATGTCACAGTATATAGTGGTAACTGTGTTACAACTATTGTGACAAAACAATCCCTGTAGGGAATAACTATCTGACAGAAATCACCAAACTAACAGCAGATGCCATCTTATAGAATCATAAAATCTTACTGCACAGAAGAAAGCCATTTCACATATTGTGTCTATGCCCCTTTGAAAGAGTAGTCCAATTAGTCCCACACCCTTGCTCTTTCTCCATTGCCCTGCAAAGTTTTCCTTTTCAAGTATATACCTAAACCTGTTTTGAAAGTTGCCATGGTCCCCACTGTTTATTGTCTGCGATATGTGGTAGACACTGCAACTGAGAAATTTAAGAGTAGTTTTAGTTCAAAAGAGTACTCTCCTCCTTCCAAAGTGCGTGCAAATGGGTGCATTTGAATACCAGACAGCTGGTTAATTTCTCCAATGTCTAACTAATCAATCAAGGTATTCCTTAACAAGAAAAAAATTCTGTAAATTGCTGAAGGGAATATCTGGTCAAGCCAAATATTCATTGGGCTAGTAGTTCTTGCTTCCCCATTTTGTTAGATCTGAGGCATTTGTAAGCTTGGATTGGGTGTTCATATTTAACTACAGTACAAACTACATGGTTTTAATTCTAGCAGAACCACTTTAATGGCCTGCAGTGGTCCATTTCAAAGTTCCTGAACCATGAACAGTGCTACAGTGTGGACAGGGACTGATGGAAGGTGATTGAACAGCTGCTTGAAGTGCTTGAACTAGCTGCTGCACTTAATACTAGTGAGTGGATACTACAATTTACTTTTTTTAATTCAAAGTCAGTTAATTTAACTTACTGGATAATTTGAATGTTTTATGCATTTCTAAAAATTTCCATAAATCATGAATACTCCATTTATTTGTGTAATTATAGTAAAATGTCACAGTCCTCTATATGATCTAACACACAGATTTGACCTTAAAAATTACTCTTAGAAAATTCAAAATCTTGAATTTAAGGATACAAATTTCAGTGGTGGCATTGGTTGAGAAAAACAACCAATTCTGGCCTACCATTCATGCATGTGCATTGAACTTCCAGTTTTTCTCCAAATTACATGTTCATGCCAAATTCCTGCCTGAAATGAGGTTAGCAAGCTCACATGTGCATGCCCAGAAGTTAGGAATGCTGCTGCATGTATTTAAATGTCTTTAGCAGCCTCCTAAGGTAGAGCACAGCCAGAAGCAGTACATTGCAAGTTGAAGTGACTGAAGACAAAAGCAAAAAAATGTGGATGCTGGAAATCTGAAATATAAACAGAAAACATTGGAAACATTCAGCAGATCTGGCAGCATCTGTGGACAGAGAAATAGAGTTAACATTTTGGGTCTTGTTCTTTCATCAAATGCTGGCAGACCACCTGAAGTGACTGAAGAGGTTGACTGCACAGCAGAAGTGAAATGGAACAGCAGAGCAGAAGAACAGCTGGATTATGTGGTGCAGAATGGGAGTTTAGGATCATAGGATTACAAGACAGATGGAGATTACCTTCTGCCAAAGTAATCTCCTGGTTTTGTTTCGATTGTTTAAGGTGACCAGAGAAAAATGTTTGAATTGGACTGGATTTTTTATCTGGCTTTTCGCCTCTCCGAGGATATTACATGGTTTTCGGTGAGGTGTGGAGTCTGGAAATTGTCTTGTTTTTTATTTCCAAAATATACTTTATTCATAAAAATCTGTAAAAATTACATTGCCAAACAGTTTCAAACAGCACCAAAAAATACAAACATTGCAAGGGAGATCAGTTTCCTTCAATACAATCATGAGTTGCCTTACAACCCTTCCATTTCATTTGTCATGCCATTACCATTTTTACATTTTACAGCAAATGAAAATTTTTCCGATACAGTTCGAGGGGTTTCCCATGGATCCAGCCCCTCAGTTCAGCTTGGTGGGGGGACCTTACACTGTGGTCTTTCCCCATTGAGCCTTTGCTGCAAATTGTGATGCGCAAGGTATTGCAATTGTGTGGAGAAAGCTGGATGTTTGTCATTGCTCATATGTTCATAACACTGGAAAAGACTATTATGGTCCATCTGGCTGGTCCCAATGAGTAGGAAACAAATTTCCCCTATCTTTCAATCATTATACCACAGAAATGGCAGTAGTATTGAATTAACAATGCAAAATCCTGGTCTAGAAATTCTGGAAGTGCAATTGCAATGCCAGAAATGAGGCAAGATGGAAATTCTATCTGCCATTTCAACCCTTACAGAAATCAGTTAATTTATAGATTCAGAGGTGGGCAGAAAATACAACCTTAACCTGCCACACTAGGATTAAGCTGAGGGGGTCAGAATCTTGTGGTGAGGCAGAAACTGATCAAAGCATTTTGACTAGATGCCATCAAGCAGGGGATGGGGAGGAAATTGATATTTAGAGGTGGAGTTCTAGTACAACACCAGGATATTAAAAACTGCTGCTGCTAAAGGGCAACACGAACAGAAGGAACACACCTGAGAGCAGGAAAAGTCCCACGGCACTGCCGTCAACAAACAACAAATATCCAGTTCTCTTACACATTAGTTTGCGAGAAAAGATCAGCCACAATAGTAGGAAGGTTAGTGGCAGAGGATCACCAGATATTGCCCCTTGATAACACAGGAAGAAACACAGCAGATCCTGCAAAGGACTTCAGCAGCCACCATTAGGAGATGGTAAAGTGGAAGGGGTAATGGCTACTTCATAATTGTCTGAATCACCAAGAGCTTGGAGTATTGGTGGGAAATTTACTGAGAAGCAAATTTGCAGGGAAATTAGTGAGAGGTGCAAAAACCAAAGTGTTGATAATGGGGGACTTTAATTATCCTAATAGAGCCTGGGATAGCAATAGTCTAAAAGGTAGAGAGGGAGAAGAATTTCTGAAGTGCGTTCAAGAGAATTTTCGTGATCAATATGTTTCTGGCCTAATTAGGAAGGAGGCATTGCTGGATCTGGTATTGGGGAATGAGGTGGGTCAAGTGGATCAAGTGTCAATCGGGGAACTTTTAGGGAACGGTGATCATAGTATCATAAGGTTAGGTTAGCCATGGAAATGGACAAGGAGCAATCTGGAGTCAAAATACTAATTTGGAGGAGAGCAAATTTCAGTGGGGTGAGAATGGACCTGTCCCAGGTAAAGTGGAATCAAAGATGGGTAGGCAAAACTGTAAAGGAACAAAAGCTGCCTTTAAAGAGGATATGATTCAGGTACAGTTGAGGTACATTCCCACGAGGCAAAAAGGTAGGATAAACAAATCTAGAGCTTGCTGGATGACTAGAGGGATAAAGAGTAAGATGAAGCAGAAAAAAGATGTGTATGACAGATAATAAAGAGAGAAAGTGCTGGAAATACTCAGCAGGTCTCGCACCATCTGTGGGAACACCACCACCTGCAAGTTCCCCTCTAAGCCACACACCATCCTGACTTGGAACTATATCGCCGTTCCTTCACTGTCGCTGGGTCAAAATCCTGGAACTCCCTTCCTAACAGCACTGTGGGTGTACCTACCCCACAAGGACTGCAGCGGTTCAAGAAGGCAGCTCACCACCACCTTCTCAAGGGAAATTAGGGATGGGCAATAAATGCTGGCCTAGCCAGCGATGCCCACATCCCATGAATGAATAAAAAAAAAGAAACAGTGTTAATAATTCAGGTCCATGACCTTTTATCAGATGGGGTGCTATTGAAAGGTCACAGACCTGAAACGTTAACTCTGTTTCTCTCTTCACAGATGCTGCCAGACCTGCTGAGTATTTCCAGCACTTTCTGTTTTTATTTAAGATTTCCAGCATCTGCAGTAATTTGCTTTTATATATGAATATGACAGATGTCAGGTTAATAATACAAGTGAGAACCAGGTTGAATATAGAAATTTCAGAGAGGAAGTGAAAAAGAAAATCAGAGTGGCAAAGAAAGAATATGAGGAGACACTGGCAGCGAACATAAAAAGGAATCCAGAAGTCTTCTATAGGCATATGAATAGTAAAAGGGTAGTAAGAGGCAGGGTGGGGCCAATTAGGGGCCAAAAAGGATATCTATGCATGGAGGCAGGGGGCATGGTTGAGTAACTAAATGAGTTTTTTTGGAACTGTCTTTACCAAGGAAGAAGATGCTGTCAAAGTCATAGTGAAAGGGGAGGCAGTTGAGATACCAGATAGCCGAAATATTTACACAGAGGAGATATTAGAAAGGCTGGCTGTAAAAGCTTTTAAGTCACCAGCACTGGATGGGACGCATCTGAGCATGCTGAGGAAAGTAAGAGTGGAAATTGTGAATGCAGTGGTCCTAATCTCCAGTCCTCCTTAGATATGGGACTGATACGCGAGGAAGTGGAGAATTGCAAGCGTTACACCCTTGTTCAGAAAAATGTGTAAGGACAAGCCCAACAACTACAGTCCAGTCAGTTTAATCTCAGTGGTGTGAAAGAACACAAGAAATAGGAGCAGAAGTAGACAATGTGGCCCATCGAGCCTGCTCCACCATTAAATACGATCATGGCTGATCTTTGGCTTTAATTCCACTTTCCTGCCTGCTCCTCACATCCCTTGATTCCCTGTGAGACCAAAAATCTATCTATCCCAGCCTTAAATGTATTCAATGATGGAGCATCCACAACCCTCTGGGATAGAGAATTCCAAAGATTCACAACCCTTTGAGTGTAGTAATTTCTCCTTATCTCAGCGCTGAATGATTGGCCCCTTATCCTGAGACTGTGCATCCGTGTTCTAGATTCCCCGACCAGCAGAAACAATCTCTTAGCTTCTACCCTATCAAGCCCTTTCAGAATTTTGTATGTCTCAATTAGGTTGTCTCTCATTCTTCTAAACTCCAGAGAATATAGGCCCAATTTACTCAGCCTCTCATTATCGGACAGCCCCCTCATCACAGGGACCAATTTAGTAAATCCTCCCTGCACCACCTCCAGTGCAAGTGTATCCTTTCTTAAATGTGGAGACCAAAACTGCACAAAGTATTCCAGGTGCAGTCTCACCAAAGCCCTGCACAATTTCAGTAAGACATCTTTATTCCTGTACTCCAATCCCCTTGCAGTAAATGCCAACATGCCATTTGCCTTCCTAATAGCCTGCTGCACCTGCATGTTAACTTTGTGTGTTCCTGTACGAGTACACCCATGTCTCTCTGACCATCAACACTTACCAGTTTCACACCTTTTAAAAGATATTCTGCTTTTCAATTTTTATGACCAAAGTGCATAACTTCTCACTTCCTTACATTATACTCCATTTGCCATCTTGTTGCCCACTTACTTAACCTGTATATATCTCTGCAACCTCACGATGTCCTCCCCACAGCTTACCTTTCCACCGAGCTTTGTATCATCAACAAACTTAGATAAATTACTCTCTATCTCTTCATCCAAGTCATTAATATAGAGTGTAAATAGCTGAGGCCCCAGCACTGATCCTTGCGGCATCCCACTATTCACTGCCTGGCAACTTGAAAATACCCCATTTGTGCCCACTCTCTGCATCCTGTCTGTTAACCAATCCTCTATCCATGTTAATATATTACCCCCAACACCATGAGCCCTTATCTTGCCTATTAATCTTTTATGTGGCACCTTATCGAATGCCTTTTGGAAATCCAGGTAAACTACATCTACTGGTTCCCCTTTATCTACCCTACTAGTTACATCCTCAAAAAACTCTAATAAATTTGTCAAACAGGATTTTCCTTTAGTAAAACCATGCTGACTTGTTCTAATCATACTATACTTTTCCAAGTGCATTGTTAAGACTTTTTTATGATAGTTTCCAGCATCTTCCCAATGACTGATATTAGGCTAACTGGCCTGTAGTTCCCTGTTTTCTCTCCCTGCTTTCATAGACAATGGACAGAATTTTCCTGACCCCGTGGGGATGGGTTAGGATGTGGGGAGGCCATGAAACTTCTAAAAGAGGCTGGCTCCCCGATGTGTTCCTGCCTATGTGTTCTTTTACTGCAGGTGGGCTTCCAGCAGTAATGGCTAGCCACTCGGCAGTGGCAGGAAGCCAATTGAGGTAATTAAATGTACAATTTGCTCCTATTTTGTCAGTGCAATGAAATTTTCCTGAGATTGCATGGGCCCCACGCAATGTTAGGAGCTCTTCAGCTCAGAGGAGGTGAATTCACAGCGGGAAGTCATCAGCCTGCAACCGACAAACATTCAAGTCAACAAAGGAGCAAAACGGCAAGCTCAGATCATGGCGAAATGAATTAACAAATTAATCAGAACCAAACAAGAAGGAAGAATAACATTTATAAATCCTGCAGGGCGAAAGGGAAGGAGTTCAATGGGATGAATACAGAACATACAGAAACATGATAAGAGGATGAACATAGGGTCAAAGAACGACTTGTAAAAGCTATAACTGGAGGTATAAAACATAACAGTAAGTTAGTACTTCAGGAGTACAACAGTAAGAAGGTAGTTGAAGAGATATAAATAAAGTAGAATCCGAGGCTGAGCCTGAAATTGTTGCATGAAAAATGATTACTTTCCTAGTGACTACTAGGAGAAAATAATAAGCACCAGGTTCTCCCTTAGTAGCAATACTCCAGGTAGAACTAACTTCAGCATAAATCATCTGGAAGCCCGAGACAAACTATAAGGCTCAATGCAAATGATTCTCCTGAATAGGTTACTTCTCTGAGATGAGTGGGAGAGCCAAGAGAGCAGTGTGAAGCATTGATGGTCATTTTTAAGGGGTGAGGAGTACAATGTACAGGCCGTTGATGTCCCTTTAAATATAATGCTCTCAATTGTGCTGCTAACCCGGTCTCTTGCCCACTGTCCTTAATTGCATGGCAAACGTGGAAGCGGGCCATAATTAGCTGCCTTCTGTAAGATTGCACCAGACAGCGCACCGCTGACATGAATGGAGTGAGGACCTGGAAACGGTCCTGACTCCCAAGAATTTTAAAAGTCCGGTAGATTCCAGCCGATTATCCAGTACAAAATTAACAGTCACATGGACAGGTGCAGATTAATTAGAGAAATCCAGCACAATGTCAGTTAGAGGGGTGAAGTGCTTCACCTGTGAGATGTGGGAGGTCCGTGACGCTTCCAGCGTTCCGGACGACTACATCTGCAGGAAGTGTACCCAGTTGCAGCTCCTCACAGACCGCATGGATCGGTTGGAGCAGCAACTGAATGCACTTAGGAGCATGCAGGTGGCAGAGAGCGTCATAGACAGGAGTTTTAGAGAAGTGATTACACCAAGGTGCAGGCAGATAGATGGGTGACCACTAGAAGGGGCAGGCAGTCAGTGCAGGAATCCCCTGTGGCTATCCCCCTCTCTAACAAGTATACCGTTTTGGATACTGTTGGGGGGGATGGCCTATCAGGGGAAAACAGCAGCAGCCAGAGCAGTGGCACCATGGCTGGCACTGTTCAGCAGGGAGGGACAAAGCGCAGAAGAGCAATAGTTATCGGGGACTCTACAGTCAGGGGCACAGATAGGCGCTTCTGTGGACGTGAAAGAGACTCCAGGATGGTATGTTGCCTCCCTGGTGCCAGGGTCAAGGATGTCTCTGAACGGACAGGGGGCATTCTGAAGGGAGAGGGTGAACAGCCAGACGTTGTGGTACACATCGGTACCAATGACATAGGCAGGAAGAGTGACGAGGTCCTGCAGGGGGAGTTTAGGGAGTTAGATAGAAAGTTAAAAGACAGGACCTCTAGGGTTGTAATCTCGGGATTACTCCCTGTGCCACGTGCCAGTGAGGCTAGAAATAGGAAGATAGTGCAGCTAAACACGTGGCTGAACAACTGGTGTAGAAGGGAGGGTTTCAGATATCTGGACCATTGGGATCTCTTCAGGGACAGATGGGACCTGTACAAGAAGGACAGGTTGCATCTAAACTGGAGGGGCACAAATATCCTGGCTGCGAGGTTTGCTAGCGTCACTCGGGAGGGTTTAAACTAGTGTGGCAGTGGGGTGGGAACCAGAGCAGTAGGACAGCAAGTGAAATAAATGAGGGGGAACTAGTAAATAAGGCCAGTAAGACTAAGAGGAAGAACAGGCATGGAGATGTTGCGGAGGAAGCGGGACTGGTGGTCTGAAGTGCATTTGTTTCAATGCGAGAAGTATAATAGGTAAGGCAGATGAACTTAGAGCTTGGATTAGTACTTGGAACTATGATGTTGTTGCTATTACAGAGACTTGGTTGAGGGAAGGACAGGATTGGCAGCTAAATGTTCCAGGATTTAGAAGCTTCAGGCGGGCTAGAGGGGGATGTAAAAGGGGTGGGGGAGTTGCATTACTTGTTAAGGAGAATATCACAGCTGTACTGCGGGAGGACACCTCGGAGGGGTCGTGCAGCGAGGCAATATGGGTGGAGCTCAGGAATAGGAAGGGTGCAGTCACGATGTTGGGGGTTTTCTACAGGCCTCCCAATGGCTAGCGGGAGGTAGAGGAGCAGATATGTGGACAGATTTTGGAAAGATGTAAAGGTAACAGGGTTGTAGTGGTGGGTGATTTTAACTTCCCCTGTATTGACTGGGACTCACTTAGTGCTAGGAGCTTAGATGGGGCAGAATTTGTAAGGAGCATCCAGGGGGGCTTCTTGAAACAATATGTAGATAGTCCAACTAGGGATGGGGCCGTACTGGACTTGGTATTGGGGAATGAGCCCGGCCAGGTAGTCGAAGTTTCAGCAGGGGAGCATTTCAGGAACGGATAATTCCATAAGTTTTAAGGTACTTGTGCATAAGGATAAGAGTAGTCCTCGGGTGAAGGTGCTAAATTGGGGGAAGGCTAATTCTAACAATATTAGGCAGGAAATGAAGAATTTAGATTGGGGGCGGCTGTTTGAGGGTTAATCAACATCTGACATGTGGGAATCTTTCAAATGTCAGTTGATTAGAATCCAGGACCAGCATGTTCCTGTGAGGAAGAAGGATAAGTTTGGCACGTTTCGGGAACCTTGGATAACGCGGGATATTGTGAGCCTAGTCAAAAAGAAAAAGGAAGCATTCGTAAGGGCTGGAAGGCTAGGAACAGACGAATCCCTTCAGGAATATAAAGATAGTAGAAAGGAACTTAAGCAAGGAGTCAGGAGGGCTAAAAGGGGTCATGAAAAGTCATTGGCAAACAGGATTAAGGATAATCCCAAGGCTTTTTATACAATATATAAAGAGCAAGAGGGTAAATAGGGAAAGGGTTGGCCCGCTCAAGGACAGAGAAGGGAATCTATGTTTGGAGCCAGAGGAAATGGGCGAGGTACTAAATGAGTACTTTGCATCAGTACTCACCAAAGAGTAGGACTTGGTGGATGATGAGCCGAGGGAAGGGAGTGTAGATAGTCTCAGTCATCTCATTATCAAAACAGAGGAGGTGTTGGGTGTCTTGCAAAGCATTAAGGTAGATAAGTCCCCAGGGCCTGATGGGATCTACCCCAGAATACTAAGGGAGGCAAGGGAAGAAATTGCTGGGGCCTTGACAGAAATCTTTGCATCCTCATTGGCTACAGGTGAGGTCCCAGAGGACTGGAGAATAGCCAATGTTGTTCCTTTGTTTAAGAAGGGTAGCAAGGATAATCCAGGAAATTATAGGCTGTTGAGCCTTACGTCAGTGGTAGGGAAATTATTAGAGAGGATTCTTCGGGACAGGATTTACTCCAATTTAGAAACAAACAAACTTATTAGCGAGAGGCAGCATGGTTTTGTGAAGGGGAGGTCGTGTCTCACTAATTTGATTGAGTTTTTTGAGAAGTTACAAAGATAATTGATGAAGGAATGGCTGTGGATATTATCTATATGGACTTCAGTAAAGTCCCTCATGGCAGACTGGTACAAAAGGTGAAGTCACACGGGATCAGAGGTGAGCTGGCAAGATGGATACAGAACTGGCTCTGTCATAGAAGACAGAGGGTAGCAGTGGATGGGTGCTTTTCTGAATGGAGGGATGTGACTAGTGGTATTCCGCAGGGATCAGTGCTGGGACCTTTGCTCTTTGTAGTATATATAAATGATTTGGAGGAAAATGTAGCTGGTCTGATTAGTAAGTTTGCAGACGACACAAAGGTTGGGGGAGTTGCGGATAATGATGAGGATTGTCAGAGGATACAGCAGGATATAGATCGGTTGGAGACTTGGGCGGAGAAATGGCAGATGGAGTTTAATCCGGACAAATGTGAGGTAATGCATTTTGGAAGATCTAATGCAGGTGGGAAGTATACAGTAAATGGCAGAAACCTTAGGAGTATTGACAGGCAGGGAGATCTGGGCGTACAGGTCCACAGGTCACTGAAAGTGGCAACGCAGGTGGATAAGGTAGTCAAGAAGGCATACGGCATGCTTGCCTTCATCGGTCGGGGCATAGAGTATAAAAATAGGCAAGTCATGCTGCAGCTGTACAGAACTTTAGTTAGGCCACGCTTAGAATATTGCGTGCAATTCTGGTCGCCACACTACCAGAAGGACATGGAGGCTTTGGAGAGGGTACAGAAGAGGTTTACCAGGATGTTGCCTGGTCTGGAGGGCATTAGCTATAAGGAGAGGTTGGATAAACTCGGATTGTTTTCACTGGAACGACGGAGGTGGAGGGGTGACATGATAGAGGTTTACAAAGTTATGAGCGGCATGGACAGAGTGGATAGTCAGAAGCTTTTTCCCAGGGTGGCAGAGTCAGTTACTAGGGGACATAGGTTTAAGGTGCGAGGGGCAAAGTTTAGAGGGGATGTGCGAGGCAAGTTCTTTACACAGAGGGTGGTGAGTGCCTGGAACTTGCTGCCGGGGGAGATGGTGGAAGCAGGTACGATAATGACGTTTAAGAGGCATCTTGACAAATACATGAATAGGATGGGAATAGAGGGATACGGTCCCTGGAAGTGCAGAACGTTTTAGTTTCGGCAGGCATCAAGATCGGCGCAGGCTTGGAGGGCCGAATGGCCTGTTCCTGTGCTGTACTATTCTTTGTTCTTTGTTCAAATTTGTTAAAGGCAAATTGTATGTGACTAACATGATTGAGTTTTTAATGAGATAACAGAGATGGTTGATGAGGCTAATGTGGTTGATGAGGTGTATATGTGTCATGATTGTAGGTGTGGGTTTGAGTATTAGAGAACATATGGTACTTGGAAGGGAAACTGAAAGTAGCTTTATGCTTTGGGCAAAACACCTGACTGGGGTTGTTGTAAGGTCAGATAAGCTTATGCTGCTGCAATGAGAACAGTGAACAAAACTCTGCAGAAGTCTTCAATAAAACACTTGTTAAATCTTGTTATAGTTACAGCTGTGATTTCAAGTGTGATTCATTTCAGCCTGAGATGTGACATTGGCAATGAGGTAAATGTGAGGATATTTAGGATTGTGTCATAACATTTGATAGTGCTGATGTGTCTGCAGTCCAGAAAATTGAGCCGTTTGATCCGACGTTTTTTTAAAATTCGTTCGTGGGATGTGGGTATCGCTAGCTAGGCCAGCATTTATTACCCATCCCTAATTGCCATTGAGAAGGTGGTGGTGAGCCGCCTTCTTGAACTGCTGCAGTCCATGAGGTGTAGGTACACCCACACCGCTGTTAGGAAGTTCCAGGATTTTGACCCAACAACAGTGATTGATGGGGCCAATGATGTGTGATGCCAGTTTTGTCAGTGTGAAATGGAAAGCGTGGCTAGAAGAGTTTGAAGCGTGTGCTGACAGTTACAGTTTGTTTTTGGACGGGGCGACGGAGGTGCAGAAAGCACAGCGACAGGCCTTATTACTGTCAATGTGAGTGTGTCGGAGTGAGGGAGATTTTAAAGACATTGCCTGGCATGGGAGAAAAGGCAGATTATGAATGTGCAGTGAATGTTTTGAAGGACCATAATGTGATGATGCCAAAAGCCACATTCCAAAGACATATTTTCTGTTATACAAGACAAAAAGAGGACGAAACAGTAGTCCAATTTGTGACTCGTTTCAGGCAGACATCGGATTGATGCAAGTATGTTGCGATGGATTTGAATAACCAGACAATGGATCAGATGGTCCAACATTGCAAGTCGGATAAGTTGAGACACAGGCTGCTGGAAAGAGTAGATGACTTAATGTTGGATGACACCTTGAAGATAGCGACTGTAATAACAAAATCTGTGGTTAATAGAGTGACACAACAGAATCCAGGTACATGTAAATGTGAACAGCAAAAGTCTTAGAGAGAGTGTTTCAGATGTGGCAATTTGGAGCACTATAGAAGAGTTGATTACTGCCCTACCAAGGGAAAGATATGTAGAAAATGTAGGGGCAGAGTCCATTTTGCCAAGAAGTGCAGAAGCAAAGCTGAATAGAGTGGTAAGCCTGGCAAACCATGTAAAGGAAAGAGAGATTAAAGTAGTACAACTGTGAGACAAGTTGAAGAAGATACATTGAGTGAGGGCATGAATAGCAATTGTGGATGCATGTTTTCTGTCAATGGAAGCAACCATGAGAAAGTTCCAGCGATTGTTGGAAGTGTTGAAGTGAGCATTGTTGTAGATTCAGGTAGTAACAGTAATGTCATCAGCAGAGCGCTGTGGGAGGAACTGAAGACAAAGAGAATCAAGTGCACATCTCAAATATTTCAAAAAGCTTCATCCTTACACATCTAAAACCCCACTTCAAACTGTTGGTCTGAGAGGGAAAGTTGAGGCAAAGATCAAGGAACTGGTTGACCAAGACATCATAGAGCTAGTTGAGGATCAAACACACAGATCTTCACTAGAGAAGGAAGCTGAATCATTCGTGCTGTTTGTGGCAACTCATGCTACACCCAGAGCAATGACAATGAGAGAGATTGAAAGTGTCAGACAAAGATCCAGAATCGAATGACATTAGACAGAGAATCCAAACTGGAACTTGGGAAAATTGCCCATTCAGAGCATACATTATTATACGAGATGAATTGTGCACAATTGGGAAGCGTATTCTCAGTGGTAACAGATTTATGGTGCCACAAGAGCTTAGGCCTAGACTAGTGATGCTAGCTCATGAGGGTCATTTGGGAGTGGTTGGTACTAAGCAAATCTTACGAACCAAAGTATGGTAGCCAGGGATGGAGAAAGATGTGGAACAGTTTGTCAAAACATGTCATGGATGTCAACTTATCAGTAGATCCAATCCACCAGCACCAGGAGGATGTAGCAGTTGACATCTTAGGTCCATTTCCATCAGGGTCATTGACTATTACAGCCGTTATTATGAGTATATGGTAATGAAGTCTACAATGGCAGAGAAAATGGTGTTTGCATTGACTGAAATATTTGCAAGGCATGGTCTACCAATCACTTTGTATTCAGACAATGGGCCACAATTCATTTCACAGACCTTTGCAGATTACATGCAAATCACAGGTATTCACCACCACAGAGTAACACCTAAATGGTCGCAGACACATGGGGAAGTGGAAAGACAAAACCAATCCTTAGAGAAATGGATGAGGATTGCTCAAGCTGAGGGTAAAGACTGGAAGGAGGTGTTGTTGTCATATGTGACTATGTATAGAGCAACTAAACACACCACAATGGGAAAGAGCCCAGATGAGTTGTTATTTGGATGCAAAATATGCACAAAAATGCCAGAGCTGAGCAACATTAGAGTTGATCAGGAGGTTCAAGATCTTGATGCTGAGAAAAAGGGTGCTGCAAAGTTTTATGCAGATGACAGAGGGAGAGCTAGACAGTCTGATGTGATGCCACGTGATGAAGTATTGCTGAGACGGGAGAGTCCGAGTAAGATGGATATACCATATTATCCCAAGCTGTACACAGTCATTGCCAAGAAGGGAAACCGTGTGACTGTGCAGTCACCAGAGTATTGTATGACAGAAATTCTTCATGCATTAAAAAGTATCATGGTCACAAAGACACAACAGCGGATGAACCAGAATAAGAGCAAAATACTGCTGATGCTGGAACTCTGAAATGAGAACTGCTGGAAATACTCAGCAGGTCTGGGAGCATCTGTGGGGAGAGATGCTGCCAGACCTGCTGAGTATTTCCAGCACTTTCTGTTCTCAGCAGATGAACCAGATGTAGGAGCTGAGGCGAAGCTGACATTCGGCAATTCAGATGTCCAAGCCAGTGATGCTGTTGGCAGGCAGTCGACTTGCTATCCAGAGAGAGAAACATCAGTTCCAGAGGGGCCAATGACATTTACTAATCCTGACGTGGTTACCAGAGTTCCTGAGACAGCAGAAAGACCATGGCGTGAGAGGAGACCACCAAAACGATATGAAGATTATGTGTTGTGATTATGTTGAAAAATCATGGACATGTTTTGGTCTTACAAGGGAGGAATGTCATGATTGTATGTGTGGGATTGAGTGTCAGAGAATATATGGTACTTGGAAGGGAAACTGAAAGTAGCTTTGTGCTTTGGGGAAAACACCTGACCTGGGTGTTGTTGTAAAATCAGATAAGCTTAAGCTGCTGGAGTGAGAAGAGTGAACAGAACTCTAAAGAAGTCTTTGATAAAACACTTGTTAGATCTTTGTTAAAGTTAAAGCTGTAATTTCAAGTGTGATTCATTTCAGCCTGAGATGTGGCAATTCCTAAAGGCGCTTGATAAAGTGGGACATAACAAGCTTGTTAGCAAAGTTATGGCCCATGGAAAAAATGACAGTAGTAGCATGGATATGAAATTGGCTGAGTGACAGGAAACAGAGAGTAGTGGTGCATGAAATAAAAACAAAATGTACTGGAAATACACAGCAGGTCTGGCTACAACTGTGGAAAGAGAAACAGAGTTAACATTTCAGGTCTGTGACCTTTCATCGATTGTGGTGAATGGTTGTTTTGCGAACTGAAGGAAGGTATACAGTGGGGTTCCGCAGGGGTTTGTACTAGGACCACTGCTTTTCTTGATATTTATTAATGACCTGCAAGGGTCAAATTGGCTGAGGTGGATTGGGAAAATACATTAAAAGGTATGACAGTGCATCGACAATGGATAGTCTTCAAAGAATTATGACATAGATTACAGCAACTATACATTCCTTCAAGGCACAAAAACCCCAAAAGTAAAGGCAGTCAACCGTGGCTAACAAAGGAAGTTAATGATTGTATAAGATTAAAAGAAAGACCTACAAAGTTGCCAGAAATAGTAGTAAACCTGAGGGTATCAGTGGATGGGTGTTTTTCTGAATGGAGGGATGTGACTAGTGGTGTTCCACAGCGATCAGTGCTGGGACCTTTGCTGTTTGTAGTACATCGAAATGATTTGGAGGAAAATGTAGCTGGTCTGATTGGTAAGTTTGCGGACGACACAAAGGTTGGTGGAGTTGCAGATAATGATGAGGATTGTCAGAGGATACAGCAGGATATAGATCGGTTGGAGACTTGGGCGGAGAAATGGCAGATGGAATTTAATCCGGACAAATGTGAGGTAATGCATTTTGGAAGGTCTAATGCAGGTGGAAGGTATACAGTAAATGGCAGAACCCTGAGGAGTATTGACAGGCAGGGAGATCTGGGCGTACAGGACCACAGGTCACTGAAAGTGGCAACGCAGGTGGATAAGGTAGTCAAGAAGGCACACGGCACGCTTGCCTTCATCGGTCGGGGCATAGAGTATAAAAATAGGCAAGTAATGTACAGAACATTAGTTAGGCCATACTTAGAATATTGCGTGCAATTCTGGTCACCACACTACCAGAAGGACATGGAGGCTTTGGAGAGGGTACAGAGGAGGTTTACCAGGATGTTGCCTGGTCTGGAGGGCATTAGCTATGAGGAGAGGTCGGAAAAACTCGGATTGTTTTCACTGGAACGACGGAGGTGGAGGGGCAACATGATAGAGGTTTACAAAGTTATGAGCGGCATGGACAGAGTGGATAGTCAGAAGCTTTTTCCCAGGGTGGAAGAGTCAGTTACTAGGGGACATAGGTTTAGGGTGCGAGGGGCAAAGTTTAGAGGGGATGTGCGAGGCAGGTTTTTTACACAGAGGGTGGTGAGTGCCTGGAACTTGCTGCCAGGGGAGGTGGTGGAAGCAGATACGATAGCGATGTTTAAGAGGCATCTTGACAAATACATGAATAGGAAGGGAATAGAGGGATATGGGCCCCGGAAGTGCAGAAGGTTTTAGTTTAGGCAGGCATCAAGATCGGCGCAGGCTTGGAGGACCGAATGGCCTGTTCCTGTGCTGTACAGTTCTTTGTTCTTTGTTCTTTGATTGGGAGGATTTTAGAATACAGTAAAGGAGGACCAAGAAACTTACAAAGAAAGGGAGAATAGAATATGAATGTAAACTAGCAAAAAACATAAAAATGGACTGTAAAAGCTTCTATAGGTATGTATAAAGGAAACATTTGGCTAAGACAAATGTGGGTCCATTACAGGCAGAGTCAGGAGAATTTATAACGGGGAATAGAGAAATGGCAGAGAAGCTAAAGCTTTGTGCCTGTTACGACCAGGTGAGAAAGGGATCTAGGGGTTCCCTCTCAGCCTTTGCCTGGTTTAACCGTAACAGGGTTTAATTTTTGAAACATCTTGTTTTTAGCTCCCCTCCGTGCTTCCTTGTTCACTGCTCCAATAGTAAGGCAAAGAAATCAGACAGGTTTCCTTAGATTTAAACAAGAAAGGTAGAAGTTTATTCATCTTAAACTCTAATCCGGTTAACGACTACGAATATGCGATGTGACCACGCTAGCATACATACGTGATAAACACACACGCAGATAGAGACAGAAAATGTAGAAAGAATAAAGGCGATAAGTTTCTATTTTACTGTCCATTGACTTCAATATGGAGTCTTTGGTTGCCGGTAAGTCTTGCTGTTCGTTAGGGCCCAGTTCACGCTTCAACTTGTTTCAATGTAGGAGTCTTTTCTCTCTTAAGGTTTATGTGTCTTCCGTGAGTCCAATGGCTTGGGAAAAAGTGAGAGACAGCCAGGAGAGAGGCTTGCTTGTTCCAGCTTCAGTGGCAAATCGCCTTCTGTACCTTTCTGTGTGGCACAATTCAAAAAACCCCAGGTTGCCCAGCAGGTTTGTCATGTGGCTCGCTCCTTATCTGGAACAGTCTCTCCTGCGAGGTTTGTGGATTATATTATCTCAGTAGTTCCTTACATCTTCAATGTCGGGTGATCAAAATCCATTTGGGTTAATTGGAGCAGGGAATAGTCCTCTGTCTCCACAAGTAGCGTCTCTTAGTATGTAAATGTCCTTCCAGCCCAGTGTCTGGTGATCTTCAAACAAGTTATTTCTTCACTCCAGCAAAAGTTTAAAACCAATGTTCATATGACAAAATTAATATGCCTCATTCTTGGCAGATGGGGGTCTGTATGACAGTGTCTGTCTTCACTGAGGAAGAAACAAGAAATCTCCCCGAATTAGAGATCCAAGCGACTAGGGAGAATGAGGAATTGAAGGAAATTAGTATTAGTAGGAAAGTTGTTTTGGAGAAATTAATGGGGCTGAAGGTTGATAAGTCCCCAGAGCCTGATAATCTACATCCCAGAGTATTGAAAGAGGTAGCTATGGAGATAGTGGATACACTAGTGATCATCTTCCTAAATTCTATTGATTTTGGAACGGTTCCTGCAGATTGGAAGGTCGCAAATATCATCCCACTATTTAAGAAGCGAGGGAGAGAGAAAACAGGGAACTACAGGCCTGTTAGCCTTACATCAGTAGTAGGGAAAATGTTAGAATCTATTATAAAGGATGTGATAAATGGACAGTTGGATAATAATGATCTGATTGGGCATAGTCAACATGGATATATGAATGGGAAATCATGTTTGATGAAGCTGTTGGGAGTTTTTTGAGGATGTTACTAACAGAATTGATAAAGGGGAGTCGGTGGATGTAGTATATTTGGATTTTCAGAAGGCTTTTGATAAAGTCCCCCACAGGAGGTTGGTTAGCAAAATTAAAGCACATGGGATAGGATGTAATATACTGGAATGGATTAAAGATTGATTAACAGGCAGAAAGCAGAGAGTGGGAATAAATGGGTCATTCTTGCGTTGGCAGGCTGTGACTAGTAGATCAGTGTGTGGGCCCCAGCTGTTCACAATATATATCAATGATTTGGATAGGGGGATCAAATGTAGTATTTCCAAGTTCGCAGATGACACAAAACTAGTTGGGCATGTGTGTTGTGAGGAAGATTCAAAGCGGCTTCAAGGGAATTTGGACAGACTTAGTGAGTGGACAAGAATGTGGCGGCTGAAATATAATGTGGAAAAATGTGAGGTCATCCATTTTGGTAGGAGGAATAGATGTGCAGAGTATTTCTTAAATGGTAAGAGATTAGAAAGTGTAGATGTACAAAGGGACCTGGGTGTCCTTGTCAATAAGTCACTGAAAGCTAACATGCAGGTGCAGCAAGCAATTAGGAAGGCTAATGGTATGTTAGCCTTTATCGCGAGAAGATTCGAGTAGTGAGGCCTTGCTTCATTTGTATAGAACCTTGGTTAGACTGCACCTGGAGTACTGTATGCAGTTTTGGTTCCCTTACCTTAGGAAGGATATTATTGTCAGAGGGAGGGCAACGGAGGTTCACCAGATTTGTTCCCGGGATGGCGGGACTGTCCTATGAAGAGAGATTAGGGAAACTGAGTCTGTATTCCCTAGCGTTTCGAAGAATGAGAGGTGATCTCATTGAAACCTACAAAATACTTAATGGGATAGACAAGGTAGATGCAGGTAAGATGTTTTCCCTGCTTAGGGAGTCTAGAACCAGGGGACACAATTTCAAAATAAGGGGGAAACCACTTAGGACCGAGATGAGGAGAAATTTCTTTACTCAGAGGGTTGTGAATCTTTGGAATTCTCTGCCCCAGAGGGCTGTGGAAGCTCATTGAGTATGTTTAAAGCAGAGATTGACAGATTTCTAAATACAAATGAAGTGGAGGATCAGCCATGATCGTATTGAATGGCAGAGGGGGCTCGTAGGGCTGAGTGGCCTACTCCTGCTCCTCTGTTCCTAAGTTTCTAGACTTGGGTGTATAGGGCACAATTTCAAAATTTGTAGATGACACAAAACCTGGAAACATTGAAAACTGTGTGGAGAATAGTGATGGACTTCAAGAGGGCATAGACAGGCTGCTGGAATGGGCAGACACATGGCAGATGAAATTTAATGCAGAGAAATGTGAAGTGGTACATTTTGGTAGGAAGAACAAAGAGAGGCAGTATAAAATGAAGGGCACAATTCTAAGATTGATGCAGGAACAGAGACCTGGGGGTATATGTGCACAAATCTTTGAGAGTGGCAGGGCAGGTTGAGAAAGTGGTTAAAAAGGCATATGGGATCATGGGCTATATAAATAGAAACATAGAGAACAAAGCAATGATGAACCTTTATAAAAAAAACTGGGTCAGCCACAACTGGAGTATTGTGTTCAATTCTGTGCACCGCACTTTAGGAAGGATGTGAAGGCTTTAGAGATTGTGCAGAAAAGATTTACAAGAATGGTTCCAGGGATGAGGAGCTTCAGTTATGTGGATAGATTGGAGAAGCTGGGGCTTCTTGGAACATCTCAGTTCAGACTGCAAGTGTGGCGCTGAGCATCTGTTGTCTGTCATTTTAATTTTCCGCCCCACTCCCACTCTGACCTATCTGTCCTCGGCCACAATCTTCCAATGAAACTCAATGTAAGCTTGAGGAACAGCACCAAATCTTTCGATTAGATACTTTACAGTCTTCCGCACCCAACACTGAGTTCAACAATTTCAGATTATAACCACTAACCCCATTATTTCAGACAGCAGCTGTTGGTAATAATTCTGTTCTTGCCATTTACACCTCCTCTAGAACCACTTTTTGTTTCTTTGCTAGTTCCACCACCATCCCCTTTTATTTTGCACCATCATCCCTTATATTAATCTCAAAAAATGTTGGAAATACTCAACAGGTCAAGCAGCATCTATGGACAAAAAAGAGTTAACATTTCAGGTTTGTGATGGGACAGCTCAGTCATTTAGCTCAATGTGCTGTGTATGAGCATCCAGCACAAAATTCTACATCACTTTTTTTAGAGTTTTAGAATCATCGAGCTATACAGCACAGAAACAGGCCCTTCTTCCCATCGTGTCCGTGCCGGCCATCAAGCACCAATCTATTCTAATCCCATTTTCCAGCACTTGGCCCATAGCCTTGTATGCTATGGCGTTTCAAGTGCTCATCTAAATACTTCTTAAATGTTGTGAGGGTTCCTGCCTCTACCACCCCTTCGGGCAGTGTGTTCCAGATTCCAACCACTCCCTGGGTGAAAAAATTCTTCTTCAAATCCCCTCTAAACCTCCTGCCCCTTACCTTAAATCTATGCCCCCTGGTTATTGGCACCTCCCCTAAGGGAAAAAATTTCGTCCTATCTACCCTATCTATGCCACTCATAATTTTCTATACCTCAATCAGGTCCCCCCTCAGCCTTCTCTACTCTAAGGAAAACAACCCTAGCCTTTTCAGTCTCTCTTCATAGCTGAAATGCTGCAGCCCAGACAACATGCTGATGAAATAAAAACAAGAAATTCTGGAAATACTCAGCTGGTCTGGCAGCATCTGTGGAGAGAGAAGCAGAGTTAACATCTCAGGTCAGTGACCCTTCATCAGAACTCCTGAACTGATCTGAAATGTTAACTCTACTTCTCTCTCCACAGATGCTGCAAGACCTGCTGAGTATTTCCAGCATTTCTTGTTTTTATTTCAGATTTCCAGCATCTGCAGTATTTTGCTTTTATTTTAACATCCTGGTGGATCTCCTCTGCACCCTCTCCAGTGCAAAGACATCCTTCCTATAGTGTGGTGACCAGAACTGTACACAGTACTCCAGCTGTGGCCTAACTAGCTTTTTATACAGTTCCATCATAACCTCCCTGCTCTTATATTCTATGCCTTAGCTAATAAAGGCAAGTATCCCATATGCCTTCCAAACCATGTTATCTACCTGTGCTGCTGCCTTCAGTGATCTATGGACAAGTACACCAAGGTCCCTCTGACCCTCTGTACTTCCTCGGGTCCTACCATCCATTGTATATTCCCTTGCTTTGTTAGTCCTCCCAAAATGCATCACCTCACACTTCTCAGGATTAAATTCCATTTGCCACTGCTCTGCCCATTTTACCAGCCCAACTATATCATCCTGTAATCTAAGGCTTTCCTCCTCATTATTTACGACACCAGCAATTTTCGTGTCATCTGCAAACTTACTGATCATACCTCCTATATTCACGTCTAAATCATTAATGTACACTATAAACAACAAGGGTCCCAGTACCGATCCCTGTGGTACACCACTGGTCACAGGCTTCCAATCATAAAAACAACCCTCGACCATCACCCTCTGCCTCTTGCCACTAAGCCAATTTTGGATCCAATTTGCCAAATTGCCCTAGATCCCATGGGCTCTTGCCTTCTTAACCAATCTCCCATGTGGGACCTTATCAAAAGCCTTACTGAAGTCCATGTAGACTACATCAATTGCTTTACCGTCATCTACACATCTAGTCACCTCCTCGAAAAATGCAGTCAAGTTTGTTAGACCTGATCTCCCCCTGACAAAGCCATGCTGACTATCCTTGATTAATCCCTGCCTTTCCCAGTGGAGATTAATCCTGTCCCTCAGAATTTTTTCCTGTAACCTACCACTGATGTTAGGCTCACTGGCCTGTAATTACCTGGTTTATCCCAGCCAACCTTCTTGAATAATGGTACCACATTCGCTGTCCTCCAGTCCTCTGGCTTTTCTTGGTTAGTGTCTGCATCCAGTTCTAACCTTGATTATTGATTATTCTCCTTCACAATGATTAGGCCATTTATATTGAAAAGTTAGTGTACAGCAAATGATAATGAAGTTGAAACCCGAGGGGTTGGCAATGTTGGTGAATTGAGCTTCAAAAATATACGGGTCTGCTTAATTTCCTAGTTTTCTGGAGCTGGATTAATGCCATTGACCAGTACTTGAGCAGTTAAGGAGCTGGTAAAGTACTTGACAGGCACAGAATGAGGATTATTTGCAGATCAAGCCTTGAATTTCTAGGTCTCTGCAGGTAAAAGTAATAAAATCCTGCTGAATAAGCCCAACCAATCAAATATTGAAGCAACTAACATATGTCTTTGCTGGATTTTAAAATAAGCAAGAAGTGGTGAGTTTAACAGTGTTACAACTCACATAGCTAGGCAGTGCAAGACACAACCACAGCCTAGTCTGTATACACTTACAAGTTTTAATTTACAAGAGACACGCATTACATATTGTGCACCTCAAATCCAACAACCACAGTTTCAGCCTGCTCCATATATATATATATATATACATACAATTAATGCCCACCACCTGAATACAATGAAACACCCAATTGATATACAATTAACAACGGAAACACCTTCCAACCTGTTTGGGAATATCAGTCATTGGCAGCAACCCAGAACCTGCAATAATATTGCCTCTCACCTGTAAAATATACAGGGATGAATTTCTGTGGATGGGAGGGGAGGGGCTGTGGAGGGGATGGGAGGCGGGGCAGGGGGTTCCCATATGTCCACTGTAACTTAGATTCCAGCAAGCCTTCTTACAGCTGTTTGAGAAACAATGTATCTAGTGAGTGAGGTTTATTAGGGAAATGATAAAGAAGATCTGAAACCTTCTGTGGAGGACCTGGAACCATGGCATCTGTTGCCATGGGAGCAGTAGGTGGACACAGATGGATGAACAGGGAATCACCCTCATAATTTCTTCATTGCACACAACAGTTTGTTCATGGACGAATAGTATTAAAACCCTGCGCACATTTGACAGTACTTTTAAAGCATATGTCAATCAAAAGAGGGAATGTTTTCAAACAAAAGACACAGAAACTTTACTAAGAATTTCAATATAACTTGTACATTTAGTGACAACATCATAAACAGAGAGGGTGAGAAGGGAATCTACTAACATGCACCATATTACAGAGTTTGGCCTTAAAGTGATATTTACCCATTAACCATAGGTGTGCCTTACTTTGCTAAAATACACTGAAACATTTCACAAGTTTACCTTCAATTTTAATGGTGAAATTCATTAGCAAATCAACAATTTTCAACAAAGTGTATTAAGTTAGCATGCACATTGCAGGTGTTTAAAAGACGTAACTAAACAATTTATCAGGCCAATTATAGAAAGGCGTAGCCATAGCTGCTCGCACGTTGCGCTCTATAAATCATTTTCGGCATGTGTGTCAATCATTCCGAAAGATGTTCATGTTCCTGCAAAATGAAATGATTGTAATAGTTACACAGTAAATATTCTCTTTATCTAGACTGAGGATAGGTTCCAAACTAATTAAACCATATAGATTCACTACAACACAGCATTGAATTTAAAATGGCAGTTCACTGGTACAACACATTTCTTTACCATGGAAGCTTGGCCTCAAGTTCAGGCAAGTCATATAAGAGAATGGGGTAACATCAGGAAAAGCCTGTTGCTTCTTTTCTATAAGAAGGAAACAAATCATGCTGGGTCATTCGTGCAAAATCAGAGAAGCACGGAAGAGATGACTGAGCAAGCGACCCCTCTCATCCTTTTACCCCGAGACTGTGCATGATTCAGAGCAGGCATGCACAAGTGAACCA
Organism: Heterodontus francisci; assembly: GCF_036365525.1. Taxonomy (NCBI): domain Eukaryota; kingdom Metazoa; phylum Chordata; class Chondrichthyes; order Heterodontiformes; family Heterodontidae; genus Heterodontus; species Heterodontus francisci. Next base: position 121,790,983 of record NC_090371.1, on the reverse strand, counting down.
GTGTGACTATCTCTCTAAATTTTCCTTCTTTAATGTAGAGAAAAGCCTAGCCTACATCTGTATATCGTATGGGCAATTTCTATGGCAAAATATGTTGACATGCTAACAAAGCTTTCCACTAATACTGTAATCATGGGCTATAATCTGAATCACCCAAATTCCCATCATTATCCTCTCAACTTGTTTACATCAGGTTCATCCACACTCCTAAGTAGGTTGGAAAGATGAAGCACTTGAACACACATTCGGAACCGTTGCTCCCAATTTTTTGGGTGCAAATGGTGCCCTTGGAGGACCAAAATGGTATCTGCAATGGGGACGCACTTCTGGTGTGAATCTGCTGTTTCTTCAAGATTGAGCAAGTATTCAGCCCAAGTTTTTTTGTCTGTAATAGAGCTCTAAAAACAAAAATCCTTTTATTTTTCAGGTTAACCAGTGTATATGTGTGTGAGTGTGAGAGGCTAAGATAAAAAGGGAACTTTAATATTTCAATCTGTGTTGGTATGCTTTACTTTATTACTGCTTAAGACTTGTTTTATAATAAATGGATACTTTTGTTGTTTATTAAAGAAACCTGGTTAGTGTGTTTTATTCTGGGACAAATAGAGTATAAGATTGACCGTATCGGTAAGTGGAAAAATGTAAATATATGTTGTGACCTGTGAGAAGTGGACAGTAGAATGAACAGTGCACTCCTCCCACCTCGGTTGTAACACCAAAGAAGTTTTATCAATACATTAAGAGTAAGAGGATAACTAAGGAAAAAGTAGGCCCCATAAAAGACCAAAAAGGTAACCTATGTGCAGGGGTGGAAGATGTTGGTATAGTTATTAATGAATACTTTGCGTCTGTCTTCACAAAAGAGGGAGCGATACAGATATTGTCGTTAAAGAAGAGGGGTGTGAAGTATTGGATGTGATAAACATAGGGAGAGAGGAGGTATTAATGGGATCAGCATCCTTGAAAGTTGATAAATCACCAGGGCCGGATGAAATGTACCCCAGGCTGTTAAAAGAAGCCAGGGAGGAAATAGCAGAGGGTCTGTCCATCATGTTCCAGTCCTCACTGGATACCAGTCTGGTGCTGGAGAATTGGAGGACTGCTAACGTTGTACCTTTGTTTAGAAAGGGAGCAAGTGATAGACCAAATAATTAAAGGCCAGTCAGTCTAACCTCAGTAATGGGCAAATTATTGGAATCAATTCTGAGAGACAAGATAAACTGTCACTTAGAAGGTCATGGATTGGATAGTCAGCATGGATTTGTTCAGGGAAGATTTGTCTGACTAACTTGATTGAATTTTTTGAAGAATTAACAAGGAGCATTGATGCGGGTAGTGCAGTTGATATAGTCTACATGGATTTTAGCAGGACTTTTGACAAGGGCCCACATGGCGGACTGGTTAAAAAAATAAAAGCCCATGGGATCCAGGGACTGTCGCAAGCTGGATACAAAATTGGCTCATGGGCAGGAAACAAAGGGTAATTGTTGATGGCTGTTTTTGTGAATGGAAGGCTGTTTCCAGTGGTGTTTTACAGGGCTCAGTACTAGGTTCACTGCTTTTTGTGCTATATATTAACAATTTAGACCTAAACGTAGAGGGCATGAACAAGAAGTTTACAGACGACAGAAATTGACCATGTGGTAGATAGCGAGAAGGATAGCTGTAGACTGCAGGAAGATATCAATGGACTGGTCAGTTGGGCAGAAAAGTGGCAAATGGAATTTAACCTGGAGAAGTGTGAGATGATGCATTTGGGGAGGTCAAACAAGACAAATGAATACATGATTCATGGGAGAATATTCAGAGGTGTAGAGGGGCCTTGGAGTGAATGTCCACAGATTCTTGAAGGTAGCAGGATAGGTTGATAAGGTGGTTAAGAAGGCATATGGAATTCTTTCCTTTATCAGCTGTGGCATAGAATATAAGATCAGGGAGGTTATGCTGGAACTATATAAATCATTAGTTAGGCCACAACTTGAGTACTGTGTGCAGTTCTGGTCGACTGTAAAAAATGCAGCTATGAGGAAAGATTGGATAGGATGTGTTTGTTCTCCTAGGAACAGAGAAGGCTGAGGGGAGATTTGATTGAAATGTACAAAATTGTGAAGGACCTGGATAGAGTGGATGTGAAGGACCTATTCGCCTAAGCGGTGAGGTTAGTGATTAGGGGACATAGATTTAAAGTGATTGGTAGAAAGATTAGAGGGGAGATGAGGATAAGTTTTTTCACACAGAGGGTGGTGGTGGTCTGGAACTCACTGCCTGAAAGGGTAGCAGAGGCAGAAGCCGTCAACTCATTTAAAAGGTGTCTGGATATGCACCTCAAGTGCCATAACAAGGAGGGCTTTGGAACAAATGCTGGAAGGTGGGATTAGGCTGAGTGGCTTGTTCTTCGGCCAGCACAGACACTATGGGCCAAGTGGCCTCTTTCTGTGCCATAAACTTTCTATGATTCTATGCATACGTGCACAGCATGCAAAGAATGAAAGCTACTTTGCCACATGAAGTGTAGAACAGTCTGGAGGAGCACTGCAGTACTTGGGAGCAGGTGTTAAGTTTCATGCTGGTCTGCTGCATGTCATACAACCTTGCCATCATGAGAGCACAGCCCTTGCCACCAACTATACAGTGAGCAGCATGAGGAGGAGGAGGATGAAGGGAGTTGGCAACCTAGACAGCCCTTTTCTGCATGGGCTGTATGTGAAGAACTCATATGACTGTCAAACCAGTAACTGCAACCCAATTCCCCATTCACCAATAATCCCACATGTTACCCTCCATCTGTCATTGACCATCAATGCAAAAATAAAAGCCAACACAAAATAAACATTTCAAACTAAATGTATAGATTAAATTATGCCATATTGCATACAAAAGTCAATAATCACCCTTGTGCATTCCCTTAGTGCCTGTTGTCCATGAACCTTTGAAGTTTCTGGTGCTCCTGGATGGCCACCTGAGAGAAATAGACTTGCAGGGCTATGGAGATCGAGCCAGGGAGTGGGACTTCTTGAGTGAGGACAGCAAGTTCATGCTCGATGAACCCACTGCAACTGCCCTGACACAGTGCCTCAGCAATCCTAGTAATCTGTTGAAGGACAGATTTCTGGACTGCTGTGACATCCTTTGCACATATCCACAGCCAAAATGGCAGTAGGCTGAGCATGCATGGCGGCAAGTTTATCGTGCATGATCTCAGTCTGAGTTTCCACTGCAGAACTCAGATGTTGGGTGGTTTCTGCTTGTGCTGCAATGGAAGCTGGGACGTTAGCATCAGACACTGCATCATGGTTGGGCCACAAATGTGCTAATGGAATTGGCCACCACTTCCATGCTGGAAAGGATAGGCTCCAAGCTCTGCACAAAGCCATGTGCCAAGTTGGTGCTGGACTCCTCCCTGCTCCTTGACAACCACATGCCTTTGTACCCAATGTACCAAGCATTTTGTGGTACATATCTATCAGTGTTCTTCTGTAGGATGCCCCATCAAAGTGTTTCTCTGAGTCCTCCAGAGCAGAACTCATGTGTGACTTCACCCTCCAGCGAGCTGGCACCTGTGATATCCTTGCCCCCTGTCCTTGCTGTACACCCCTTGTGCCCAGTGTCTCACCATGTGTAAATTCCACCCCTATGTTATCTTGTCAATTACAAGCACTGACTGAATTAGAGCTGGTAGCTGCGAGTGCTAAATCAAGTAACAGTGTTTCTTCAGCATCAATGTCTTGTTTCTCTTCCACCTGTTGCTCTTCCACCACTGCCTGGCCAGATGGCAGTTCTTGGGTATCAGATAGGAAACAGGTACAAGTTTAAGGTTGTGGTGTGGAAAGTAAAAGGTGCACGCTCATACCAACTCCAGCTTGTGAATCAGATTACGGGAAGGGGGGAAGTGGGATGTGAGAAGAAGGATTAGGTATGAGCATACTGTCATCTTCAATGATTTCAGCCTCGCCACTGGCCATGGTCTCAGCAATGGCTGCTCCAATAATAGCAAGCATTGTCTCCTCTATCAGGGTTAAGCGCATACAGGTGCATCATTTTGTGCCAGTTATCTCTTGCTGTCTCTGGTTGTGCACCATCTTGTCCTGCAAAGAGAGGGAAGTGTGTTGGTGAGTGTTCTGCAATGTGTTTGGGTGATGTGGCTGTCATGGTTGAATAGCTGGCAGTGTGTACAAGATGTGAGCTGTCTGTGTTATGCTGCAGCAGTCCTAAGTGTGTGAAGCTGAGGTGAAGGTATGAATTGTGACTGATGGAAATTGTTGGTATTTAAGTTATGGGATATAGTGCATTGAGCAGTGCCTAAGGCTAGTGTCGCAGTTTGTGGGATATGGCATTTGAAGATGAATTCACTGACATTGACCACTCACGTGAGTTCATTGAACTTTTTACAGCACTATATCCTGGTCCTCCAGGCTTGATCCCTTGTATTGAACACCATGGCTACCTGTTCCCACTGCTTTTTGACCGCATGCCTAGAGGGTCACCTGGCCCCTTGTGCATATAGCACTTCTCTCTTCCTTTGCACCACCTCTACCAAGGCCTCCTGTGCATCGTCCGAGATACTTTGAGCATGTACTTTCTCATGTTGTGCTATTATTCAGTCATTTTCCATGTCCAAGCAACTTGTACAAGGACTTAAATCATCTGCTCCAGCCGCAATGTTTCTCTCCTTTAAGTTGTGCCGGCTGGTTTTAACTTATGCTGACTACTCACGATTCTGGGCCTCTTGAGCCAAGCCGCCACTCAACCGCTTGATTAGCACTGGCTGCACATTATAATCATGGTAATGAGCAGGCAGCACAAAAACGCATGCAGGGTAATCGCGCATAGCAAGCCCCAAGCAATTTCCAAGAACTGTCCAATTTAGCCCCAGTTATATCATTGAATTGGATGAACACCTCTAAGTTTGCAGATGACACCAGAATAGAAGCAGAACAAATATGTGTTTTAAAATGCAACCTGTTTCATTAGCATAATTTTTTCAGGTACCAGATCCAATAGGTAGCTGATACAATTCATTTTAGATAAATGTAAAATAAATGTTATGGGAGCAAGGAACTGAAAGAGAATTATGCATTACATCGAATAATGATACCTTGTGTTGATCAAGAATTAAATCTTGAAATATGTGGTGGTTAAATCTATGAAAGCATCAGCTCAATGCTTAACTGCAGCAAACAAAATTAGTAGCTTATTGGGTTGCATTCACGGTTACAGTACCAAAGAGATTTGTGGATCAATTTACCTGCCCCTGGCCATGACTGGATATTAATCAGGCAATGTGCTCTCTGTCTAACTTGATATAAATTCATCCATATTTGTGAGTTCAGGTCATTAACCTAGGCTCCGAGGACCCCAGCCTTGGGTCTAGAAAAGGGTGCAGAAATGTCGCCAATGCTGCAGGCATTTTGGGTCCCATTGGTTGTTTTCCAAAAACAGTAGCCAGAAGGCTTTCAATGTGAGTACCTATCCTGCTGTCCCTGAAAGCTAAAGGACTAACGAATCGGCAGCCTGTTTTATATCTCTCATGATTTTTATTTCCACTTAATTCCATTAAATCCAGTGGAAATAAAAGTCAGGAGAGTTGAAAACGGGCTACAGGATTCACTAACACCCAATTTACATAATAGCACAAAGTCAAACTTAGCCCCATTGAGTCAATGTCAGCAGGTAGGCAGGAGGAACTGGAATATTTTATAACATTATGTGCAATGTACCAGTGAACAAAGATAGGCACAGCACAACTGCATCAGCTTTCCTAGGTTAATACAAGTAAAACACACTGTGAAATCCATAAACAGAAATCAAAAATACATTATTGCCGGTAGAAAACAAAGCAAGTAGTCTAAACAAAATACATAAAAGCAAAATACTGCGGATGCTGGAAATCTGAAATCTGAAATAAAAACAGAAAGTGCTAGAAATACTCAGCAGGTCTGGCAGCATCTGTGGAGAGAGAAGCAGAGTTAACGTTTCAGCTCGGCGACCTTTCATCAGCTTTTTTGACCTTTCATCAGAACTCAAAAAATCTGAAACGTTAACTCTACTTCTCTCTCCACAGATGCTGCAAGACCTGCTGAATATTTCCCGCACTTTCTGTTTTTATTTTAAATAAAATACATGTCTAGATAACTGAATTATGGAAAACAAATCACAGATCTGCACTGCAAAATGACAATAAAAGAAACAGTGAATAACTAGATGATTATAAAGAAACAGTGTTTGTGATAGTGAAGGTTAATTACTTTATGACTGTCATCTGAATATCTGGGATTCGATTACTGCCTTGTTAAAAAAAAAGTACCTGTTAGGGCAAACTAGACGATCTTCTTCCATTTCGTGGCTAGAAATAGGATATAAAACAAATAATGAATTATCGACAACAAATTGTGCTTGTGAAACCATAACCACAGTGCCCCTGAGATTCCTAGTCAAACTGCAGGTTGAAGATAGTCAGATTTGTCTGTAATGGTCCGTATGTTTACTGTTAGGCTCAAATTTTGGTAAGTCACATCAATAGGGAGTTTTATACCAGAAATATCAAAAAAGTTCTATTATACATATAACTTGATCACATCAACCTATGCTTTTGACCTAAATAGTTTTTTTACATTTAAAGCTCAGATAGTGAACACATTTCTGGTGTTCCCTCATAGCTCTGTCTCCAACCCATGCTCCTTCCAATGCAGCTCCCCACTAAGAGTACTGAATTTATTCTAATGACGTTCCCGAGGTTACATTTATCTAAATCCGGGTGCAAATGCTAAGAGATTTGCAGAATTGTTATATTAGTTTTCAAATTTTGGTACATACCCTAAACATAAAATAGCCTCTACTTTGAATTCCACCTGGTCCTTGAAATCCGTCCTAAAACAAGAACAAAAAAAAATCTTATTAATCCGCAACATGAACAAAATGATTATTCCCTGTCAGTTCGGCTATATTGTATGCATTAGTTAAAATGGCGCTGTTTCTGTCTTATCATTTCCCTATGTTATTTTCCTGAGAAATGTGTGATAGTAATATACAGCAGAAATGATGATGATTAGTACGTTTCTCTTATGGTTGCCACTGGTGATAAATGTAGTGTTTGACTGATCAGTTTTGGTTGCTTAAACCTCCGGGTGGAGCTAGAAAGTAGAAGTAGAATTGTGGGAGATTTCTGGAAGCTTCCGGGAGACATTTTGAATCCATCTCACAGACATAGGCTGCTGTTAAGACATGTGCTCCAATCTTTAAGACTTTTTATTGTTAATGTGAATATGCTTTAAATAAACCAGTTGATTATTTAACACAGTGTGATATCTGCAATGCTCAGGGTTAAATCAGATATTGAAATTAAACCCAACATAAACACAACAATATTTCTTTAGTACTTGGTCTAATTCCTAATTCTAATGGTAACTGCCAGATCAGAATACTAAAATGAGGTAAATAACTGCAATCACTGTTATTGATATCTGTAAACTGAATTGCAACAAAGGAAATTACTGAGAAGAAGATCACAGTGATGTCTCCATTATAAATTTTGGGTCTGGACTGGATATCCCTTGAGTTCAGTGTCACCGACACCCGATAAAGTAGACTCCATGTCCTCTACGATCAGGGGTTTATCTTTTGTATCTACTCATAGAAATATTTATGAAAAATTGTAAAATGAAAAACCTAAATTAGAGTCAGAGAGAGGTTTGTAAATGTTTAATATCTGTATGTAGCAGTTTAACTGCAACCTGTCCTACACAAATAAGTCGGCTTAAACTATCTACAAAGCGCTTTCAAAATGAAAACCTTAATGTGGTATTATTTAGTCCACTATGGTTAAATGCGCCAATCACTTTAATGGACTGTGACAAATTTAATAGTGATACCTGTAGGGGACGAACGTCAATTTCAAAAGTGTATTGTTCTGTACTTGTCCATTACTAGTGCATTATTCTATAGTGTCACAAACTGCAGGAGAAGTTAATAGATGCTGTTTATACATACCAGGAAATTGAAGGAATTGATCAATCAGCTTATCCTTATTTCCTCATTACAGTAAAAGTTATTAAAATTTATTTAACTGTCACATCTCACTAAGTTACAAAGTCTCACCCATTTGTTGCAATAGAAAGGAAGACAGAAGAAAAGAATGGATTTGTATTTATCTACTGCCTTTTACGTCTCCAGAACATCCCAAAATGCCTCATAAATAGAAATGAATATCAATGTCATATCTCAGCTTAGGGAAATGTGTAGAATCTTTATTTTAACAAGCAATCTTTTTATACTTTGGGCATTTGTACCTGTCGACAGTAAAGGACGGACTGCCTGACTGGGTGCTCCCAGGGAGGTGTGATGCTTGCAGGGAGTATTTGTTGGGAAATTGTGGGTGGACATAGCCTCTTCTTTTCCCTCTTTAATTGATAGATAGAAAATCAGAGACAGCAGGCTTGAGATTTCCCAACCAGCTTCCCGTTGAGACAGCCCTATCGGCCTAAACACTCCACCTCCTATAGGTTTTGTATTATCAAATCATTTAACTTGGAAGATCTGCCGTCATGTGCATGTAACAATTGGAGTTTATCTATAGCCCAGAAATTGTGTTTGGTAAGAGAAGAGGAAGAAAGGTTGAAGAATGATCATGATCTTAAAGTTAGAAAATGTTGAACAATGTTTAAGCATAAAGTCTGAAAAATAATTATTAAATCCCTTGCACCCTATGAAGAACGATTTAGGGCAAATGCTAGTTTGTCTGGAATGACCAAATTAGAAATCACCTGATGTTGATTTCATGTTTTGTTGACAACCTGTTCACAGTTCAACCTGTGCATAGGCCCAAGTAGCCATCTTCCATTGTAGAAATAAATAAAGGTTAATTGTCACAAGACAGTACTGGCAGGATTACTAAAGAGTTACGTACATCACCTCTGCCTTTCTTCATTCTTCTCTCATGAAGCTCAGGGACAAGTTGCAGCAAAGGATGCAGGACAGAAGACTGAGAGGACATGAACAAGGACATATGAGGAACAATGATCAACTGATCATGTGAGGCCAACAGTACATTTTCAAAGAAAACTATGTAGACATGATGTGGGATAAAGCAGAATAGACAGGCTGAAATGATTCTTGCTGAAAGTCACATAATTTGCATAAAAAACCTCTTTAGTACCCATGGGTTCTAATTCTGTTACTGACAAACAGCATAGGATTCTTTTTCAGTAACTTATATAACAGTTGAGAATGAAATACTTAAATTTTTAATACATTCTTCAGTAATTTTTCAAAAAAATAAAAAGCCTAGACTCATGTCATCTGTTTAAAGTATCCTCCACAGCACCCTGGACCACTCTTTAATCACCCCAACACCTTCCCATGCAAGTGCAGGAGATATAACACCTGCTGTTTTGCCTCCTCCCTTCCCACTGTCCATGGCCCCAAACACTCCTTCCAGGTGAAACAGTGATTTACTTGTACTTCTTCCCATTTAGTATACTGTGTTTGCTACTCACAATGTGATCTGCTCTACATGGGGGAGACCAAACGTGGATTGTGCGATCACTTTGTAGAACACCTCAGTTCAGTCCGCAAGCATGACCCCGAGCTTCCAGCCGCCTGTCATTTTAATTCTCTACCCACTCCCACTCTGACCTCTCTGTCCTCGGCCTTCGACACTGTTCCAAGAAGCTCAAAGTAAGCTTGAGATACACTATCATATCTTTCGATTAGGTACTTTACAGCTTTCCAGATTCAACACTGCATTCAACAATTTCAGATCATAACCACAGCAACTGTTGGTAATGATTCTAATACCATTTACATTTCCTCTAGGCCTAGTTTTATTCCTTTATTTGTCCCATTATCATCCCCTTTGGCCTTGCACCATCATCCCTTTTATTATTTAATCTCACCTGCCTTCCATACTAACACAGACCTTCCCTTTTGTTGTTTTTTCCTCTTCTGCCTTTCCCTGCCTCTGTGCATGCTTAAAACCTGCTGCAGCTGTATTTCTTTCCAGTTTTGATGAAAAGTCATCGACCTGAAACATTAATTTTTTTTCTTCACAGGTGCTGCCTGACCTGATGAGTATTTGTAGCATTTTCTGTTTTTAGTTTAGATTTCCAGCATCTACAGCATTTTGCTTTTGTTTAGTACCTTGTTTACTGCTTTGCTTACTTATTCCTCCGGGAGCTTGGATAAAGGAGGGTATGTTCATTTCAGGACAGATGGCAAATTATATAAACACTACTGTTTATAGGCGAGAGCTAAGATGTCTGTAGAACTTGTTTGGGAGCTCTTGTTTACTGAGGACCATGCCCTTGTTCCCAACAGAGAAGACCCCCAAGTCATCATGGACTATTTCTCAGATGCTTATAAGAAATTTGGCCTCACTATCAGTCTAAAGAAGATGGAAGATATAAAGAAGCCTGCCCCGTGAAAACATTACGTACCACCCAATATTACTGCTGTCTGGAGTGGGTCTATTCACTTACCTAGGAAGTGCCATATCACATGATGTGCTCTTAGATGGTGAGATTGTTCAAAGCTAGTAGTACTTTTGTAAAGTATGTTTTTTTATATTTATTCATGGGATGTGGGTGTCATTGACAAGGCCAACATTTATTGTCCATCCCTAATTGAACATGGGAGGGTGGTAGTGAAGTGCAGGGAGTTTAATGTGGTGGATGGGTGTCAATCAAACGGGCTGCTTTGTCCTGAATGGTGTCGAGCTTCTTGAGCGTTTTTGAAGCAGCACCTATTCAGGCAAGTGGACAGTATCCATCACACTCCTGACTTGTGCCTTGTAGATGATGAAAAGGCTTTGGGGAGACAGGAGGTGAGTCAGTGGCCACAGAATACTCAGCCTCTGACCTGTTTTTGTAGCCCTATTATTTATGTGGTTGGTCAAGTAACTTACTGGCCAATAGTGACTCCCTAGGATGTTGATGGTGGAGGATTCAATGATGGTAATGTCATTAAATGTCAAGGGGAGGCGATTCGGCTCTCTCGTTGGAAATGGTCATTGCCTGGCACTTGTGTGGCACAAATGCTCTTTGCCACTTATTAGCCCAAGCCCGAATGTTGTCCAGGTCTTGCAGCATGTGGACACTGACTGCTTTATGAGAAGTTGTGAAGGGAACTGAACACTGTTCAGTGAATAGCCCCACTTCTTACTTTATGTTGAAGGGAAGGTCATTGACGAAGCAGCTGAAGATAGTTGGGCCTAGGACACTGCACTGAGGAACTCCTGCAGCGATGTCCTGGTGTTGAGATTTTTGACCTCCAACACCACAACCATCTGCCTTTGTGCAAGGTATGACTCCAACCAGTGGAGCGGTTTCCTCCCACTGACTTCAATTTTACTTCATGCTATCAGACGTATCCTTTGGTGTATCTGGTGTACTCAGCCATTTTTTGATATCACGAGTGACTCAAATTGGTTGAGCACTGGCTTCAGGAGGAAGCTGAGATGGATCATTCATTCGGCACTTCTGACTGAAGATGGTTGAAAACACTTCAGCCTTGTCTTTTGCACTCGCGTGCTGATCTACACCATCATTGAGGATGGAGAAGTTTATGGAGCCTTTTCCTACCATTAGTTCTTTAATTGTTCACCACCATTCATGACTGCCTGTTGCAGTACTGCAGAGTTTTGACCTGATCCATTGGTTGTGGGATCTCTTAGCATGTTTTCTGCTGTTTGTCATATTTGTCATGTATGCACTTCTGTGTTGTAGCTTTATCAGGTTGTCACCTCAAATTTAGGTATGCCTTGTGCTGCTCCTGGCTTGCCCTTCTACATTCTTCATTGAAACAGGATGATTCACCGGCTTGATGGTAATGGTAGAATGAGGGACATGCTGGGCCATGAGGTTACAGATTGTGGTGGAATACTATTCAAATTCAATACAAAGCTCCTTGTGAGGTTATGGGATGAAAGAAACATTAAACTGACAATTGTAAGATTATAGACTTTTCCTGTACAGTTTGCTGTAACTTGACCAAAATTTTACTATTGTACTTCATAAGGCCAAAAGACTTTCTCAAAGTAAACTGTACTGCTGAATGCTACAAGCTGTTTTTCATAGATAAAGAAGATCTTGGGCAGGAGTGAACTGTAATTGGTACAAAACATTCCTAAACCTTATAAGATGGATGAGAGAATTTGGGAAACAGCTCATATTGATTGGGAAATGAACTTGAGGGCAGGCTTTTACCCCATGGTTTAGACAAAGAACTCAACATACTATTGGACATTTTGTATGAAGAAGAACTTTTATAAGACAATAAGGTCCTGTCAATATAACATCAATGCCCACTCCTGGGAAAAAGGTATAAAAGATATTGTAAGAAGGCACTCAATGCTGCAGTCGAGGGCAACTTGGTCAGTTGCCAATTAAAGAGCCACATCAAGTCACTGCCGAACTGACGACTCACTGGTGTTCATACGTATGTGGTTTTTGCTTATAGGCACTTGAGCTTAAAGTAAAAAAGTACATCTGTGCATGCTGATGTGTAATCTGGGATTACTGTGTGACAGTACTATCTGATACTTACTTGTAATCTCTTGCTGATTCTTAAGTAAAAGGAACTTATTTCAGAAATCTTTGGCCTTGAATTGTTTTTTCCATGTGTCCAAACCCTGTAAACTATTTGACTAGAAGAAAGTCTGCACAACAAACTTAAAGTCTACAAGGCAATAGTTATAATATCCTTACTTTGTGTGTGATAGCTGGACCAGTTACTTTTGCCACATCAGAAAACTAAATAATTTCCAGATAGATTGCCCAGCAAGATCACAAAACTTTGATGGTAATGCAAAATCCTGTGAGGTCCACAGAAAAGTAAGAATGCCAGGCATAGAGGCAATCATAATAAAGTTGCAGCTAAGGTTGGCCGGTCACATGCTGGACATTAGACTATCCAATAAGTTATTTGACAGTGAGCTGAAGCTTGGTAAATGCTTTTGTCATGGTCAGCTCAAAAGACATCAGTGTTGCCTAAATATCAATCTAACAAAATGTGGCAAAAGATGATTCATGATGGCACAACAAAGCTTGTGGCAAGCAATATCCAGTTAGCTGAAGAGAACCTAGAGGAAAACAAAGAAAGATGAATCCGCAGGTCAATCTGACATCTGATAACATGGTTGGGGAAAAATTCCTCATGAAAATTGGACTTTCCAGCCCACAAACCCACAAACTGCATGCATTGGAGATGAACCATATGCTGTCATCATCGACAATGATGGACAAACCATTATCACCGTGCATTAGATATGCTATGATTAAGCACAACTACCTCTTAGCAAGTATTTTGCAAAGGTGCCATTGTGTTTAAGGAGTCCAGGCAGCTAATTTTGATACCTCCCGAATGTACGATTACCTCACACCATTGATTGCAATGCAGGCAGCACAAAATATCAGGCGGCCTGCTCATTTCCATGATCTCTGTATCCAGAGAGTGCTAACTGCATTGTTGATTAGCTGGACACATTAGCAAGGGGCCAATATCATGAATGGACAGCACCACTTAAAGCTAGACTCCACCACTTCAAGGTGGCCTGCATCTCTAAAAGGGTAGGTGCACTGTGCCTGGAGTAGGTGCTGGGAGTCATGTTTGGAGACTCTCACCTGGGAAAGAGTGAAGAATGGCACAACATGAGAACAGCGCAGACTCCAAGGTTTCCAGAAGCTGCACTGAAGGTCTTGATGGAGGATGGGGAAAGGAGGAGAGAAGTCCTGTACCCACAAGGGGGAAGGAGGCCCATCAGACACCTGGGACTGGACTTTATCAATCATCTAGGAACAGGCTGGAAGGCGAGGGGGTGCATAATATGGCGAGAGAAGGCAGGGTGAGGTGGCATGTCCATTGTCTTTCTGATGCCATGGAATTTTACTGGGGCAGGGAAGGTAAAGGATGGCCTTCACATCCAGAGGCCAATTGAGGCCCTTAAGTGGCCAATTAAGGACCACCAACGCTGGTATTTTAACCATGGCAGAGGGCTCTCTGCCACGTGGGGTGATCGCCCAGTAAAAGCTGGCAAACTCTCAGTGGTCTCGGTGGGAGGGGTGAATCCCCCAGGAGGCAAGAGCCACCCCTGTTGAAACCACCCCCTCCTCCCGCCCTCACTAACTACCAGCCCTCCCCCACCTGGCAGGGCCTGCCTGAGTGGCCTTGGCAACCCCGACCCAACTACCGAGGCCTCCTCCATGGCTGCTGCTCCAGTCCCCCTGCAGTACCAGCAGTGGCCACCACTCCCAATGGCACTGCTAGGACTACTGAGCTACTGGTTCTCTGGTCAGCAGCTCTTGGGGTGTGATCTTGTTCCTTAAAGGGAACGGCATCCCCAATGGTGAGAAGTTAATCACCTGCCCACCACTGAATTTGGCTCAGGGTCCTACAGGTCGAGGCAGGGTCATTTCCCTCCACCCCCTACCCCCCCTTCCCTGCTCATTGCCAGGACCCCCGCCACTGAATTAAAATCCAGTCCATGGTCAAAAGGCAGATAACTGTGAAGGTCAATGCCTGGAGTCAAACCCCGATACTATGCCACAAGAAGTTCAATGACCTCATGAGTGGTCAAAGTCAGTGAATACATCTTTAAGTGCTATATCCTACCAACTGCACCACTAGCCTCAACTACTACTCAAATCAGCACAACCCCCATCACTCATCTACCAGCCCTCTATCAATCAGACCTTATACCTAACATCCATACACTTCACTATACCCTCACACACTTAGCACTGCTGCAAGCCTCACACTCACAACTCACAGGATGCACACTATTAGCTTTTCAACCATGACAGCCACATCACTCAAACACATTGCACCACATTCACTGACACAGATACCTCTCTCTTACAGGACAAGGTCACGCACAACCGTAAGCAACAGAAGCTAACCAGAGGGGGACAGGCATGCCTGCATATATTCGATATTTTGGAAAGATGGACAAAAAGGAAAAGGAGGTGGGGTAGCACTGTTAATAAAGGATGAGATCAGTACATTAGCGACAGAGGATTTTAGATTGGAAGTTCAAGATGTAGAATCAGTTTGAATGGAGCTAAGAAACAACAATGGGTAGCAAACATTGCTAGGCCACCAAACAGTAGTGGTAATGTACGGCACGATATTAATCAGGAAATTAGAGGTGCATGTAATAAGGTAATATGGTAATCATGGGGGAATTAAATCTACATATAGACTGGGTAAAACTAATTAACACTAATGCTGTGGAGGACAAATTCCTGGAATGTATACAAGATGGTTTTCTAGAACAGTATGTGGAGGAACGAACTAGAAAATGGACTATTTTAGATCCAGTATTGTGCAATGAGAAAGAGCTAATTAATAATCTTGTTGTAAAGAGTGACCATAATATGATAGAATTTTACATTAAGTTTGAAAGTGATGTAGTTTAATCGGAAACTAGGGTCTTAAATCTAAACAAAGGAAACTACAAAGGTATGAGGGGCAGGTTGTCTATATAGATTGGGAAATTACATTAAAAGATATGACGGTAGACAGCTAATGGTTTGCATTTAAAGAATTAATACATGGTTAACAACAAATTTACATTCCTTTGAGGCACAAAAACCCAACAAGAAAAGTGATCAAACCGTGGCTAACAAGAGACATTAAAGATTGTATTAGATCAAAGAAAGAGGCTTATAAAGTTGCCAAAAAAGTAGTAGGCCTGAGGATTGGGAACATTTTAGAATTCAGCAAAGGAGGACCAAGAAACTAATAAAGAACAGAAAAGATAGAATATGATTAAGCAACCAGTGTGAAACATAAAAACAGACTGTAAAAGCTTCTACAGGTATGTAAAAAGGAAAAGATTAGTAAAGTCAAATGTGGGCCCATTACAGGCACAGACAGGAGAATTTATAATGGAGAATAAGGAAATGGCAGAGAAACTAAACAAATATTTTGTGTCTGTCTTCACGGAGGAAGATACAAAAAACCTCCTAGAAATATGAGAGAACTGAGGACCCAGTGAGAATGGGGAACAGAAAGAAATTAGAATTCGTAAAAAAGTGGTGCTGGAGAAATTAATGGGACTGAAAGTTGGTAAATGGCATGGACCTGATGATCTATATCCCAGAGTGTTGAAAGAGGTGGCTGTAGAGATAGTAAATACGTTGGTGGTAATCTTCCAAAATTCTATAGATTCTGGAATGGTTCCTGCAGATTGGAAGGTAGCAAATGTAACCCTACTAATTAACAAAGGAGGGAGAGAGAAATTGGGGAACTACAGGCCTGCTAGCCTGCCATCAGTAGTAGGGAAAATGCCAGAATCTTTTTTTTATTCATTCATGGGATGTGGGCGTCTCTGGCTAGGCCAGCATTTATTACCAATCGCTAATTGCCCTTGAAAAGGTGGTGATGAGCTGCCTTCTTGAACCACTGCAGTCCATGTGAGGTAGGTACACCACAGGGCTGCTAGGAAGGGAGTTCCAGGATTTTGACCCTGTGACAGTGATATAGTTCCAAGTCAGGATGGTGTGTGACTTGGAGGGGAACCTGCAGGTGGTGGTGTTGCCATGCATCTGCTGCCCTTGTCCTAGTTGGTAGAGGTCGTGGGTTTGGAAGATGCTGTCGAAGGAGCCTTGGTGCATTGCTGCAGTGCATCTTGTAAATGGTACACACTGCTGCCACTGTACGTTGGTGGTGGAGGGAGTGAATGTTTGTGAATAGGGTGCCAATCAAGCAGGCTACTTTTTCCTGGATGGTGTCGAGCTTCTTGACTGTTGTTAGAGCTGCACCCATCCAGGCAAGTGGAGAGTATTCCATCACACTCCTGACTTCTGCGTTGTAGATGGTGGACAGACTTTGGGGAGTCAGGAGGTGAGTTACTCGCCGCAGCATTCCTAGCCTTGGACCTTCTCTTGTAGCCATGGTATTTATATGGCTACTCCAGTTCAGTTTTCTGGTCAATTGTACCCCCTAGGATGTTGACAGTGGGGGATTCAGAATGTCAAGGGGAGATGGTTAGATTCTCTCTTGTTGGAGATGGTCATTGCCTGGCACTTGTGTTTATTCTATTATTGCAGTCTATTATAAAGGATGTGATAACTGGGCACATGGAAAATAATGGTAGGATTGGGCAGAGTCAACATGGATTTATGAAAGGAAAATCATGTTTGACAAACGTGCTGGAGTTTTTTGAGGATGTATCTAGTAGAATAGATAAGGGGGAACCAATGGATGTGGTGTATTTGGACTTTCAGAAGGCTTTTAATAAGGTCCCACACAAGAAGTTAGTAAAGAAAATTAGAGCGCACGGGATTGGAGGTAATATACTGCCATGAATTGAGAATTGGTTAACGGACAGGAAATGGAGAGTAGGAATAAACGGGTCATTCTCTGGTTGGCAGACTGTGACTGGTGGGGTACCGCAATGATTAGTGCTTGGGCCCAGCTATTCACAATATATATCAATGATTTGGATTTATAATGTAATATTTCCAAACACAAAACTAGGTGGGAATGTGAGTTGTGAGGAGGATGAAAAGAAGCTTCAATGAGATTTAGATAGGCTGAGTGAATAGGCAAAAGCATGGCAGATGGAATATAACGTGGAAAAATGTGAAGTCATCCGCTTTGGTAGGAAAAGCGGTGGGAAGGAGCGCGACTGAGTGAGAGCGGCACAGTTTAAAAGAGCAGCGGCGGCAGGAAGGAGCGAGACTGAGCGAGATCAGCACAGTTTAAAAGAGCAGCGGCGGCTGGAAGGAGCGAGACTGAGTGGGACTGGCACAGGGAGTGGAGAGCAGTCGGACCTGTGTGAGAGCAGTCCAGGTGTGCTGGAGTTTTGAAAAAAAAGTCAACAGTAACATCACAGGAAAGCTGCAAGGTGATTGATTGGTAACATCTGTTAGGGAATAACTCTAATTAGCTCAGTAAGTAACTTAAGTAAAGAGAAAGGTCTACAGTTCTTTTTTAATATAGTAGATAGTGTTTTTTTTTAGGGAATCAAGGTTCCTAGTGCAAATCTAATTTTTGGGTAATTTAAGAGACTAAAAACAGAGTGAAAAAACAAAGAGTGACATCACTGGAAAACCGTAAGTTCATTGGTTGGTAAGTAACTGCTGATTTGAATTACCTATTCTAAATTGATTTCGGATTAAAGGTGAATAGGAGAAATATTTTACAGATTAAAAACTAAAGACCAGTCAGAAATTCAAAAAACAAATTAAAATCTTATTTAAAAAAACAGAGATGCAGGGCCAGGCGATGTGTTGTACCTGCATGATGTGGGAGCTGGTGGACCCCATTGTGGTTCCTAGTGACCACATCTGTAGCAAATGTTGGCTGCTCGAGGAACTCCGGCTCAGAGTTGATGAGTTGCAGTCTGAGCTTTGGACACTGTGACACATCAGGGAGGGGGAGAGTTACCTGGTCACTGTGTTTCAGGAGACTGTCACACCCCTTTGATTAACTACCTTGAATTCGGCCAGTGGTCAGGGAGAGGAGGGTGTGACCATGAGTGAGGCAGGTAGAGGGATCCAGGAGGTAGTGCTGCACGAGCCTCAGCTATTGTCCTTGTCCAACAGTTTCAAGATTCTTGCTCCCTGTGTGGACGAGAGCAGGGACTGTAGGGAGGATGAGCAAACTGACCATAACACCATGGGGGTTAAGTGGGGGGAGAAAAGAGAAATATAGTCGTAATCAGCAATAGTATAGTTAGGGGCATAAACACTGTTCTCTGTGGCCAGGATCGAGAGTCCCGAAGGCGATGTTGCCTACTCGGTGCCAAGCTTCAGGATATCTCATCTGGGCTGCAGAAGAACTTGGAGTGGGAGGGGAAAGATTCAGTTGTCGTGGTCCACGTAGTTACCAACGATATAGGTAGAAAGAGGATAGAGGTTCTGATGAGGGAATATGAGCAGGTAGGGGCTAAATTAAAAAGCAGATCCAAAAAAGGTAATAATCTCCAGATTTCTAGCTGAGCCACGAGCTAATTGGCACAGGGTTAATAAGGTTAAAGAGGTACAAGCGTGGCTTAAAGATTGGTGGGGGAGAAATGGGTTTGAATTCGTGGGATATTGGCACCAGTACTGGGGAAGGAGGGAGCTGTTCCGAAGGGACGGGCTCCACCTGAATCATGCTGGGACCAGAGTCCTGGCGAATTGCATAACTAGGGCTGTGGATAGGGCTTTAAACTAAATAGTGTGGGGGGGGGGGAGGGTTCAGTTGCATGGAAAATTAGGAAGTCAAAGCTAAAAGAGAAGGTAAGAGTGCAGGTTAGTGATGAGGCTGATTGTTATCAGAATATAAACAGTAGGGACAGAACGTGTGAACATCATATTGCACGAAGGAATCGTACAAGAGTAGGGAAATTTGATAATAAAACAAACTTAAAGGCTTTGTATCTGAATGCACAAAGCATTTGGAATAAAATTAATGAGTTAACAGCGCAAATAGAGACGAATAGGTATGATTTAGTGGCGATTACTGAGACGTGGTTGCAGGGAAAGCAGGTTTGGGAATTGAATATCCAAGGGTACTCCATATTTGGGAAGGATAGGCAGGAAGGAAAAGGTGTAGTGAGAAATGATATAGGCACTGGAGATCATGATGTAGAATCAGTCTGGGTAGAAATAAGAAATAGCAAGGGAAAGAGGACCCTGGTGGAAGTAATCTATAGGTCCCCATACAGTAGTTCCGCAGTGGGGCACAGTATAAACCAGGAAATACTGGGGCTTGTAAGAAAGGTACGGCAATAATCATGGGTGATTTTAATATGCACATAGACTGGATTAATCATATTGGCAAGGGGAGCCTCGAGGGAGAGTTCATTGAAAGTATTAGAGATTTTTTTTGGAGTAATATGTTGTGGAACCAACCAGGCAGCAGACTATTCTAAATTTAGTATTGTGTAATGAGGTGGGATTAATTAATGATCTCATAGTTAAGGATCCTCTGGGGAAGAGTGATCAAAGCATGTTAGAATTTCAAATTGAGTTTGAGGGCGAGAAACTGGATTCCCACACTAGCATGCTGGAGTTAAACAGGTAATTACATAGGCATGAGGACTGATTTGGCCCTCGTGGACTGGGCAGGAAGACTAAAAGGTAGGACAGTTGATGAGCAGTTACAGATGTTTAAGGAGATATTCAAATCCTCCCAACTAAAATATATTACAGAGAGGAAGAAAGATTGTAAGAGGGGGGTAAAAATATCCATGGCTAAGCAAGGAAGTCAAGGGCAACATAAAGACAAAATCTAAGGCATATTGCAAAGGCCAGTGGCAGGCTGGAAGATTGGGAAACTTTTAAAGATCAACAAAGGGTAACTAAAAAAGTTATTAAAAGAGCAAAGGTAAATTATGAAAGAAAACTAGCACAAAATATAAAAACAGATAGCAAAAACTTCGAGAAGTATATAAAAGGGAAGAGAGTAGCGAAAGTAAATGTTGGACCCTTGGAGGATAAGACTGGGGAGTTAATGGTGGGGCACACAGAAATGGCGGAGACACTAAATCAGTATTTTGCCTCAGTTTTCACGGTGGAGGACACTAGTACCATCCCAATAGTAACAAGTAATGCAGAGGTTATAGGAAGGGAGGAACTTAGAACAATCATCATCACTAGGGAAAAATACTGAGCAAACTATTGGGATTGAAGGCAGACAAGTCCCCAAGGCCTGATGGCCTGCATCCTAGGGTATTAAAGGAAGTGGCAGCGGAGATAGAGATATTGGTTATAATATTCCAAAATTCCCTGGATGCGGGAAAGGTTCTACTGGTTTGGAAAAGTGCTAATATAACGTCCTTATTCAAAAAAGGAGGGAGGCAGAAAGTAGGAAACTATAGACCAATTAGTTTAACATCTGTCGTTGGGAAATTGTGAGAATCCATTATTAAGGAAGTAATAACAGGACATTTAGAAAGTCAAAATGCCATCCATCAGAGTCAGCATGATTTTATGAAGGGTAACTCGTGTTTGGCTAATTTGCTAGAGTTCTTCAAAGATGTAACAAGTAGATAATGGGGACCCTGTAGATGTAGTATATCTGGACTTCCAGAAGGCATTTGATAATGTGCCGCACAAAAGGTTAATACACAAGGTAAGATCGCATGGGTTAGAGGCAATTTATTAGCTTGGATAGAGGATTGGCTAACCAACAGAAAGCAGAGAGCCGGGATAAATGGGTCCTTTTCTGGTTGGCAAGATGTAACTAGTGGGGTGCCACAGGCTTCAGTCCTCGGGCCCAACTATTTACAATCTATATTAATGATTTGGATGCAGGGATAGAAGGTACTAGAGCCAAATTTGCAGATGGCACTAAAATAGGTGGGATAGTAAGTTGCAATAAAGAAATAAGAAATTTACAAATGGATATGGATAGGTTAGGTGAATTTGCCAAAATTTGGCAGATGAAGTTTAATGTGCATAAGTGTAAGGTTATCCATTTTGGTCGGAAGAATAGAAAGGCAAATTATTATCCAAATGGAGAGAAACTTCAGAGTGCTTCGGTGCAGAGGGATCTGGGTGTCCTCGTGCATGAATCGCAGAAAACTAGTCTGCAGTTGCAACAGGTAATAAGGAAGGCAAATGGAATTTTGGCATTTATTGCTAAAGGAACAGAGTATAAAAGTAGGGACGTGTTGCTGCAACTGTACAAGGCATTAGTGAGACCGCACCTGGAGTATTGCGTGCAGTTTTGGTCCCCTTACTTGAGGAGTGATGTAGTTGCATTGGAGGTAATTCAAAGGAGGTTCACTAGATTGATTCCAGAGATGAGGGGTTTGTCTTATGAAGAGAGATTGAGCAGTTTAGGCCTTTACTCTCTTGAGTTTAGAAGAATGAGAGGAGATCTAATTGAAGTATATAAGATGATTAAGGGGATTGACAAAGTAAATGTAGAGAGGATGTTTCCTCTGGTGGGGCAATCTAGAACAAGAAGTCTGAGTTTGAGGATAAGGGGTAGCAGATTTAAAACAGAGATGAGGAGAAATTACTTCTCTCAAAGGGTTGTGAGTCTAGAACCGGGGACACAGTCTCAAGATAACGGGTAGGCCATTTAGAACTGAGATCAGGAGGAATTTCTTCATTCAGAGGGTGGTGAATCTTTGGAATTCTCATTCCCAGAGGGCTGTGGAGGCTCAGTCATTAAGTGTGTTCAAGACAGACATCGATAGATTTCTGGATATTAAAGATATCAAGTGATTTGGGGATAGTGCGTGAAAAAGGTGTCAAGGTTGAAGATCAGCCATAATCTAGCTGCATGGCGGAATAAGCTTGCGAGGCCGAATGGCCTTCTCCTGCTCCTATTCCCTATGTTCCTAACCAACCCCAGCCCCGCCACTGAAGAGATGGTGCTGGCCATTATTGGAATGGCCATTGCTGAGGCCGTGGCCAGCTGTAGGGCTGAAACCATCAAAAATGATGGTATCCTCATACCCTAGTTCTCTTTTCACTTCCCACTTGCCCCTCATTCCACACTCTTTGCTGACGTGGTGTAAGCATGCACCTCTTACTTTCCCCTTCTTTCCACACCATAATCTCACCCTTGGGCCTTTTTCCTTTCAGATGCCCAAGAGGTGCAACCTGAACAGGCAGTGGAAGAACAACAAGAGAGTGATGATGAGGACACAGCTCCATCACTTGACTTCACACTCACAGTCATCTGCTCAGATACTGAAATTACGCGTATCTTAGAGGAGAGATTAAAGATGGGATCTGCACGTGGTGAGATACCAAGCACGCGTGGAGTGCAGCCAGCCAGGGGGAAAGAATAGAGCAGGTGCCAACTTGCTAGAGGATGAGGTTGCAGACTGTTTCCGCTGCAAAGGACTCATATAAGGACTTTGATGGGGCAACCTACAGCAGAATGCTTATAGCTATGCACAGTGAAATACTTGGTGCATTTGGAAACCTGACAGAAAGTTTGCAGTCACTATCCAAGAGTATGGAGGAGTCCAGCATCAACTTGGCACAGGGCTTTGTGCAGAGCTTGGAGCCCATTCTTATCAGCATGGACGTGGTGGCCAACTCTGTTTGCACAGTTGTGGACCCAATCATCATACAACACTTTCCATTGTAGCACAGCGGCCAACTGATATCTGAGTACTGCAGTGGAAGCTCAGACTGCTGCCATCATGGCTATAGACTGTAGTGTGCCAAGGGGCTTGCAGGGTACCATAACAGTCCAGCAATCTGTCCTCCAACAGATTACTCAGATTGCTGAGGCATTGTCATGAGGGAGTGGCAGTGGCTCCAAGGAGCATGAACCCTTTGGCCTTTCTCAGGAAGAGAGCATTCTGCCACTCTCCCAGTGCTCTCGCTCTTGCCTGTCAGCCAGCCAGCCCAGACTGCTGCGGCCCATGCCACGATGATGCAGTACAAAGCTAGGCTTTCTCAGCCTAGTGCTGCTCGAGGTCATCCTGCAAGGCCATCTACAGTCTCCTGTCAGCAGCCTTTCACCAGTCATGCTGCAGCCATTGGGGGAGCACTTAGTAGAACTGCGAGGACAAGCAAAAGCTTGCAGAAGACAGGCACTAAGGGAATGCACATGGGTCATCACTGATGTTTGTAGTCAGTACAGCATGATTTAATTTATAAATTCAGTTTAGAATGTTTATTTTGTGGTGGCTTTTATCTATAAACTTTGGCCAAGCAGGTGCCATGATGGTCAGTGACAGAGGGAAGGGACTGTTGGCGAATGGGAAATTGGTATTGCAGTTACTGGTATCACACTTAGATGAGTTCTTCATGGACAGCTTGAGCAGAAAGGGGCTGTTTTGTTTGCCTACTATGTTTCTCTTCTTTCTCCTCCTTTTCTTCCTCTTCCCCAATATGCTCCTGTTTCTCTGTTGCTTCCCGTATACCTGGTGGCAAGGGCTATCTGTCATGATGGTGAGGTTCTGCAGCATACATCAGACCACCAGAAATCTTGACACCCATTCTGACGAGTTCTGCAGGGCTCCTTCAGAGCAATCCAGGCAGTGAAAGCATTGTTTCAGCATGCCAGTGGTCTACTCTATCGCATTTTGTGTGGCAGCATGGCTTTTATCGTATGCATGATGCACACATAGGTTGTGCATCAGAGTCCTCAACTGTGGCATCAGCGGACAACCCTTGCCTCCCAGTAGTCATCCTTTGGTTTGCCGTGGTGTCTCGCATGCAGATGGCATAGCTGACTGCCACAGAATGAGGCATCATGACTGCTGCCAGGGTACTGTGCATGGTTTGCTGCCGATGGTCACAACCAGTTGGACATTGAGGAAGAGGAATCCCTTTCAGCTGCAGTACATCTCAGAGTTGACACTCCCACAAAGTGGAGTATGTGCAGTCAATGGCACCCCACACCATGAGGAAGCCTGCAATCCTCACAGGTGTATGCTAACTCCACCTGCATGTCTCTGGCAAGGGAGAATGAAATATAGTTAGCTCTCTTTAAACAGAGAGCCTCAGTGACCTTCCTTATGCAACAGTGGATAGCAAACTGTGAGATGTTGTAAGCATCTCCATCTCCACCTTGAAAGGAGCCCGATGCATAAAAGTTCATTGCCATGGTCACCTTCACAGTAGTCCTTGCCGTGCTCTGAGGTTGCAGTTGTAGCTGCAGCAGGTGGCAGATTTCAGTGAGGACATCCTCACTGAAATCTGCCACATAATTTTCCTCGCTGAGTTCCAGTAGTAGAACTGCTCCCTGAACTCAAACAGATATACCGCTTTGGATACTGTTGGGGAGATGGCCTCCCAGGGGAAAGCAGCAACAGCCAGGTTCATGGCACCACGAATGGCTCTGCTGCACAGAAGGGGAGGAAGAAAAGTGGCAGGGCTATAGTGAGAGGGGATTCAGTCGTAAGGGGAACAGACAGGCGTTTCTGTGGCCGCAAATGAGACTCCAAGATGGTATGTTGCCTCCCTGGTGCTAGGCTTAAGGATGTCTCGGAGCGGCTGCAGGACATTCTGAAGGGGGAGGGTGAACAGCCAGTGGTCGTGGTAGATGTCGGTACCAATGACGTAGGTAGAAAAAGGGATTAGGTCCTGCAAGATGAATTTAAGGAGTTAGGAGCTAAATTAAAAAGCAGGACCTCAAAGGTAGTAATCTCAGGATTACTTCCTGTGCCACATGTCAGTGAGTATAGGAACAGGAGAATAGACCAGATGAATGCGTGGCTGGATAAATGGTGCAGGAGGGAGGGATTTGGATTCCTGGGACATCGGGACCAGTTCTGGGGAAGGTGGGACTTGTACAAGTGGGACGAGTTACACCCAGGCAGGACCGGAACCGATGTCCTCGCGGGGGTGTTTGTTAGTGCTGTTGGGGAGGATTTAAACTAGAATGGCAGGGGGATGGGAACCTGAGCAGGGAGACTGAGGAGGAGGAAACAAGGATAGAAACGAAAGACAAGAAACAAAAAGGCAAAAGTGGAAGGCATAGAAATCAAGGGCAAGAAACAAACAGGGTCAAAGTGCGAAATAATGCTAAGATGACTAAGAATGTGAAAAAGGCAAGCCTAAAGGCATTGTGTGTCAATGCGCAGAGTATTCACAATAAGGTAGGCAAATTAACCGCGCAAATAGATGTAAATGGATACGTTATAGTTGTGATTACAGAGACATGGCTGCAGGGTGACCAAGGATGGGAACTGAACATCCAGGGGTATTCAATATTTAGGAAGGACAGGCAAAAAAGGAAAGGAAGTGGAGTAGCATTGTTAGGAAAAGAGGAAAACAATACAATAGTGAGGAAGGATATTAGCTCAGAGAATCCTAATGTGGAATCTGTATGGATGGAGCTAAGAAACACCAAAGGGCAGAAAACATTAGTGGGGTTGTATATAGACCCCCAAACAGCAGTGGTGACGTAGAGGATGGCATTAAACAAGAAATTAGAGATGCATGCAATAAGGGTGCAACTGTAATTATGGGTGACTTTGATCTATATATAGATTGGGCAAACCAAATTAGCAATAATACTGTAGAGGAGGAATTCCTGGAGTGTGTACATGATGGTATTTTGGACCAATACATTGAGGAACCAACTAGAAAACAGGCCATCCTAGACTGGGTATTGTATAATGAGAAAGGATTAGTTAACAATCTTGTTGTGCGGGGTTCCTTGGGGAAGAGTGACCATAACATGATAGAATTCTTCATTAAGATGGAGAGTGAGAGAGTTGATTCCGAGACTAAGGTCCTGAATCTAAATAAGGGAAACTATGAAGGTACGAGGCGTGAGTTGGCTATGATAGATTGGGGAACGTTACTTAAAGGGTTGACAGTGGATAGGCAATGGCTAGCATTTAAAGAGTGTATGGATGAATTACAACAATTGTTCATTCCTGTCTGGCACAAAAATAAAATAGGAAGGGTGGCTCACAAAAGAAATTCGGGATAGTATTAGATCCAAGCGGGAGAAATATAAAATGGCCACAACAAGCAGAAAACCTGAGGATTGGGAGCAGTTTAGAATTCAGCAAAGGAGGACGAAGAGATTGATTAAGAAGGGGAAAATAGAGTATGAGAGTAAGCTTGCAGAGAACATATAAGCTGACTGTAAAATCTTCTATAGATATGTGAAGAGAAAAAGATTAATGAAGACAGTCAGAGACAAGGGAATTTATAATGGGCAACAAAGAAATGGCAGACCAATAAAATACATACTTTGGTTCTGTCTTCACAAAGGAGGACACAAATTACCTCCCAGAAATGTTGGGGAACATAGGGCCTAGTGAGAAGGAGGGACTGTATGAAATCAGTATTAGTAGGAAAATGGTGTTAGGGAAATTGATGGGATTGAAGGCCGATGAATCCCCAGGGCCCGATAATCTACATTCCAGAGTACTTAAGGAAGTCGCCCTTTAAATAGTAGATGCATTGCTGGTCATTTTTCAAAATTCTATAGACTCTGGAACAGTTCCAACGGATTGGAGGGTAGCTAATGTAAACCCACTACTTAAAAAAGGAGGCAGAGAGAAAACGGAATTATAGACTGGTTAGCCTGACACCAGTAGTGGGGAAAATGCTAGAGTCCATTGTAAAAGATGTAATAGCAGAGCACTTGGAAAACAATGACAGGATCGGACAAAGTCAACATGGATTTATGAAAGGGAAATCATGCTTGAAAAATCTACTGGAATTTTTTGTGGATGTAACTAGTAGAATAGATAAGGGAGAACCAGTGGATGTGGTGTATGTGGACTTTCAGAAATCTTTCGATAAGGTACCACATAAGAGATTAGCGTGCAAAATTAAAGCACATGGGATTGGGGGTAAGGTACTAAAATGGATAGAGAACTGGCTGGCAGACAGGAAACAAAGAGTAAGAATAAACGGGTCTTTTTCCGAGTGGCAGGCAGTGACTAGTGGCGTACCGCAGGGATCGGTGCTAGAACCCCAGCTATTCACAATATATATTAATGATATAGATGAGGGAATTAAATGTAATATATCCAAGTTTGCAGATGACACAAAGCTGGGTGGGAGTGTGAGCTATGAGGAGGATGCAGAGAAGCTCCAGTGTGATTTGGACAGGTTGAGTGAGTGGGAAAATACATGTCAGATGCAGTATAATGTGGATAAATGTGAGGTTATCCACTTTGGTGGCAAAAACAGAAAGGCAGATTATTTCAGATTATTATCTGAACAGCGATAGATTGGGAAAGGGGGAGGTGCAGCGAGACCTTGTGCACCAGTCGCTGAAAGTAAGCATGCAGGTGCAGCAGACAGTTAAGAAGGCAAATGGGATGTTGGCCTTCATATAGAGAGGGTTCAAATACAGGAGCAAGGACGTC
Source organism: Heterodontus francisci (assembly GCF_036365525.1). Taxonomy (NCBI): domain Eukaryota; kingdom Metazoa; phylum Chordata; class Chondrichthyes; order Heterodontiformes; family Heterodontidae; genus Heterodontus; species Heterodontus francisci. The sequence continues at coordinate 121,763,244 of NC_090371.1, read as the reverse complement.
TTGCTGCAATTGTACAAGGCCTTGGTGAGACCACATCTGGAGTATTGTGTGCAGTTTTGGTCTCCTTATCTGAGGAAGGATGTTCTTACTATGGAGGGAGTTCAGCGAAGGTTCACCAGACTGATTCCTGGGATGGCAGGACTGACGTATGAAGAGAGATTGGCTCGATTAGGCTTGTATTCACTAGAGTTCAGAAGAATGAGAGGGGATCTCATAGAAACCTACAAAATTCTAACAGGACTGGACAGACTAGATGCAGGAAGGATGTTCCCGATGGCGGGGGAGTCCAGGACCAGGGGGTCACAATCTAAGGATAAGGGGTAAGCCATTTAGGACTGAGATGAGGAGGGATTTCTTCACCCAGGGAGTGGCGAACCTGTGGAATTCTCTATCACAGAAAGCAGTTGAGGCCAAATCATTAAATATATTCAAGAAAGAGTTAGATATAGTTCTTAGGGCTAAAGGAATCAAGGGATACGGGCAGAAAGCGAGAACAGGGTACTGAGTTTGGACGATCAGCCATGATCGTATTGAATGGTGGCACAGGCTCGAAGGGCTGAATGGCCTATTCCTACTCCTATTTTCTATGTAACTCCCTTGGTGAATATGGGTTCCTGCTGAGTCTCCTTGTGTGCCTTTTCCTTCTCACTTTTTCAGCAGCTTGTCCTGCTGCTTCTCTCCTCTGCTGATTCTCCAAGTCATGCTGCATTCCAAGGGGATTCCTACCAGTGCACCCATGTCTGGGAGCAACTGGTTTGTGCAGAAGCCTTGAAGTCAACAAAAAGTCTCACAGCACTGCCACACCAAACCCTGTAGACTTTTGCAACTTGAAAGAACTATGGAAAGCACCAAACACTTGTAGAATCATAGCAATAGCCAAAGGAAATCAGCCAGCAACTAATGTGTAAGTAGTTGATTATCCCTTTAAATAGCACCGGTAGTGGGGGATGCCGGGGGAGGGTCCTTCCTACTGCTGAATATGTCCAAGGTAAATAGAGGTCATTGCCTTGAGTGCCAATGTAGCAGCACTGACATCGAATCAGCATTTCACGCTAATTGACATCATGATCATCCTGCTCTGCACACTTCTGGTGGACATGCACTGCTCATGCCCTCATGCCTGCACCAATATGATGTCTGGTACGATTCATCTCATAAACTTGTGGACGTACAACAGACAGTGATGGAAGAAGTTGTCGACAGTGCTATCAAGTGGCACTTGCTCAGAAATAACATGCTTACTAATGCTCAGTTTGGGTTCCGCCAGGGCCACTCAGCTCCTGACCTCATTACAGCCTTGGTCCAAACATGGACAAAAGAGCTGCACTCCAGAGGTGAGGTGAGAGCGACTGCCCTTGACATCAAGGCGGCATTTGAGTATGGCATCAAGGAAACCTAGCAAAACTGGAATCAATGGGAATTGTGGGGAAAACTCTCCACTGGTTGGAGTCATGCCTAGCACAAAAGAAGATAGTTGTGGTTGTTGGAGTCAATCATCTCAGTCCCAAGGCATCACTGCAGGTGTTCCTCACGGTAGTGTCCTGGGCCCAACCATCTTCAGCTGCTTCATCAATGACCTCCCTGCATCATAAGTTCAGAAGTGGGGATGTTTGCTGATGATTACACAATGTTCAGCACCATTTGCGACTCCTCAGATACTGAAGCAGAATGTCCATATGCAGCAAGACCTGGATAAGTGACAAGTAACATTTGCGCCCCACACGTGCAAGGCAATGACCATCTCCAAAAAAAGTGAATCTAACCATCTCCCCCTGACATTCAATGGCATTTATATCACTGAATCCTCCACTATCAACATCCTGGGGGTCACCATTGACCAGAAACTGAACTGGACCAGCCCCATAAGTGCTGTGGCTACAAAAGCAGGTCAGAGGCAGGGTATTCTGTGGTGGGAAACTCACCACCTGTCTCTCCAATGCCTGTCCACCATCTACAAGGCACAAGTCAGGAATGTAATGGAATACTGTCCACGTACCTGGATGGGTGCAGCTCCAACGACACTCAAGAAGCTCGACACCATCCAGGACAAAGCAGCCTGCTTGATTGGCACCCCATCTACTACCTTCAACATTCACTCCCTCCACCACCGTTGCACAGTGGTAGCAGTATCTACAAAATGCACTGCAGCAACTCACCAAGGCTCCTTTGACAACACCTTTGAAACCTGAGACGTCTACTATCTAGAAGGACAAGTGCAGTAGCTGCATGGGAATACTACCACCTGCAAGTTCTCCTCCAAGCCACACACCATCCTGACTTGGAACTATATCACCATTCCTACACTGTCGCCGGGTCAAAATCCTGGAACTCCCTTCCTGACAGCACTGTGGGTGTACCTACACCCCAAGCACTGCAGCGGTTCAAGAGGCAGCTCACCACCACCTTCTCAAGGGCAATTAGGGATGGGCAATAAATGCAGGCCTAGCCAGCGATGCCCACCCTCCCCCCCCCCCGAACTAATTAAAAACCCCACCATTTTGGAGTTCTAAGGGCACTCGTAACACCCAAAAAATGGGCATTTACAATCCTAATTTCTCACCCTTGTCTCTTTAATGCTACAACACCTAATTGCTGCAAATATGGGAATCATGGGGGCATTCAAAGATTGGCAGATGCTTGTAAGTTCCTGGCTCCAAGTCAGAAGAAGCAAATGTAATATGACTGGCTTTCTCTTCTTTTTATATTTCTGATATTTGCAGTATGCAAAAATGTGCTTAAATCAAGAGATAGTCATAAATATTAAGGTAGATCAATTGATGGAAGGGTTATTGCTTAGTTTCTACTACTTGCTTTTACTCAGCATTACAAAAGATTAATCAAAAATTAAGACATTTCAATATCTCAGCCTCTGTTTCCTTTCATTACCTTATAATTTACGTGTTAACTATGGAATTATTGTAATATATCTTAACCAAAATAATAAATAAAAATTTCAGGGTTTGTATCAATATAATTATTTTCTGTTGTTTTAATTGTACGTATTCCCACATTCAATATTCAATATGTGATGAAGTAATTAAAAGCTGGCATCTTCTGAGGCTTCAAAATGCTGAGTTAATGTTCTGTTCTCTGAAATTACAGTTGGACATGCTAGGAAACAATATCAAATCCCCTGTCACCTAACAAACAAAGCTCTAATTATGTGGTGAACATTACTTCTACAATAAATAAAGAAATAACAAACCTTATGCCTCTGTGGTATGATTTGATGTTCACTAATTTGGAAGTTAATGTCTGGAGTAGAACCAGAGATAGGTTTTAACACAAGTTTTCCAGACAATTTAAAAATATTTTTCATGTCACTTACCATAAAATCAGAATTGCCTGAGTCATGGGACTTAGAATAATGAAATAAGAACTGTACAAAAAACGGAGAAGTATTTTACTATAAAATACATCAATTACTTAAGACTCCTCATATATTCTCACTGTATTTCATAATCTGCAAGATACAATACTTACCCTTTTGGTTTGGACCTTGTCTTCTGAATCCTGTAAACAGATTGCCCAGTATTAATGATGGGTCTCTATTTACATTTAAATATACAGCATAGAGAGCAAAAGAATACAAATTGATCCATAGGGGGGAAATTGGCTACGATCTAAAAACGGATTTGGGGATAAAATTACGGGATTAACCCATGCCCGATGCAGGCAGCAGGCAAACTTTGTGGTGCCTGCTCATTTCCAGCTTTGCAGTGTCCAGCTGGCACTAAACATGCAGCTTAGCAGCTGAGTAGGGGACATAAAATCGTGACTGGCTAGCATGAGTTCAAGCTGGTCAGGGCTACTTAAAACAAACCTGCATCTCTTAAAAGGGAGGTGCATTTTGGCTGGAGCAGATGCTGGAATTCGACATGCAAGTAGCTAGTGTCAGCTGTGGCTCTGTTGGTAGCACTTTAACCTCTGAGCCTCATGCTTCCAGGCTCAAGCCTGAGCACAAAAATTAAGACTGACGCTCAAGTGCCATACTGAGGAGGTGCTGCCTTTCAGAAGAGATGTTAACCTGAGGCTTCATCTGCCTGCTCAGGTGCATGTAAAAGATTCCAAGATGCTATTTCGAGGAAGAGTGGGGAGTTATCCCTGGTGTCCTGGCCAATATTTATCCCTCAATCAATGTCAAAAAAACAGATTACCTGGTCATTATCACATTGCTATTTGTGGGAGTTTGTTGTGTGCAAATTGGCTGCCACATTTCTTACTTTACAACAGTGACAACACTTCAAAAGTACTTCATTGGCTGTAAAGTTCTTTGAGATGTCTGGTGATCATGAAAAGCACTATATAAATGCAAGTCTGTCTTTCTTTGACCTAAGAATGGTATAACATGATCTAGAGCAGGGTCCAAGATTCTCTGATGCAGCACTGGAGGTCTTGGTGCAGGAGGTCAACAGGTGGAGAGAGGTCCTCTATCCACAGGGGGCCAGGAGGCCCTCCAGACAAACTCTGAGAAGGCAATGGAAGTAGGTAGCTCAAGCTTAAACTCTCAAAACAGGTTTGAGTTTTCACAGTGTGTCACTGTATACTTTCAGAGAGCAGGCATTCCCTCTTTCTCTCTGTCCATTTGGAATCGCTGGGTGTCTTCTCTTATAGCTTGCCTTTACGCCGCACCCCGATGGGTCCTTCTTCCAGCCTATCTTGAGGGCAAAACCATTGATTCCTCCCCTTACAGCCTATTTGCCTTCAGAAAGTCTGTTAAATTTATCTGGACTTACAAGTCAATAGCTTATTGTTCTGCTTCAAAAATGCAGAGACCATAAGTCTGAGTTCATAAAACCGATCGGGGCTTTCCATTTTCCCTAGGTGCTAATACCTGCCTGGTGCATTTGCGTGTTCTGAATTACTGACTCCATGTTTTATGGCCCAAAAGTCTGGGAGGGCTAAACCCATTGTTGTTCAGATGTTAGTGCTGTAGTGTCTGTTTTTCAGAAGACAGTCTCTGATCTGTATTCTCTGTTGTCCGAGTAACCTTTCGCAGAGTGGACTCCATCTTGACCTTTTAAAAACCACAATCTTTAAGACATAATCATGTGACAAGGTCCAGTGTTCAGAACACTTTGACACACGTCCCTCTCTCTTGCAGGATGAGGTGACATACAACTGAAGACAACAGTGGATAACCAGCAGGGGCAGGCACGGTTGCATGTCCTCACCCCCAAGGGGATGACAGTGCTCATCCTCATTGCAGCGACCATGACTGACGCCATGGTCAGCGAAAAGGCTTAAAGGGTTGAAGATGACAGTATGCTCCTATCTAATCCTCCTTCACACATTCCATTTCTCCCTCATCCCATTCTCTCTTCTGATTCTCAAGCTGCAGATGGTGTAAGCATGCACCTCTTGCTTTTCCCTCTCACCCTCACGGCAGCCCTACCCTTGTGCCTTTCGCAGATACCCAAGAGCTGCAACCTGGCCAGGCAGTGGTGCAAGAGTGTGATGTGGAAGAGGAAGAAGAGACTGATGATGATTAAACACTGTCACTCAATCTCACACTTGCAGCCAGAAGCTCAAATACTGGCACTGATAACTGGCTTGGACTGATAAGTGGCAAGTAACATTCACGCCACATAAGTGCCAGGCAATGACCATCTCCAACAAGAGAGAATCTAACCATCTCCCCTTGACATACAATGGCATTACCATTGCTGAATTCCCCCACCATCAACATCCCAGGGTTGCCATTGTCCAGAAACTGAACTGGACCAGCCATATAAATACTGTGGCTACAAGAGCAGGTCAGAGGCTGGGAATTCTGTGGCGAGTAACCCACCCCCTGATTTCCCAAAGCCTGTCCACCATCTACAAGACACAAGTCAGGAGTGTTATGGAATACTCTCCACTGGCCTGGATGAGTGCAGCTCCAGGACAAAGCAGCCTGCTTGATTAGCACCCCATCCATCACCTTAAACATTGACTCCCTCCACCACCGATGCACAGTGGCAGCAGTGTTTACCATCTACAAGATGCACTTCCCTGCCAAGCCACACACCATCCTGACATGGAAATATCTCTGTTCCTTCACTCCCTCCCTTACAGCACTGTTGGTGTATCTGCACCAGGTAGACTGTAGCAGTTCAAGAAGGCAGCTCACCACCACCTTCTCAAGGGCAATTAGGGATGAGCAACAAATGCTGGCTTTACCAGCAACACCCACATCCCATGAAATGAATAAAAATGAAATGTGTGTACTTTAGAGGGCAGCATAGAGGCGGCTTTTGCATGTGGCGAGTCACCGGGCACGACTGGGCTGCAGACAGGGTGGGGAAAGGGCAATGGAGATGCCAGCTCGCTGGAGGGCAAGTTCGGACATGTGCTCTGCTGCAGAGGAGTCCAAAAAGGACTTCAATGGGTCGGCATACAGGAAAAAATATGCGGTATGCACATAGAAATGCTTGGTGCATAGCAAGCCTGCCAGAAAGTCTGCTGTCACTGACAAGGAGAATGGAGAACTCTGGCACCAACTTGGCAAAGGGCTTTGTGCAGAGCTTGAAGCCCATCCTTTCCAGCGTGGAAGTGGTGGCCAACTCTATGAGGACACTTGCAGACCCTACCATGATGAAGCATCTGATGGCTGCTATCTTGTCTTCCATTGCAGCACAGAATATTTATGTATTTATACTTTTGGACACTTTTGTCCCATCAACTCAGCAAGAATTATACCCCGACCTCAAGGCACTATGCTAATCAACTGTACCATCCAATCAGAAAGAATCAATATTTTATTGGTCATCTCTAAAAATGTGTAGAACCACAGAATCAAAGAACTGGGATGAGATCTTTGGCATAATGTGCTGAGTTTGTGCTGTCAGTGGGCCATCTCATCTGCCAACTGCACGCATAGGGAAGGTGTAGCAGCACTTGAGCCAATTTTCCATCCATTAATGAAAGGGACATAAGGTGCAGCAAGCCTGCCATTCTCCTGATGTGTGAGGCCCGTGAGTGGCACACCCCACCAAGGTTCTCCCTAAGCTGGACAGGTGCCCCGACCACGCAGCAATTGGGAATGTGCTGCGCAGGGAACAAACAGACCGTGCAGAAGCAACATTCCCTTTAAGATCCATGCATGTGTAGCCACACAGCAATCTTAAAGGGACCATGCAATGCAACAACACGCACAGCAAATAGAAGTTAGAAGGAACATTGGTCCCCACCCGTAACAAAAACACAGAAAACTGGCCCTTTTACCTCTGTAATTCAATCTAATAGTGAATAATTGTGAGAAACCTATTTTGTTCATTCCAAAAATGATCAGAAAAAATATTTTATCTGTTTGTCTTTAAATGGCATCAACAAACTAAAGCCCTAAGCTCAGCCTCTAAGTTGCAGAATTCAATCTGCTTTTGGTTTCATTTTGAGATTGGTCAACTCTGAGTTCAATTCTTCTTAAGTAAGGGCATTTCTGGAGTGAGGTGAAAGGCAGCTCGCATCATATACTGTAGATTGTTAGAGATTCCCCTACACTGCATTATACATTGACAAGTCAGTGGACTAGAAATGAATGTTTGTGATATTAGGATGCAAAGTCTTAATTCATTCATTAGGCAGTCTGCTGCTTTCTTAAATCATTTAATGTCTCTTAAAATCGTAGCGGAATGTCATGTTTTGTGGTCTTTTACTCAAATATTTAATATAGGTGATTACAGTGGGTTACAGAACATGCCTAATCCTCCTGAAATTCAGAAAATATTAAAACAACAGGACGCTTCACCAATATTTTTAGTAACAAAACTAAACAAGTTTTCCAGGGATCGCATAAAAGACAAAGCAGGAATTCCGAATTATGGTCAAGACCCAGTGTATCCATGCCATTCCTCCAGACTCCTGCCAGAGTAATCGTGGGAGCTTGGCAGAACGGCAAGAAAATTTGGCCCGAGCGTAGTTAACAGTCATCTGCAGCTCTATGGTTGCACAGCAAAATGAGTCAGTAAACAAATGTGTGGTGTAGAAGTTAGAAAATCTTTTACAATGACTGTTGCAAGGGGCATATGGAGAACTTGATGGAAGTGATCAGCAATGAGAGTGTAACACATATGTCTTTCTTCCTAAACCGATTGTTCTCCTGTCGGTGGCACCAGTGCACCTTCATCCACCTGGTCTTATATTTCTTGGAGCTATTTCTCTGCAAAGTGATCCATCTCTCCATTGCGAAATTGGAGCCAACTGCTATAATTCTGGAAACTCTGTATAGTTCAAATATCTGAAGCATTAAGAAAGAACTTGCATTTATGCAAAGTACATTGCACATCCTCTGGACATCCCAGGCATTTAAATATTTTTGCTGTGCTGTCACTGTTGTAGTGTAGGCAAATATGGCAGTTAAGTATACAACAAGGGAATGAGTTAAGTGACGAAATAATCTGTTTTAGTAAATGTTGAGTGAGGGATAAACATTGTCCAGGACACAGAGAGAACTTCCCTGCTCTTCTTCAAATAGTAACATAGGATCTCTTGCAACCACCTGAGCGGACAGATGGAGCCCAGTTTTAACATCTTCGTCTGAAAGATCTAAATAGATCAATAGAAATAAATCTATCTCTAGCAGTGCAACACTCCTTCAGTGTTATCAGATTATCAGCACAAATTTTCTTGGAGATTCTCCAAATCATACTGTCATGCAGGCCCCCACCTGGCAAGAATGAGACACATTAATTTTGCCACATGGACATTAAATTTCAACTTGTTACTGGGAAGAAGAGAAGGCCTGTTACAAGGGGTTGCCAGGCCCCAGGTGGGAAAGACATTTTTTGCATATTAACAGACAGTATTTGTGGACAAAGGACCATTCCCTGACCCACACAATACTCAAAGCCAGAAGTGGTTATACCAGTCACGTGGCTACCCTACTGGCCAAGTTGGGAGTTTTAAATTGTAGAGACAGGGTTTGAACTGGCAGAAAGCTGTTTGCTCCTGGATTGAAAAGACCTCCGGTAGATTGCCTCCAGGGGCTAATTTTCCACCCTCACTCTTCCAACCCCATGTTAATGAGGCTCAGCCCTCAAAATGGATCAGACTGACCATCAGCACTATAGGGAGACCAATGGACACGCTCCATTGCCTGCCCACCTGCCTGAAAATTGCAAGGTGGGAACATCTACCCTTGAACATCAAAGCATGGCTTACTTCAGGAATTTATTATCCTGTCCATTATACTGGCTTACACAATGTAGGAATTTGTAGAAGTCCATTTTTGATAGATTTCTCCATATTAATGCTCAGCTTATGTAGAGGGAAAACATTACAGAAGAAGATATGTCTCCTCCTTGAGATCTGCTGAGTATTACAATTGGTTAACTTTATTTTCTGTAGTCTAGCATGATTATCTCTGAGATTTCCATTTATGTAAGTGCTAGGTATTACAGCAGCTTATTTATTGGGAAGCTAATGTGATTAATACCTAGGTAGGCCTATATCATAAAGGGAAAGTTAGTAGCAACTATATGACCAATTAAATATTCCAGAGAGAGTGAGACATCACTATCATCATGAAATAAAAAACATGCAACTTGCTTCGGTTTCATCAGAAGATCATAGCAACATAAATTAAGTATACTGTTGTGGCTAAGAAGGTAACTTCTGGAAACATAATAATGCCAGCATGATATATGAGTCGTAGATGTTTCTCATTACTAATCTATTAGTGGAAAATAGAAAATAAAGAAAATCACCTCATACTAATTCTTGTTGTGCTTATGAATAGTTCATTGCTATTTACTCAGTTTTGACAGGCATGGAAACAAAAACTACCTTAGATTTGTAACCGCAACTTCTTCCACAGACCATTTCCAACATTTACAACAGACCATTTATAATGGGCTCTACTTGAACCATTTGATCACAAGGAAAATTCTGTGTAAATACTCCATTGTCCTCAAAATATTATCAAGCAATATTCCAGAATAGTTATCCAGCCTTATAATTCCACTATTTAACCTAAGCTTGGTATTTCCAAATAAAACACGTGCCATCCCAAAGCATCTAGAAAATAAAATGACATAAAAACAAATTAAAGTTTGAAAAATTAATACAAGCTCTTATTCCATCCTGATGGATGTATAAAGTTATTTGTTGTGTTCTGCTAAAAATTATGCCATCGTGAGTTAAAGGGAAACTTACTTCAAATTTAAAATTGGCTGCATGCATTGGGATAATATTTAATTTATGGCTGCCCAATTTGTGCCCATAAAATGGACATTAGGCATCCAAATTTTGCACTGAAACCTGTCATGCACGATCTGGACTGGAAATGCATCATATTGGCTTAGCTGTCCTCTAGTTGGGAGACCAGCTGTTCCTAAACAATTCTCACAATTTCAGGAGATGGCTTTTCTATTTTTTGTGGCTGGAATTCTGAAGATAAGATTAACGAGGGCAAGTCTGGAGATATTGCACCGCCATCCAGCAAGAACCTTCCATTTATCATTATCCATTTGTACACTTATTGTCTTGAAATCCTCCACACTTCAGTCGGAACTCACTAAGCAGCTGAATAAAACACACATGCTGCGAAATTCAATAAGAACTGAAAATTGGTGCGGGGAATGTAATGCGCTATTAACCTGCGTCCATTGCTTCCGATGCAGGAAGCATGAAAACTTTGTACTGCTCCCTCATTTAAATGATTGTAGCATGCAGCAAGCACTAAGCGCGCTGTTGACGGACTGCATGCCTGAGCCGTGCGTGCAAAATCATGAGGGGCTAGCATGAATTTATGCTAGCCTACACTACTTAAAGCTGGCCTGCACCTCTTAAAGGTGCAGTGCATTTTTGCTGGAGCAGGTGGTGGAAGTCATTTTAAAGGTGAGTTTAACCTGGGAAAGACACAAGAATGGCACAATGTGGCAGAAAGCGTGCTTCAAGAATTTCTGTGCTGCGCAGGAGCGAGGATATGCAGGGAAGGAGAGATATAATCTACCCGCAGCGGGCCAGGAGGCCCCTCAGATAACCTCTCAAAAAGAAATGGGAGCAGATAGCTGTGGCTGTCAATGCCGGGAGTCTAGCCATGAGGTCCTGGATGCAGTGCTGTAAGAAGTTCAATAAGCTCTCACAATTGGTCAATGCATCTTCAAATGCCATATCCTACCAACTGTACTACTAGCTTCACAGGGTGATCTTTGCACCACACCTTCATCACTCACCGCCCAAGAATCTCTAATAATCACAACTAATAGCTAACATTCATAGCTTTACCTCACCCTCACATACTTAGCACTGCTCCAAGCTTCACACCCACATCTCACAGCTTGCATACACTGCCAGCTATTTAACCATGACAGACACATCAATCAAAGACATTGCATCACATTCATTGGCACACTTCCCTCTCTCTTGCAGGACAAGTTGGTGCGTAACCAGAGGCAGCAGCACCTAACTGGCAGGGGACAGGCACGACTGCATGTCCTTACCCCCGCAAAGGAGAGGGTGGTCAGCTATGACTGAGGCCATGGACAGCGGTAGGGCTGAAACCATCCAAGTTGATGGTATCATCACACCTAATTCTTCTTCTGACATCTCATTTCCCCCCCATCCCACAATCTCTTCCGATTTGCAAGTTTCAGATGGTGTAAGTGTGCACCTCGTACCTTACTCCCCCTCCCCACACCACAACCCTACCCTTGTGTTTTTTCTCTTTTCAGGACAACAACAAGAACAAGAACAGCAACCTGGCTGGACAGTGATGGTAGAGCAAGAGGTGGAAGAGCAGGAAGACAATGATGAAGAGGAAACACAGTCACTCACTCTCGCACCTGCAGAAACTAGCTCAGATAATTACACTGCGCGTATTTTAGAGGATGGCTTTGAGGCGGTATCTGCACGTGGTGTGACGTCAGTTTTGAATGGCCTGCAGCCAAAGGAGGGGACAAGAGAAGCACAGGTGTCAGCTTGCCGGAGGGTGGGGCTACACACATGGTCAGATGGGGACTTTAATAGGGCAGCATATAGAAGGCTGATGTTATTCTATCAGGCATGAACTGCTTCATACCTCACTCTCCTATTCCATCAGACATGCCGGGTTCAATCATCAGAATTACAAGAGGCAATAAATGATAAAAGATTATTTATGCTGATTGGCAAATCAGTAATATATATAAGCATGAACTCACTAGCAGACGGAAGGCAGTAGTTGGAAGAATATCTTTCACACAAATGTTTTTAGAACTTGGTATGATTTACCGTGTGCCTATCGAGGCAGAGAAATTGGATTAGAGTAGATTGCACAGGCACAGATGTATTGTCATTTTTAAAGATCCAGTAATGCAAAGGACTCTCATATCAAATGGTGTTGGGGGTCTAGAACTCACTGTCTGAAAGCATAGTAGAGGCAGAAACCCTCATCACTTTTAAAAAGTGCTTGGATATATACATGAAGTGCTGTAACCCACAGGGATACAGACCAAGGACTGGAAAGTGGGATTAGACTGAATCAGTTTTTTGGCCAGCATGGACAGAATGGGCTGAATAGCCTCCTTCTGTGCTGTAGATTTCTATGGTTCTATGATTCTATAACTGCCATTTGCATGTCTCTCCTTAAACTTCTGCCTATCACACTCTCTCTCTTGAGCCAATTGTAAGAAAAATACTATGAGGGTGATAATGTTAGAATCCTTTCCACTGAAACTCACTGGGCATATAGAACTGAGACCTGTTATGCATTCCAGTGTGTCCGGCTATTTCAAAGTGTCTCAAGGTTCATTAAGGCCTATGTTTTATTATAATCAAGCCTAATTCCCATAATGAAGTCAGAGACCCTAAGTAGCACATCAATATTCAACACCTACAAGCACTGTAAGAGAGGTCCTGTGGAAAATCTGTAAATCAAAAGATTCTTTATTATGTAGCTCTAGAAAGTACCTTACTCACTGCTCAACTTTTGGGTCTCAAACGTTCCATTTTCCTCCGGAGCAATGGTTCTTTCTGTCCACCCACGCACCCCTTCCCCAACACCATCCCACACAGGAGGTCCAGATAATGAATCTGACATCCATCTCAGTTCTCAGTTTTCATTTCGTGCTTGATATTCCACCCCTAAAACTTGCCAAAATGCCAATGAGTCACAGCAATGCTCTAGGAGCAACATATAAATATTAAAATGAGATGGTCTTGTATTTCTTGGCAGCTGTATCCAGTACCCTTGCAGCAGTGATGTTTTTATTGCTACCCACCCCATGTTTTGTTTAGTTTTAAATGGAAATTAATAAGTCCATCCTTTAAATCAGAAACACTTTCCAAAGAATGCAACATTCTATAAGTGAAAATAGCATTTGACTGGATCTGCAGATATTTGATGGGAGCCTTTGTGAGAGGGAGGCATAATTATTTCAAACTCTTTCCCTAGTTGGCCATTTATGGGCTTCTTTGCCACTTGTTTTTAAATTTAAAGTACCACTTGCTTTAATGGCAACTGTACAGTGAGTACAAATTCCTAACATTTCATTCCATGAAATTCCTGCTGCATTGATGTAAAGAAACAATTACCTGAGATCGCTGCAAAATTGTCAAGGCCATATAACACAATTCTTCCAGTGTACTGGATGGCTGGAAAAGCAAGACATAAACTCCTCACAAAGTGTTTCTTTAACTTTTTTACACATATACGAACTGTATAATAGTTTCTACACATTGGCTCTCACCAGTGGCTGAGGGTATGCAGAAAGAAAGGAAGAACACAGGTCATCTATCTAAAAGAGACAAATGAGATATTAGCATTGGAAAGTGAAGAATGCCTCTCCGAGAACAATATCAGTATAAGTTTAATTGAATTCAGATCAACAACTTTCTAAAAAGTACTGCAACAAGATAAATGGAATAAAGTCACTCAGTTCTATGCAATGTTAAGAGTATGAAATTTCTTTGTACATTATCACAAAAAATACTTTATCTATTTCTGAAACAGCATGGACTAAATCAGCCTCAACATAACAGAAATATTCCGGTAGTGAAAATAAAAGAGATCCAAAGAGATACAAAGAAATGTTAAAATGGAAAAGAACAAAACTGGATAGATTTTACTTTTAAAAAAAAGGTGTAAAAGAGCTCAGGTTGTGATTCTCTGACTTTCAATGGATGTAAGTGGCATATTATCTGTACACACATGTATTTTTTCTGAATTCTTTTCTCATGCAATACTGTAGATGGTTTGTGGAATCCCTGTATCAGTTTAGAAGGATGAAAGGTGATCTTATTGAAACATATAAGATTCTGAGGGGACTTGACAGGGTGGATTTTGAAAGCATGTTTCCCCTTGTGGGAGAGACTAAAACTAGGGGGCACAGTTTAAAAATAAGGGGTCTCCCATTTAAGACAAAGATGAGGAGAATTTTTTTCTCTCAGAGGGTCATGAGTGTGTGGAACTCTCGTCCCCGGAATGTAGTGAAGGCAGGGTCATTGAATGTTATGAAGGCAGAGGTAGACGGATTCTTGACAAGCAAGGGATTCAAAGGGTATCGGGGGGTAGGCAGAAAAGTGGAGTTGAGTCCACAAACAGATCAGCCATGATCTTATAGAATGGCAGAGCAGGCTCGAGGGGCCGAATGGCCTACTCCTGCTCCTAGTTCACATGTTTGTATCTTCAAACTTAGATAAGTAATTTTTTAAAAAGGACTTGCATTTATATAGTGCTTTTCACAACCACCAGACATCTCAAAGTACAATGACGTAAAGTCACTGTTGCTCTTCTTTGAAAAAGTGCCTTGGGATCTTTTACATCCACTTGTGCAGGCAGATGGGGCCTCAGTTTAACATTTCACTCAAAAGACAGTGGGCTGAATTTATTGAGCCCGTTGCGGGTCCCGGCATCAGACCTGGAAGTGGGCGCCGTCACCATTCGTCACATATGTGGCCGGCCAACCGCGTTCACGTGGCAGCCGGCCCATTTGAATGAAGGAGGCATGGGGCCCGCCCCATTGGAAGATGGGGGCGGGCAGCGAGACGGTGATGGTATGGTAAGCAGAGAGGAACGCAGGTGCTGGTGCCATATTTAAAGCACTGCCTGCACTGCTTAAACTGCTGCTTCACTGCTTTGGCTTAGATACTGCTGTGCTGCTGACCCCCAGCTGCCTGGAAACCCTCTGCTGGCATACTGCTGTGCTGCTGATCAAGGGCTCAAAAGGCCAGGAGCTTTCCAGAAGCCAAGAAGGACTATGTCAGGAGCTAAACACTGGGTGGCCCCGTGGTTCAGTGATGCCTCCCTGGAGATTCTCCTTCAGGCTGCAAGAGAAAAGCGGGAGGTCCTCTTTTCAAGGATGATAAGACGAGGTCCTCCCCGCCCTGACCAAGTGAGCCTGGATGAAGATTGCAGAGGAGGTCAGCAACCGTGGGGTCATTCAACGCAACTGGGTTCAGTGCAGGAAGGGAGTAAATGACCTCCTTCGCTCTGCCAAGTTAAGTGCTCCATACCTCTCTCCGCTTTGGGGCTTCCATGTGGCTACGCGAGAGTCAGCATGACATGGGGAGGGAGTCACCACAAAGGCAATGGCACAGCGTGTTAGGCATCACCACATCCTGGCAGATACATGACTAGATCGCAGCCACAGGCCACCTTCTTTCACAGCTCAGCCCAATGATGTCCCCTCAGACCGAACATGGGGAAGAGCCATGTAGGAAACCCCAACAGGGAATGAGAAGCTGCCACCAGCAGAACTGTTCTCTCTGAAGTCCCTCTTTCCACTTGCAGGACAAACAGGCCCATAATGCCAGGGAGACCTCAAGGATTGGCGGAGAAATAGCCGATATCTGGCCTCTTTCTATGGCTGTGGAGGAGGTACTGGAGCTGGCGGGGACCCAGGGCAGCCGCTCAGTAGCGGCTGGTGAGACTGGAGACTCTGCACAAGAGAGTGAAGATTGTTTTCATTGAACATCCAAGACAAGATCTGCATAGCCTAACCCACAGATGTTTGCATTCTCTCATGCAGGTTCGAGTCCGCAGGAGGCTCCAGCGGAAGAAGAGCAGCCATCAATCTCTGAGAAACACACCTCAGTGTGTTTCCGCTTGGCTGTAGAATCAGGGACACAAGCTGGGGAGAGCATCACATACACGCCCAAGCAGCTGGCTGAGGCTAAGACAGCTGAGGCCTCTGACAGTCTGAGGACCGTAGATGGCCAGGCCCATGTTGAGCCCTAGGCTATTGACGAGCCTCTGGTGTTGACGGCACAGGGCATGTTCGAATTGCATAGAGAGGTAAGGGAACATCTGGCAGAGCTGCCAGAGGCCATGCACAGCCCGGAGTAGACGATGGAGGAGTCCATCCACACCATGTGTGCTGCCATGTCCCAGGCATGTGAGCTTCCTCCATTGAGATTTTGGTGACACTCATGGACAGCCAGTTTGCACAAGTGCTCTCAGATCTGCACACCATTGTCTTGGCCATGTGTTCAACACAGCAGTGTCAAGGCGAGAGAAGCACGAGGTGCCTGGGGTCTTCTCCTGCTCCTCATCATTCCCTGGTCAGCAGGTGGTTCAAGTGAGCCTTGAAAGGGAGGAGGAGAGACTGACCTCCACAGCTGGGGGCTCCCTGCAAGGTGCTCTGAGTGTGGACACCGGCTCCTCAGTCCCTCCACCAGTGAGCCCAGCTCTAGTAGCTGCGACACCTGAGGAGAGTCCTGCACCCATGCAGGAAACCTTCAGGCAGTCAGAGCCTTCCAGGCCTCAAGCAACCAGAGGACGGCAGCCGAAGCTACACAAGCAAAGGGGCAGCCTGCCTCCAGCCCAGCTGCTGGCGCAGGGATCACATCTCATAGAAGCACCTGTAAATGCATTAATAAAACCACCTAGACACACTTGGGGTTTCATGGGTGTTTGACATTTGCCATTTGTATTGTGTTATAAATTTCTACTGTTATTACAGTTCACATTCATTGTGAAAAATGCTTATGCTTTTATGCCTTCATTGTGAGATGCTGCCTTCACCCTTGCTCCCTCCTTGGCCTGTCTCTCAATGGGCCTGGCCTCTGGTACAAGGGGTCAAGATCCAGTGCTGCCTCTTTAGCCTCCTCCGTGACCTCCTCCTCGGTTGAGGAGTGGTGATCAATCATGTCCTCGTCGTGTAAGACTTCCCCCCTCTGCCGTGTTAGATTGTGCAGAGCACAACAGACCACCACAATACATGAGACCCTCACTGGGGCATACTGCAGGGCTTCACTGGATCAATCGAGGCACTAAAATCTCATCTTCAGCAGCCCAATGGCTTGCTCAATGGTCACTCAGGTGGAACCATGGCAAGTGTTGTACCTCTCATCTGCTGCAGTGTAAGAGTTCTTCCCAGGTGTCAGTAGCCATGTCTTCAATGGGTAGCCCTTATCCCCGAGATTTCTTCGCTGAAGGCGAGTGGGGCGCCTGAAAAGCTATGGCACCTGGGACTGTCAAAGTATGTCAGCGTCATGGCTGTATCCTGGGAAGTGGGCACACACCCTCAGGAAATGCTTTTGGTGGTCACAGACCAGTTGAACGTTGATGGAATGGAAGTCCTTCCTGCTGATGAAGACGGCTTGCTGGTCAGTTGGAGCCTTGATGGCTACATGTGTGCAATCTATCACACCTTGCACCTGGGGGATTCCAGCGACGATCCCAAAGCCAATGACCCTCTTGGTCTGTCTGATGGGTTTGGTCCGGTGGCGCCCATAGTTGGCAGCCCTCTTGAACAGGGCATTGGTCATCTCCTTGATGCAGTAGTGGGCTGCTGCCTGGGAGATCCCACACATAGGAATATAGGAGCAGGAGTTGGCCGTTCAGCCTGTCGCACCTGCTCCACCATTTAATTCGATCTTGGCTGATCATCTACCTCAACACCACTTTCCCGTGCTATCGCCATATCCCTTGATGTCATCAGTATCCAGATATCTATCGATTTCTGTTTTGAACATGCTCAATGATTCAGCTTCCACAGCCCTCTGGGGTTGAAAATTCCTAAGATTCACCACCCTCTGCCTGAAGAAATTCCTCCTCATCTCAGTCTTAAATGGCCTACCCCTTATTCTGAGACTATGTCCCCTGGTTCTAGACTCACCAGCCAGGGAAAACTTCCTATCCACATCCACCCTATCACAGCCTGTAAGAATTTTGTAAGTTTCAATGAGATCACCTATCATTCTTCAAAACTCTGGAGAATACAGGCCCAGCAGTTTCCTCAATATCTCCTCATAAGCCAATCCCGCCATCCCAGGAATTAGTCTGGTGAATCTCTGTTCCACTCCCTCTATGGCAAGTATATCCTTGCTTAGATGAGAAGACCAAAACTGTACACAATACTCCAGCTGTGGTCTCACCAAGAGTTTATACAATTGCAGCAAGACATCTTTACTTCTGTACTCAAACACCCTTGCGATGAAGGCCAACATACCATTTGCCTTTCTGATTGCTTGCTGCACCTGCATGCTAGCTTTTAGTGACTCATGAACAAAGACACCCAGGTCCCTTTGGACATCAACACTTCCCAACCTCTCACCATTTAAGAAATACTCTTGTCTTTCTGTTTTTTTTCTACCAAAGTGTCCCCGGTGAATCCCTGGAATGATCCAGACGCATAAATGTTTAGTGTCACGGTGATCTTCAGGGCTACCGGCATAGTGTGACCACCGAATCCCATAAATCGCAACTCGTCCAATAGCATGGCGCGCAAGCTGGTGATCATCTCTCTGGAGAGCTGCTGTCTTTGCTGACAGTGTCACTCGGACATTTGGAGGTAGCTGATTCGAGTCTGGTACACTTTCTGGTACAGGTGGGCCCTTCTTGGCATAACCAGTTGCTGCTACTCTTGTCAAGGAGCTTCATAGACAGGCACAGCTGCATCCTGGCGCTCCCTCCATCAGAGGCACCGCATCACACCACAGGGGTCCACAAAGACAGGGTGTATGAGACCCATGCCAACTGATCTGTGGGCATCCAGAGCGCTGTCCTTACAGAGATGAATTTGCCTTGGCATCTTTGCTGTTGCTGCTCCTCTTGACTTGCTAATGTCCCTCAGTGACCACCCTTGCTGAGAGACAGCACAGCACCCATTAATATGGTCACCCAGTGCCAAGCCCACCCGTGCAGAGTGCACGACACTGCAGGCCAACACTAGCCTCTGCTCCCCCGCACATCACCTATCCAGGGCTCGTCATGGCTGCCTTCCCGTCACAGCACTGAGGCCTCACCTCAGTGCCGCCACCTTTCAATGGCCAGGGCTGTGAAGGCATGTGAGGACTGCCTGCCGTTTACTTCATTCCAAGCCCCCCATTGAATCACAATCAATTGAATGCTACTGTTTTCCTGCAACCTGTTAAGCAATTCAAATGGCAGTCCCATCGCGTCAGGGCAGCAACACTGCCTTGGAGCTTTCCTGTCGCTGACTAAATCTGGAACCGATGTCAGATTTCTGGGCGGGCGCATCTGATGCAATTCTCCTCACCCCCACGCCTCCATTCCCGCTCCAAAAGGCCTCGCTAAATTCCATCCAACATCTCTGGCAGGGCAGCGCTCCCTCAGTACTGCACTGGAATGCCAGCCTTGATTTTTGTGCTCAAGCCCTGGGGCTGAATTTTACCAGCCCCTTGGTGCCGTGGGTCGTGGCACAGGGGCGGGTAAAATGCTGTAGGGAGTGGCCTGCCTCAACCCGCAATGCCGAGAAGGGCCCGCCGCATATTACCCATGGTGGTGGGACCTCGGTGCGGCAACCTGGGCCTGGCAGCGGGCCCTTCATCAGCATATGGAAATGAACAACTAAGTTATGCAAATAAACTTACCTGCAGGCAGCGGCCATCCCACTCCAATATTACGGCCACTGTTCGGCCTTCGTGTGCTTTCGCAACTCCGTGTGGAGTTTTCATTGCCTGAAATGACCATTATTCATCTTTACCCTTTGGCAATTAAACATAGTTGTGCGGGCTTAAAGCCCTTTAAAAATGGCACCGGCACCAGACACCACCCCCTCGATGTCATTGGGGTGCACGCTCCACCTCCTCTATTTAAATGAGCCCCTGTACGTAATATCACGGGGGCTCAGGGATGGCGCATTCACACGAAATGCATGCCGTTCTTAGAGTGCGCTGCAGTCATAAAATTCAGCCCCTGGTGTGGGACTTGAATCCAGAACCTTATGATTCAGAGGCCAGAGTGCTACCAGCTGAGCAAAAGCTGATACTTTCCAAATGCTAGTAAATGTAAAATCATGGGAGGATACATATGAAGTGCAATGCTTGGATTTGCAATAATTGTTCCATTTCTTGTGATCCCTCAGAACATTCAATATATATTATATATAAATTAACTGGGTTTATTAAAATACAAAACTGTAATGTGACTTTTTGAAAAGATATTGTGATTACTTAAGGTTTATTAACATAAGAAACTATTTGCAAATCATTGTGAAAAGTACATGTACAGCAACAGTATTTATCTAGATCTCAGGTGAATGAACTGGACTGGGAACAAAAGTGTGTCAAATAACTTCCAGCAATAACTTATAATTCTTCTGTTTCATAAAAGCAAAATACTGCGGATGCTGGAAATCTGAAATGAAAACAGAAAGTGCTGGAAATACTGAACAGATCTGGCAACATCTGTGGAGAGAGAAACAGGGTTAATGTTTCCGGTCGATGGCCTTCAAAATTTTTCGTTGGATTCTAAATATGACATAACTTCCCCAGGAATCAAATCCTCATGTTCTACATTTTGTGGTAGGATCACTATTAAAACTCAAGAGATACTTGATGGAGGAAGTGAGTTTGTGAAGATTACAGGAGGATTGTATTGTTCATTGTGAGAGAACTGTAAACAATTGCATTACAAACAAGATTCTGCGATCTAGCACTTCCTAGCAGGAAGCAAAAAATGATTCCCAGAAAATCACAGCCTCCATACCACAGTTTTCGCTTCCCACATAGTGGCTCATAATATGTGTTTTTTTCTCCCTTGATTTGTCTTTTTAATAAACAAAAAAGAACTGGGTTTAATTAGGTTTATTTTATTCAAATTCAGTTTGATAACAATTACCTCACTCCACAGACGTAACTCTTGTTCTGCTGGAAACCTTTGGGGTGATGTAGGGACACCTGTGAAATAAATTAGACATGAGACTGTGTACACCAACATTTAGAAATCTAAACCACCTGAAGCTACAAATATCGTGCAAATAGCTGATACAACTAAAATCTATAACTTGCTTTTAACTAGTTTTTCATGATTTTTTTAAGGACAATACGGAAATTTGACTTTGTGTGATAGTGTAAAACTGGCAATAGCGAATGGCATCAATAGAAATAAAAAACTGGAGAGATGATTTGCTATCACCCATTTTACACTACCATACAAAGTATTTTCTGCATCTTGCTATTGCCTATCTATGATTTCAAAAACAACATCTTGCAATTCTATGGTGCCTCTGGTGCCTGTAAAATATCACAAAGCACTTCAAAGGAGTACAATCAGACAAAAATTGATATTGAGTCAAAGAACCAGACATTAGGAAATGTGGCCTAAAACTTGGCCAATGTGATAGGTTTTTAGCGCCGTCTTAAGGAAGGGCATAGAGGTGGAAAGACAAAGAGGTTTAGGGACATCTCATGTTACAGATGATGCAATTCATTCCCAGGAGAAATCAAGTTAAAAACAAACATATTATATGTCATTACTGAAAATTGTTACAATATTAAAACCTGGATAAGTGACCATTTATAAAACTGATCACAAATTTAATTTTCTGCATGCATATTTGAAATACTCCATTTACTTATATATTAATTTGCTGTTGCATAAAAACTACTGACCACCTCCAGGCGCTTATCCATTGTCTCTCGAGATAAGGAGGCCAAAGAAGAAGAATATGATGCATAAACAAGGATGACCTGTTTAAATTTTGAAGTCAAAATTATATATTTCTCATGGATTGTGACTCATTTTCTAACAAAGATATTCTATTTTTCGAGCAGAGCTCGGTAATTCCCACACATTCCTGCTTTCTAAATGAAGCAGTGGTGTGATATTAGTTTCAAGAAATAGATGAATTAGACAAACTTGAACTATCAGAATGCTTTTTGCATTTAAACAGTGATAACTTTGCATTTGCTTTATTGTAAATTATGTCAAAAGAATTCTCAGGAAACATTGCAAGTTGTAGTCACAACATTCAATACTCTCAGTGTGTTAACATTTGGCTTCTATTACCTGAATATTATAATGCTCTTATAGTGAAGAATAGTCTTGCTGCAAAAGAATTTATGCCATACTGAAGACACTAATTTCAAAATTTCGTTATTACTAATGCATGTTTGCTTCATAATCTTTTGACTGAGTATATTCTCCACAGCCACCCTTTATAAGACAATAAGAGTTGCCCTTTCTGTCCTTTGACCTGAAGTATTTGGTTGCCACATAGTGTTCCATCTAAACACCTGGCTGTGAAGTAGTGAAGCCAAGTTCAAATATCAGACGAGGCTACAGATTAAATTCATTATTCCTTCAACTTAAAATCCAGTGTTAACATTTACCTGTACTCAGGCACTGATTATTTCTTTATGTGTTATCTGGCAACCAAATTGTTACAAAAATGTGAATTATTTAAGTAGTTTTACATTTTGTCACGCTAAAACTAAAACTGAAAACCTTGTTTTAGTTGGGATAAATATAAGAAAAGTAGTTCATTCTCTGAAGATTTAATAATGACATTTCACAATGATGAAAATATAGCCTTTTACTGGAAGAATGTGATAAATTGCTCCTCTTCAAAACTTCTGGCACATCTAATAAGTTAGTTGAATAAAGTGTATGCATGTTCTTTTAAATGCAATAATACAATAATAAGAACCTTTTTTAAAAAAATTGATATAAAGAGTATCAGTAATTTTTAAAATAGGATAAAATTAAAGACCTCTTTGCTGTGCACTAAATAATTCTACAGTGAATTAATAATAGCAATATATTTTATTAACCAATAGTATCAAATATTTCTTAAATAAAAACAAGAAACGCTGGAAATACTCAGCAGGTCTGGCAGCATCTGTGGAGAGAGAAGCAGAGGTAAGGTTTCAGGTCAGTGACCCTTCTTCAGAACTGGCAGATATAAGAAATGTAAAAGATTTTAAGCAAGTAAAGCGGGGGTGGGACAAGAGATAACAAAAGAGAAGGTGTTGATAGGACAAGGTCACAGAATAGCTGACCAGAAGGTCATGGAGCAAAGGCAAACAATATGTTAATGGTGTGTTGAAAGACAAAGCATTAGTACAGATAGGGTGTTAATGGACTGAAAACTGAACAGCCACGAGCACAAACATGAAAAAAAACACAGTGGGTAGAGCACAGTAGAAACAAACTGAACAAACTTCTTAGTAATCTTCTTAGTAATCATTCGGAAACCTCCTGGCTTTTGAGATATTGGAGTAAATAATTAAGCCTGGATTTTACCTTTAATGTCAATTTATGTAGCAAAATATTGGTCAGGAATTTCCTCAGAGCTGTTCCCACTACACCACTGTAACTTCACAGGAAGTGCAGGATAAACAGAGTTTTCAACGCAATTTTGGTGAAGTTAAAGCAGTGGTGTGGGAGCAACTCAGAGGACATTCCTGGTGACATATCTAAACTTACATCAACAATAACACCGATTTATATTTATATAGCGCCTTTAACACAAGAACATCCCAAGGCACTTCACAGGAGCATTATAAAATGAAATATGACATTGAGCCACACAATTTTACTCATTTGATATAGGTGTTTAATAACGTATTTAAATAAGTTCTTTTTAAAAAGTACCCTGTTCACTGTTTTAAAGGGGAACTGGTTTTGTCATTCCAAAAAGTTCTTTGTGATTCATTAATGCATTGTAACATTACTTATGCCATTGCTTATCAAAGAGAAAAAAAATCCACTCAACATTTTTGAATAAATGTGATATCTTCTTAACAAAAGCTAATTTGACACACTTATTACTGAATTTTTTGGGAATATATTAAATTAAAATGCTAATTGTTTTGTAATTGATTTTTTGTTCTCAAATCAAATTTTGTCAGATTTTCTATTCAATTTAATTTCAAAAATGTAATTCATTTAAAATATTAGCTCACTTTTAAAAGCACAGACGCAAATATGAGCTTGTTGTGTGCCCTTTAAAACAGAACAAAAAAATAGTTTTCCTTTTAGTCCAAAGAGATTAATGTGGCCATCTAAGATCTCTAATAATATCATAAAATATTACATATTTGAACTAAATCATAAATAAAACAGTGAAATATTAATATTTATGCACAATAATAGTTGAAAATTGCAGTTCTCTTTTTCCACTTCAATTGGTTACTTTATCTACTTTTTAATTTTGCCTTGACAATATTTACAACAAAACAAATATATTGTGCCATTGTGTATACTTCTAAAGGCACTTAAACTCAATAATGCTAACATTTAAATGTTACTGTTCTATACAGAAGGGTAATCATTTGGCTTCTGTACATCACAGCTCACACTTAATCACCAGTATTTAAGCATCATTCAACCAAGATCTTCACCATTCAACCCTATGTATTTGAGCAGAGGCAGGTAACTCTAATGTCTTAACAAATAAGTTTTCTTTTCCTAATTTTAAACAAAGCTCCGTTTCGGATTTTCTTTTACATCCATATTTTCCCACATGCATAACCTTCAAATTCTCTTTCGAGCAACAGAAAACATATCATTAAGAATGGCTGCCTATATTTTCCCCACTTTACTTATAACGAATTAGGACTTTAACTTTACTAACACTCTGTATCAATTGAATAAAGTGATTTTTTTTTCTGCTGAGCAAGCATTCAAGGCTGGAATGTCTCTATCCTCAGATCCACTTTTACAGATTGGTTACATTGGACTATCGTTGTAATAACCAGCTTCGTTCCTTTCCTATGAGTTAATTACATTCATTCTGTATAGAAGGTGAAGGCCACTCGAAATATAGGATTTGAGATGTTACAGATATGGAATTAAAGGAAACGTCCTCTCAAATGTAAGAACTGCAACTGATGCTGCAATGTTCTCTCTACATACCTGTTTTTTTGTGAGCTCCACGGCAGTATAGATGGAAGGTGATGACTGAATCAGTAAGAGCATTTAATATTTTAGCTCTAAAATATCCAAACAAAAAACACTCATTTTTACTGCTTCAAGTATCATAAGACTGATTTTCTTTGTTTACCTGTACATTTCTACCGGTAAAATATTTCAGTTAACAGCTATGAGAACCCAACTCAAGACTGTCTCCACAGGTGCATTGTCCACACAGAGCACTTGGTAGTCAGTTAAATCAGATGCATAAAAGATTCTCCCTTCATTTCCAATGCTAGCTCATTACTGAAAGTATTGAAAAACTAGCTCCAGAGGTATCATTGTCAAAGCTCTGCAAATACAGGTAAAAACATCAATAATTCCCCGCTTTTATCTATATATTGTCCTCTCTGCAGACTTCCCTGAGTGTAGTCAGCTTCAGAGTTAACAAATGCCAGTATCAAATATACTATACTTTTTAATATCATAATTTCTGTCCAGAAATGCGTTTCTTGTTCGTAATATTAATTCAAAAGTTTTCTATTAAACTTACCGTGAGAATGAGAAACCGGAGCTCAAGGAGTATAACCACGTTTCAAATAACTTATCCGGGGGTAAAAAGGGAAACGATTAAAAGAAATAACAGAATTTAAAAAAAAAATAAACCCCTGACCATCTGGTGAAACGCGAGCTTAAAGGAAGCACCTTGAATGGATGGGGGGGAAACTAGACAATAGTAACAGAAACGTAATGAAAAAACAAAGGAGGAAGAGACAGAGGGGTTGAAAGTAACATTGGTACCTTGTGAGAAGCAGCTCCGGGAGAGGAGTAATAGTGCTAGTGCGAGGATGCAGTGAGAGTGCTTCATACTGATGCTGTGCGGCGCTCTCTCTCCTCCTTGATACCGACACAGGTTGAAGCGCAACATGGTCCACACGATCACTACTGGGCAATACGGATACTTGTGGATTTTCACTGCTGCGTATCTACACTCTTAAACCACCCGTCAGCTCCCGCACGTCAGCATCGACAGGACCAAACGTCATGTGTCCAGTTCCATGTGCTGTCATTCACTCTCAGCTCTGACTTGTGATCAGTCAGGCAGCCCTCACCTTTCCTGATTTTCTCCAGGTAGACAGGCATAAGCTCGGATAAAGTGTTGTTCAGATTTTGCTCAGTTATTAAAGTGTGCAATCACAAAATCTTGCAATTAATGGGAAAGTATTTCCTAAGCTTCCCCCTGTATGTGAGTATGTTCGTAGCCCTGAAGGATTCTCACGAATTTCAAGTCCACGCCTTGTGGACAATTCCTCTGGTGGTTAAGTGTAGCGAAATCAAAACGTTTTTTTCTGACAACTGGAATAATTCTCTCCCATTGCATTTTGGCGCCTTAGGTTTTATTTTCGTGGTACCATCAGTATTCAGGGTTAACTGAATGTTAACCTCTTCCTAAATAATTGATATAAAGAATCCACTTTTAGGTGTACTTTCACTAAGTAAAGGGGGTGAGGAGTAAATTCAGCGGTGTTGAAACTCATTTACAACTTGCTGAAAAGTGAGATACTCCCTTTGTTTCAGGTGTGAGAAAGATAATTTGTTTTAAGTAAAGTAATATCAAAGATAAAGTTCTAATAATTTGCTGTAAGTTCTTCTGACAGGCACAGGCCACAAAATTCGACTCTATAGCAGTTGCATTTTCAGTGCTACAGGTCCAGTTCTGGCTGCAAAATGGTGTCAGTGCCACACGCACACATTCCTGGTGCAGCCTGTGCCGGATGCCATTTTGGCAAGGGCGTTAGCGCAGGTGTTATGAGTGTGCAGCGGATGTGTGCAGAGTAGACAGGTTGGGGCGTCAGTCAGTGTGTAAAACTAAGTTGATGCTTGCGGTGCCATTTTTGACCTCAACACTCCAGTTAACAGTCTGTCTTAAACACACACACAAATGGATATGGACGCATATCCTCCTTATGGCTGAAGAGCTCCTACTGGAATCACAATGTGGATTTCATCCATCAAGGGGCACAATGGACATGATCTTCACAGCAAGCCAACTCCAAGCAACAGCAACCTTTACACATGGCCTTCTTTAACCTCACAAAGGCATTCGACTCTATGAACCGGGAGGGATTATGGAACATCCTCCTCAAATTTGGCTGCCCGGAGAAATTCATTATCATCCTCCGTCAGCTGCAAGACCACATGCAAGCTGTAATCCTCGCCAATGGATCTGCCACTGACCCAATCCAAGTACAAACTGGGGTCAAGCAAGGCTGTGTCATCACACCAACGCTCTTTTCCATCTTGCTTGCCACAACACTCCACCTCATCTCTTTGAAGCTCCCTGCTGGAGTAGATCTACCCTACAGGACGAATGGGAAACTATTTAACCCACGTCACCTCCAGTCCAGGACCAAGGACACTAAAACCTCTGTCATCCAGCTGCAGTATGCTGACGATGCTTGTGTACGCGCACACTCAGAGGCCGAGCTTCAAACCCTCGTTGATGCATTCATGGAGGAATATGAAAGAATGGGCCTTACGCTAAACATCTGGAAGACAAAGGTCCTCTACCAACCTGCTCCTGCAGTGCAACACTGCCACCACCACCCCGCCCCCCACCCCGACTATCAAGATCCACGGCGAACCACTGAACAATGTGGATCACTTCTCCTACCTTGGGAGCCTCCTCTCAGCAAGGGCAGACATCAACGATGAAACTCAACATCACCTCCAGTGTGCCAGCGCAGCCTTCGGTCATCTGAGGAAAAGAGTGTTTCACGACAAAGACCTCAAACCTGGCAGAAGGCTCATGGTCTACAGGGCTGCAGTGTTACCTGCCCTCCTGTATGTGTCAAAAACATGGACACCGTATAGCAGACATCTCAAATCCCTGGAGAGATATCACCAGCGGTGCCTCCGCAAGATCCTGCAAATTCAGTGGCAGGACAGGCACTCCAATATCAGTGTCCTCTCTCAGGCCAACATCCCCAATATCGAGACACTGGTCATGGCTAGTCAGTTACACTAGGCAGGCCATATTGTCTGCATGCCTGACACAAAACTCCCAAAACAAGCTTTCTACTCCAAGCTCCGTCATGGCAAGAGGCTACCAGGCCCCTCTTCCGTGGTTACGTTCGCGCCCAGGTGTCCCTGGAGAAGGAGCATGCGGTGTCCGCCGGTACGCTTGAGGCCTTCCGCGACCGGTGGGCACCACAGGGACTGGAGTGCATCGTCAACGTGGAGAATGGCATTTTAATTTGAGTTTTTTGTTTATTTATTTGTTTTTAATAAAGTTATTTTTAAAAAATGTAAATATGTA
This sequence comes from Heterodontus francisci, assembly GCF_036365525.1. Taxonomy (NCBI): domain Eukaryota; kingdom Metazoa; phylum Chordata; class Chondrichthyes; order Heterodontiformes; family Heterodontidae; genus Heterodontus; species Heterodontus francisci. The sequence continues at coordinate 121,734,922 of NC_090371.1, read as the reverse complement.
TATAAAGGGGGCCTGAGGAATAAAGGCCCTCTCGACAAAGAAAGAAAAAGAGGCTACCAGGAGGGCAGAGGAAACGCTTCTAGGATATCCTTAAAGACTCCCTGAAAAAATGTGATATCGACACTGATTCATGGGAATCTCTTGCTCAAGACCACCCAAAATGGAGAAGAAGCATCTGCGAAGGTGCCAGCCAGTTCAAACAACGTTAACATGCCCAGGCAGCGATCAAGTGCAAACAGAAGAAGGAGTATTCGAAATTTCGAGCATCCCATTCATTCGCCTCAACAAATACCACCTGCCCCATCTCTGGCAGAGTGTGTGGATCCAGAATTGGACTATTCAGTCACCTAAGACCCACAACCCTGAAGTGGAAGAATGTCATCATCATTCCCGAGGGACTGCCTAAGAAGATGCATTCAACATCAGGAAGGCTCCCCTACCACTGCTATTTCAAGGGATCATCAACTACTTTCAGGTTAGTTGTTGATGGATTTTTACTGGCTGCTGCTGAGTTTGCAGAAGTGCTGTGAGTGTTCTACTGCTGTTTAAAGTTGTTGACCTCTATCGGAAGTGGTTTTGCACATGTTGGAGGCCTTGGTTCTGACTTCAAAGGGTCTGCTCAAAGCATTTGCTCCCAAATACAGGTTCTGCCATAGGGCAGAATCTTCCTAGTCCTGCAGAGGCAATTTTGAAGGCAGAAACAGGAACAAAGTTGCAGATTAAGGCGTAGGGTTGACAGGCCAAGGCATTCCCACCTGCCGGCGATTTTGCCAGAAGCGAGTGAACAATGAAAGTGACCTCCCGCCCGGCAGCAGCAGGTAGCCAAAAATTAGCATTTAGGTGCTTATCGAGATGGCTGGGAGGGCTCTGCCAGGATTTTCCTGCTGTCAGAGCAGCCACCCGCTGAGTGCTGAGCCGAGCAGCTCTGTGGAGGCAGCTTCCTGGCGGCAGGCCAAGGGGGCGCCATTGGAGCCAGAGGCTTTATTTCCCAAATACGGAGCCACACTCGTGGCCCAAACGAATACACTTGAGGGTTTCCCCCTCTCTTACAAGGGGCCTATCTACTTCAGCCCTCATTAATTTTGCTTTGATGAATGCCTCCAAGGGTGCCTCCATTTTGAGGTACCCTCATTCTCTCCTTGCTGCCTGAGCAGCGCGCAGCTCTTCCGGTAGGGCTGCCGGCTTTCCAAAACTGCAGGCCCTCTGATTGGTCCCATCCTTGTAAATCATTTTTGTACTTTCTCCAGTTCTTCTATGTTCTTTTACAGTATGGAGGCCAGAATTGCAAAGTACTCTAAATGTGGCCGACCAACGTCTAATACATGTTTAACGTAACTTCACCACTCTCTCAACCTGTCCTGCCACCTTTAATGACTTATGCACATATACACCCAGGTCCCTCTATTCCTGTACTCCCTTTAGAGTTGTACCCTTTATTTTATATTATCCCTCCATGTTCTTCCTACCAAAATGAATCACTTCACATTTCTCCACATTAAACTTCATCTGCCACTTGCCTGCCCATTCCACCAACTTGTCTATGTCCTTTTGAAGTTCTATACTATCCTCCTCACAGTTCACAATGCTTCCAAGTTTCATATCATCCGCAAACTTTGAAATTGTGCCTTGTACACTAAGGTCTAGGTCGTTAATATATATTAGGAAGAGCAAGGATCCCAACACTGACCCTTGGGGAACTCCACTACAAATCTTCCTCCAGCCCTAAAAAATCCATTAACCACTACTCTCTGTTTCCTCTCACTCAGCCAATTTCGTATCCATATTGCAACTGTCCCTTTTATTCCATGAGTTATATCTTTGCTCACTTGTCTGTTGATGGCACTGTATCAAATGCCTTTTGGAAGTCTGTGTACACCACATCAACTGCATTGCCCTCATCAACCCTCTCAGTTACCCCTTCAAAAGACTCAAGCAAGTTAGCTAAACACAATTTTCTTTTAACAAATCCACGATGGCTTTCCTCAATTAACCCGCATTTGTCGATTTGGCTATTAATTTTGTCCCGAGTTATTGTTTCTAGAAGTTTTCCACCACCGAAGTTAAACTGACTGGCCTGTTGGGCTTATCTTTACATCCTTGTTTGAACAAGGGTGTAACATTTGTAATCAGGGATAGGCACTGACATGTTGCACCATGACATTTGACAAAATTATTGACTCAGCTACGGACGTGAGAGCAACTAATCTGGTTATAAAGTGAATAGCCGATCTAATGTCATAAAAACACAGTCTGATTTAAAACACATTTCTCCCTATAAATAAAATAGCTAAGCACATGCATAACAATGGAGAGCAGCACAACTGCATTAGCTAGCTAGCAAGCAGAATAGTATGTAATGTCAATACAAATTACTTATATTGACAGAATAGAGCATGTCACCATGTCATGGGGTGGTAGATGGCCCTTATCGGATGACATCTGTGGATTTGCACTATGCCAGTAGTGCAAATTCATCCAATAAACGATGAAACTCAAGGAGAGGATTGTTATTGAGGTGAGGCAGTAGAAAAATCAGCACTAGGAAGATGGACCATTTCTCACACTGTTATTGCTACAAGACAATTTAACCCATGATGGTCAGTGTTTGTGCAACTTCTTTACTTGCTTGTAATATGTGTCTGAAGAGAGGGCATCCAACAAAAGGGCAGTGATCTCCAAATCAGAAGAATTTTATGGGATGGAGCAAATAGTACTTCAGAAGAGTCATGTAAAACAGAAAAGCAGAGTGGGACAGGAAGGGACAGAGAGATTAATGGTAGGTAGCCACGACTAGTTTAATAATCTTGACAGACTGTTAAACCAGGTCCTGGATTCTAAAATACAGAAACAACAGCATCTCTCAAGGACAAAATTTTTATTTTATTTATTTATTGATACAGCACTGAAACAGGCCCTTCGGCCCACCGAGTCTGTGCCGACCATCAATCACCCATTTATACCAATCCTACACTAATCCCATATTCCTACAACATCCCCACCTGTCCCTATATTTCCCTACCACCACTAGGGGCAATTTATAATGGCCAATTTACCTATCAACTGCAAGTCTTTTGGTGGTGGGAGGAAACCGGAGCACCCGGCAAAAATCAACGCAGACACAGGGAGAACTTGCAAACTCCACACAGGCAGTACCCAGAATTGAACCCGGGTCGCTGGAGCTGTGAGGCTGCAGTGCTAATCACTGCGCCACTGTGCCGCAAATGTCATTTACTCACCAAAGCTAGTGACAAAATTGATAAACACAATTACAAATAAAGAGTGCCCTTCAGTTCCTCCAATAAAGCGATTCTCTTAAATTCACTTATGTCTATATGTCTATATCTCAGTCTATCACTGTCAATTCTGATTCAGCTCTGACACGATAATTGTAAGCAAAAAAGCTTTTTTGCAAAAAATTGAGCAGTTGTTACTGCATCTATTCTTCAGTTATAAAATACTTAGTCACTATCTGTAAGATTGTGCTCCAGACTAACCAATAAATGCCCAAATCAAATCACTTACCTGTTCGCAAAGGTACACTTTTAACATAATGTAATTACATGATACAGAAAACTTTCAAATGACATTGGCCACTTAGGTAATCTGCCCTCAAACTGGATGGTAAATGATGCACATTGCAGTTACTGATCTTTGGCATGCTTGTAAAACTTATCCTTTAATCCAATTCACAGCAAAAAAAAAATCAGTTAAAGACTGTTTCTAACATGGTCATTGAGACATAATAAATTTTTACTATATCTTCCCCGACAGTTTTTAAAACTGCAAATGCAGCATGGATCTTGTTAAGGAATTGTAGACAGTTCTCATTGGTTAAGATTTATTTAAGCTATCAGTTACATTGTATTTACTATTTTATATGGGTCAACAGCAACCTGTTTTTGCCAATATCACTCAGCCACATTACACTATTCTCTTGTATTCATGAAGAACTCACAGCGCTGACCTCTGGAGATTCCTTGGAGTTTCTTGCCTGTTTTCCCCTCAATACAAGTTTTGGAACAATGTGATTCCAAATGGATAGCAGCAGAATTGTGACATTTATATAGAAGTAAAAGTCTAGCAACTTTCAATGTGTCACTGAGCTTGTGCCCCAAGTGAAAGTAATGTGTGCCGGAGCATAGAAATCGCAACATTCCCTAAGTGACTTTTGCCATTTTAAATTGAGTTTGCGTAACACAAGCCTTTAAACTGGTGTTTTGAAACAATCTAGCTGCGAGGGAGTGTGAGGCGAGAGAGAGAGAGTGGGAGGACAGAGCGAGAGAGAGAGAGAGAGGACAGAGAGAGGGAGAGAGGGTTGTCCAACCTTTACAATTTTTGTCTTATATAGAGGGCCGCTGAGACAATTTCAGAAAGCTAAAGGCATTGAAAATTTAGCTTACTATTAATCAAAACAACAAATGTGCATTCTTGTGCAGAAGCTTTAAATGAGAAGACTAATTTATTGACTTACTTTCTCATCACTATGATGGACACTGATTTAGTGAGATACCGAGCATTTTTTTTTGCTTGCATAGGTAGTCAATGTCTGCTCACATACTTGTTGTAGCAATGCAGCATATTCCACATAGATGTTCATCTGTCAGGAGTGATCTTGATCTCTCACTCCTGTCTCTCTCTCTCTCTCTCTCTCTCGCTCTCCCTCTCCCTCTCTGTGTCCCCCCTCTCTGTGTCATTCCCGCTCTCTCTCCCCCTGTCTCTGCCTCTCTCTCTTTCTCCTTCTCCGTCCCCCTCTGTCCCTCTCTCTCTTCCCCCCTCCCCTTCTCTCTGTCCCTCTCTCTTCCCCTCTTTGTCCCTCTCTCTCTCTGCCCCACCCCCTCTCTGACCGTTGCTGAGAGCAGGAACAGCAGTTTCTGAACTTTGGACAGCTTTGGAGTTCTCTGGTGGGCTTTGAAAAAATATTAGAACCTGCCGGAAACCCCGAAGCTGCCCGGAGTTCAGAAACTGCGGTTCCTGCTCTCAGCATCTGTCAGCTGTGAAACTGACCTGCGATTTTTTTTTAAAGTCGGTCTGTTTGTAAAGAAGAAGCCAGTGGGAAACTTCTCGTCCCTGAAATTATGAGTCACGGACCTCAAAATCTTTTACCACAGACACTGGTGTCCGTGTACGGACATGTTGCGACCCCTGTTTGTAATTCTCTAGTCCTCTGGCACCACCCCTGAATCTAAGGAAGATTGGAAAATTATGGCCAGTGCCAGAGTAGATAGGGTAATGCAGTATATGTCAAAGGCATGGAATTTCAAAAGGCCATCGCTAAGATATTACACAGTAAGCTTATGTCAAAGGTTAGGACATGTGGAGTCAGGACAAATACACAAATGGAGAGCAAATTGTCTAAAAATTAGAAAGCAGAGAGTTGGGTAAAGGGTAGTTATTCAGATTGGGGGAAGGTGGTGTTCCACAAGAATCAGTACTAGGACCACTATTATTAATAATTTACATTAATGATTTGGACTTAGAAGTAAATAACTCATTATCAAAATTTGCATAACATTTATTTCAAAAGCGAAATACTGCGGATGGTGGAAATCTGATATAAAAACAGAAAATGCTGGGAATATTCAGCAGGTCTGGCAGCATCTCCTGCCCTCCACCCTATCACAGACCTTCCCTTTTGTTATTCTTCTCACCTTCCCCCCTTTCACTTGCTCAAAACCTATTACATTTCTAAATTTCCCAGTTCTGATGAAAGGTCACAGACGTAAAATGTTAACTCTGCTTCTCTATCCACAGATGCTGCCTGACCTGCTGAGTATTTCCAGCACTTTCTGTCTTTTATTTATTTATTTAGAGATAAAGCACTGAAACAGGCCCTTCGGCCCACCGAGTCTGTGCTGACCATCAACCACCCATTTATACTAATCCTACACTAATCCCATATTCCTACCACATCCCCACCTGTCCCTCTATTCCCCTACCACCTACCTATACTAGGGGCAATTTATAATGGCCAATTTACCTATCAACCTGCAAGTCTTTTGGTGGTGGGAGGAAACCGGAGTACCCGGCGAAAACCCACGCAGACACAGGGAGAACTTGCAAACTCCACACAGGCAGTACCAAGAATTGAACCCGGGTCACTGGAGCTGTGAGGCTGCGGTGCTAACCACTGTGCCGCCCTTTATACAATACTTTATTACGTCTACTTCACAAGGTTGCTAAACTATAAATTTGTTTTCACTCTTTGCCTCAGCTTAGCCTGTAAATAAATCTCAACTTAATGACAATAAATTAAGAGGAGCAAATTTGAAATTTGTTAAAGAATTTTTTTAAAAATTCATTCATGGGATGTGGGCGTCACTGGCTATGCCAGCATTTATTGCCAATCCCTAATTGCCCTTGAGAAGGTGCAGGTTCTTGAACTGCTGCAGTCCATGTGAGGTAGGTACACCCACAGTGCTGTTTGGAAGGGAGTTCCAGGATTTTGACCCAGTGACAGTGAAGGAATGGTGATATAGTTCCAGGTCAGGATGGTGTGTGACTTGGATGGGAACTTGCAGGTGGCGATGTTCCCATGCATCTGCTGCTCTTGTCCTTCAAGGTGGTAGAGGTCGCGGGATTGGAAGGTGCTATCTAAGGAGCCTTGGTGCGTTGCTGCAGTGCATCTTGTAGATGGTACACACTGCTGCCACTATGCGTCGGTGGTGGAGGGAGTGAATGTTTGTGGATGGTGTGCCAATCAAGCGGCTTCTTTGTCCTGGATGGTGTCAAGCTTCTTGAGTGTTGTTGGAGCTGCACCCATCCAGGCAAGTGGAGAGTATTCCATCACACTCCTGACTTGTGCCTTGTAGGTGGTGGGCAGGCTTTGGGGAGTCAGGAGATGAGTTACTTGCCACAGCATTCCTAGCCTCTTACCTGCTGTTGTAGCCACAGTATTTATATGGCTACTCCAGTTCAGTTTCTGGTCAATGGTAGCCCCGAGGATGTTGATAGTTGGGGATTCAGCAATGGTAATGCCATTGAATGTCAAGGGGAGATGGTTAGATTCTCTCTTGTTGGAGATGGTTATTGCCTGGCACTTGTGCGGCGCAAATGTTACTTGCCACTTATCAGCCCCAGCCTGGATATTGTCCAGGTCTTGCTGCATTTCTACACGGACTGCTTCAGTATTTGAGGAGTTGCGAATGGTGTTGAACATTGTGCAGTCATCAGCGAACATCCCCACTTCTGACCTTATGATTGAAGGAAGGTCATTGATGAAGCAGCTGAAGATGGTTGGGCCTAGGACACTACCCTGAGGAACTCCTGCAGTGATATCCTGGAGCTCAGATGACTGACCTCCAACAACCACAGCCATCTTCCTTTGCGCTAGGTATGACTCTAATCAGCAGAGAGTTTTCCCCCTGATTCCCATTGACTCCACTTTTGCTAGGGCTCCTTGATGCCATGCTCAGTCAAATGCTGCCTTGATGTCAAGGGCAGTCACTCACACCTCATCTCTTGAGTTCAGCTCTTTTGTCCATGTTTGAACCAAGGCTGTAACGAGGTCAAGGTCAAGTATGTTGAGTGGCCCTGTCGGAACCCAAACTGGGTATCACTGAGCAGGTTATTGCCAAGCAAGTGCTGCTTGATGGCACTGTTGATGACACCTTCCATCACTTTGCTGATGATTGAGAGTAGACTGATGGGGCAGTAATTGGCCGGGTTGGACTTGTCCTGCTTTTTGTGTACAGGACAGACCTGGGCAATTTTCCACATTGCCGGGTAGATGCCAGTGTTGTAGCTATACTGGAACAGCTTGGCTAAGGGTGTGGCAAGATCTGGAGCACAGGTCTTCAGTACTATTGCTGGAATATTATCAGGACCCATAGCCTTTGCAGTATCCAATGCCTTCAGTCGTTTCTTGATATCACGCGGAGTGAATCGAATTGGCTGAAGACTGGCATTTTGATGCTGGGGACTTCAGGAGGGGGCCAAGATAGATCATCAACTTGGCACTTCTGGCTGAAGATTGTTGCAAATGCTTCAGCCTTAACTTTCGCACTGATGTGCTGGGCTCCCCCATCATGGAGGATGGGGATATTTGTGGAGTCACCTCCTCCAGTTAGTTGTTTAATTTTCCACCACCACATGGCTGGATGTGGCAGGACTGCAGAGTTTAGTTCCGATCCGTTGGTTATGGGATCACTTAGCTCTGTCTATTGCATGCTGCTTATGCAGTTTAGCATGCAAGTAGTCCTGAGTTGTAGCTTCACCAGGTTGACACCTCATTTTGAGGTATGCCTGGTGCTGCTCCTGGCATGCCCTCCTGCACTCTTCATTGAACCAGGGTTGGTCTTCTGGCTTGATGGTAATGGTAGAGTGGGGGATATGCCGGGCCATGAGGTTACAGATTGTGGTTGAGTATAATTCTGCTGCTGCTGATGGCCCACAGCGTCTCATGGATACCCAGTTTTGCATTGCTAGATCTGTTCGAAATCTATCCCATTTAGCACAGTGATAGTACCACACAACACGATGGACGCTATCCTCAATGTGAAGGCGGGACTTGGTCTCCACAAGGACTGTGCAGTGGTCACTCCTACCAATACAGTCAAGGACAGATGCATCTGCGGCAGGCAGATTGGTGAGGACAAGGTCAAGTATGTTTTTCCCTCTTGTTGGTTCCCCCACCACCTGCCACAGACCCAGTCTAGCAGCTATGTCCTTTAGTACTCGCCCAGCTCAGTCAGTAGTGGTGCTACCGAGCCACTCTTGGTGATGGACATTGAAGTCCCCCACCCAGAGTACATTTTGTACCCTTGCCACCCTCAGTGCTTCCTCCAAGTGTTGTTCAACATGGAGGAGTACTGACTCATCAGCTGAGGGAGAGCGGTAGGTGGTAATCAGTAGGAGGTTACCTTGCCCATGTTTGACCTGATGCCATGAGACTTCATGGGGTCCGGAGTCGATGTTGAGGACTCTCAGGACAACTCCCTCCCTACTGTATACCACTGTCCCGCCACCTCTGCTGGGTCTGTCCTGCCGGTGGGACAGGACATACCCAGGGATAGTGATTGCAGTGTCTGGGACATTGTCTGTAAGGTATGATTCTGTGAGTATGACTATGTCAAGCTGTTGCTTGACTAGTCTGTGGGACAGCTCTCCCAACTTTGGCACAAGCCCCCAGAGGTTAGTAAGGAGGACTTTGTAGGGTCGACAGGGCTAGGTTTGCCATTATCGTGCCTAGGTTGATGCCGGGTGGTCTGTCCGGTTTCATTCCTTTTCATTGACTTCGTAGCGGTTAGGTACAACTGAATGACTTGCTAGGCCATTTCCGAGGGCATGTAAGAGTTAACCACATTGCTGTGGGTCTGGAGTCACATGTCGGCCAGACCAGGTAAGGACAGCAGATTTCCTTCCCTGAAGGACATTAGTGAACCAGATGGGTTTTTACAACAATCGACAATGGTTTCATGGCCATCATTAGACTAGCTTTTAATTACAGATTTATTAATTGAAGTTAAATTCCATCTTCTGCTATGGTGGGATTCGAACCCATGTCCCCAGAGAAATTTAGATTTTTTTTAGATTTAGATATACAGCACTGAAACAGGCCATTCGGCCCACCGAGTCTGTGCCGACCATTAACCACCCATTTATACTAATCCTACACTAATCCCATATTCCTACCACATCCTCACCTGTCCCTATATTCCCCTACCACCTACCTATACTAGGGGCAATTTATAATGTCCAATTTACCTATCTTTTGGCAAGTCTTTTGGCTGTGGGAGGAAACCGGAGCACCCGGAGGAAACCCACGCAGACACACAGGGAGAACTTGCAAACTCCACACAGGCAGTACCCAGAATTGAACCCGGGTCGCTGGAGCTGTGAGGCTGCGGTGCTAACCACTGCGCCACTGTGCCGCCCATAATATCCTGGGTCTCTGGTTTACTAGTCCAGTGATAATACCACTAGGCCACTGCCTCCCCAAAAAGAATGAGCAGTTTGTGGAGAATTATGTTCTGTCATGTTACCATTGTGGCTGTAAATCTCTCCAGTCAGAACTGGAATTCATCTCAGTTATCCCAAAGTACAGCTTTTGTGGTGCTACACTATGTTTTTATGACTGAAAACTAGAAGTTAGAAATAAAGTGGAACCAACCAACAACAAAAAATGCTGTGTAAATGTTTCAGTCATTGCTGGTTGAAAAATATTTTACTTAAGCCAAATGACCACAGATCCATTTTAGCTGTCTCTGGGTGTTGCAGCTTCAAGGATACCCTGCCATATTTATTCTTTGGATTAACTTTAATGGTGTATCTGAGTAAAGCAGTGGGGAAAACTCTGAAATAGTGCCAATCGAACTGTTTCCCAACATCAAAAAAGCTGAAGATTTTCCTCGCTTGCTCAAGAATGCTAAGAGAAATGAGGTGAAAAAATCTTGCCTTTTTAAGAGACAATCTGCACAGAAACACAGGTAATATCTGGGTTAGGCTGTTAATCACTGCCCGAGTTTGTGACTATGGTTTATCTGAAAACTTAACAAACTTGTCTTTACCTTTATGTCAATAAAATCGATTCACTACAAGCTTTGTACTGCCAAGTCTGTTCCCACCATTGAACTGGGTATAAACCACCCCTATCTTTTTAAATCTCACAGCTGTTTGGATGGATGAATTAAGATAGGCGAAATGGCCTTCCACAACGGCAATTATCTTATGAACCAAAGTTATCAATGGAATACTTGATTTTGAGGATGGCTTGCCAATATGCTTAATAGGCTTAATATCCTCCCAACTCCTTTACAGCACTCAGCCTTTCACTGCAAATAGAGAACACTTACAAAGCATTGTGGAAACTGTTAACTCCCTGTCTCTTTCAGTTTAAATACCAGCTATGTCATCTAAATTTTAAAAATAATAACACTTTCAAAACATGCAGAGCATGTATTTCTTACAATTACATCTAGTAATAATCCAATGTTTCCTGTAGTTAAAATTATTTAATCATCTACGTGTGATTAAGATTGGCAGTACACATCATACTACCCAGCAAAACAAGATTCTTTAAACTATAAGGCAGCATGTCTGAGCAGTAATTGGAGAACTTTGTCTTGCCACTCTTTATTTTCCAGAAAGGAATATGCTGCTGTGATTCTTTTCAATGTTTATCACAATGAGCCACATGAAGTAAATCCAGAGGTACTATATACATCTTCTACTGCTGAGACCTGAAAATGAAAAATAATGGGTTCTCAGCAGTGAATTAATGACACTAGTTATTCATTACACTAGCACTTGCCCACAGACTTTCTATGGGATTTTGCACTGAAACTTACTGTGATTAGAGAGTGAAGACAGCAGACCACCATCTACAGGGAATCTTGGACAGGACAAGTAACTGTGTATCTCCTTAACCAATCAAATTGAAGAATGATTAATGAGCAGTACAGAGTCTGCACCAGAAAGTGTCAATTAGAATATTTAGTTCAATGTCAAATCAGATTCAGAAAGTGAAATAAAAAGTGGGAAAGAAAGATAGGATTAAGAGATTGAGAGAGAGAGAGAGAAAGGCAAAAAACACAGGGCTGGATCATATGGCGACGGACTGGAAGGCAAGAGGAGTCCTAATATTGTGGCAAAAGGCATCGGGAGGGAAGCTCGATGTCTTTACGTTGCAATTGGATATTTCGCAGGGTGGGGGCATGGCAGGGTGACTTTGCACTGAAACACAGTGGAAAGATAATTAAGTCTGTTTGACTGGCAATTAACTGCAATTTTACCAGGGATTTCAAATTTTACGAAGAGTGCACATTAACAATGGGACTTCAGAGCTTCACCAGGTATAAGGAGGCAGTGTATTAGTGGAAGATCAGCGCTGTCTCCAGACGACAGCCATTGTGAACAATAGTGTGGCTTGGCAGAGAGGATAGAGCAGTTTGGGCATTGGCAGTGGCAGTTGAGCACTAGGACAAAGATGCCAGTTCACTGGGAGCATACATCTTGAGTGCCATCTCTGAAGTGGCACCAGTATGAATAGAGCAGGAGGGGTGAGAGGCCCTGGAAACTGAGTGCAGTTATCTATCATGGGCCTCATTCACTCAGCCTTTGAGACCTCCAGTGAGGAGAAGCATCAGGGAGGGAAAGAGCTACAGGCAGTGGGCCAGCAGCAACCTGAGGCCAACAGTAACTTCAGCTTTGGGGTGAAGGGTTTGCGTGGGGGGTGGTGTGGGAGGAATGCAGGACAAGAGCATACAACCAGCCTCATTGTGCAGTAGTGGTTACCCACCAGAGAGGGTCTACCAGCAGAGGCTCAGCTTCCTGAAAATGTCAGAGCAGAAGTGTCACCAAAGACAGTGTCTCTCCAGGGAGGTGATCACAGAGGTGTGTGCCATGATGGAGGACGAGCTGAGCCCTATAGGAAGTGGTGGGCACCCAATTCCCGTGGGGTGCACCGTGGTGTTGAATTTCTACACCGCTGTATCATTCCAGGCATCATCTGGAGATATGTGTGGGATTTCATTGCTGCATCAAGATACCATCTTCAAAAGGGCCAGCCAGCACAGGTGTTTTCATACCAATCCGGAAAGTCAGGCTGAGAGGGCCATAGGATTCGGGGCCATTGCTGGATTCCCCCAGGTACAGGGTGTCATTGATTGCACACATGCAACCATCAAGGCTCTCATAGACCAAGCAGCAACCTTCATCAACAGGAAGAGCTACCACTCACTCAATGTACAACTGATCTGCAACCATCGCAAACAGTTCCTTCAGGTGTGTGCACAGTTCCTGGAAAGTAACCATGATGACTACATACTAAGGCAGTCCCAGGTGCCAGACCTTTTCAGGCCCCCTGAACACCTTCCAGAATGGATACTGGGTGATAGGGCTACCCACTGAAGACGTGGGTACTGATGCCTGTGAGGAACCCAAGCACTGATGCAGAGGAGAGATACAAAAACTGCCACAGGACAACTCAATCGACCATCAAGCAGGCCATAGGCCTTCTGAAGCTGCAGTTCAGATGCCTAGATAGATTCAGTGGAGCCCTTCAGTATACTCCATGCAAGGATCTCGAATATCGTAGTGTTTTGCTGTGCCTTGCACAATCTGGTGCAACAGAGGGGATAGCATTTGAATAATGAGCATATTGTGGAACACATGCCACCTCCAACGATGAGGAATTGTAGGAAGATGCTGACCAGGTGCTGCATGATGAAGAACTCCAGGGACCACAGACAAGGTGCAATGAGATACGCGCAAAGGAGGCTTGCAATGCGCTAATACAGGAACGTTTCAAATGATCCTTAATGACAGATTCATCTAATCCAATAAAGCTACAGTATTCTGCAGCCCTGTTGCCATTACCTTCATTGCCCTTACCATTTACCTGCACCCATTAAGACTGCAGCATGGAGAATGCATTGACCTCATGCAGTGTGCTCACTCCCATGGCACTCTTTGAGGGAGCCAGGGTACCGCTGAAGGTGCAGCAGCTGGAAGATGTGGAAGGATTCAATTTGTCTTGCAACATTACACATTTACTGGTGAACAAAAAGATTGCATTGCAGCATGCATTAACAAAATATGAACCTGTGAACCCCAAGTGCAGCTAGTTGCTCTTCTTAAATTTCTTTTATATGCTTCTACTTGCTACTCTCCCAGCACTGTCAGCTGAGGTGGAGACAGGCTGCTGACCTTGCTGCCCATGGCTCTTGATGACCTTGCTGCTCATCCTTCGGCTGCTTGAAGCCTGGAGGACCGGACATTTTGAGGGCCTCCTGCACAACTGCAGGAGCCACCTGTGCCATTGCGACTATATGAGGTGCTGGTGTCACTGACAGAGAGGCTGAGGAGCCCTATCCACACCAGATGTGCCCTGAGAGGAGCCCCAGATGCATCCGTTTGCCACTCCACTACCCTTTCAGAGCACACCTGTCCCTCCATGCTTATCAAAGTCCAGGCACCTCACCCCTCTCACCCAGCCATTGCTGCACAAAGCTCATGGAGTTGGCGATGGTATGCAGGTCTGTGCACATCTGCGGCATCCACTGGACAGTCTGCTGGATATGGCTCTCCATGAGGGTTGCCAATCTCTCGATGGAGGAAGGCAAACGCACACATGCCAGAGACAGGGTGGCACTCATGACCTGGATGGACGCCTCCATCATCTAACCTCAGGTGCACATAGTCTCTGGAAGCTCTGCCAGATGAACTCGTACCTCACACTGCAACTCCAGCATCTGCCATCTCGCTGATGACTCCAGAGGCATGTCATCAGCCTGAGGTTCAGCATCACCCTGGCCTCCCATAGTCATCCAAGTGTCAGTTGCCTCAACTATCACAGCTTTTGTCAGCCACTCGAGCACATTTGTGCTGTGCTCACCAGGTTGTGACCCCAAATCTACCTGCAAATGGATGCCCACTTTCTTTCTTTTGGGCCTCCTTATCTCGAGAGACAATGGATACGCGCCTGGAGGTGGTCAGTGGTTTGTGAAGCAGCGCCTGGAGTGGCTATAAAGGCCAATTCTGGAGTGACAGGCTCTTCCACAGGTGCTGCAGAGAAATTTGTTTGTCGGGGCTGTTGCACAGTTGGCTCTCCCCTTGCGCCTCTGTCTTTTTTCCTGCCAACTACTAAGTCTCTTCGACTCGCCACAATTTAGCCCTGTCTTTATGGCTGCCCGCCAGCTCTGGCGAATGCTGGCAACTGACTCCCACGACTTGTGATCAATGTCACACGATTTCATGTCGCGTTTGCAGACGTCTTTATAGCGGAGACATGGACGGCCGGTGGGTTTGATACCAGTGGCGAGCTCGCTGTACAATGTGTCTTTGCGGATCCTGCCATCTTCCATGCGGCTCACATGGCCAAGCCATCTCAAGCGCCGCTGACTCAGTAGTGTGTATAAGCTGGGGGTGTTGGCCGCTTCAAGGACTTCTGTGTTGGAGATATAGTCCTGCCACCTGATGCCAAGTATTCTCCGAAGGCAGCGAAGATGGAATGAATTGAGACTTCGCTCTTGGCTGGCATACGTTGTCCAGGCCTCGCTGCCGTAGAGCAAGGTACTGAGGACACAGGCCTGATACACTCGGACTTTTGTGTTCCGTGTCAGTGCGCCATTTTCCCACACTCTCTTGACCAGTCTGGACATAGCAGTGGAAGCCTTACCCATGCGCTTGTTGATTTCTGCATCTAGAGACAGGTTACTGGTGATAGTTGAGCCTAGGTAGGTGAACTCTTGAACCACTTCCAGAGCGTGGTCGCCAATATTGATGGATGGAGCATTTCTGACATCCTGCCCCATGATGTTCGTTTTCTTGAGGCTGATGGTTAGGCCAAATTCATTGCAGGCAGACGCAAACCTGTCGATGAGACTCTGCAGGCATTCTTCAGTGTGAGATGTTAAAGCAGCATCGTCAGCAAAGAGGAGTTCTCTGATGAGGACTTTCCGTACTTTGGACTTCGCTCTTAGACGGGCAAGGTTGAACAACCTGCCCCCTGATCTTGTGTGGAGGAAAATTCCTTCTTCAGAGGATTTGAACGCATGTGAAAGCAGCAGGGAGAAGAAAATCCCAAAAAGTGTGGGTGCGAGAACACAGCCCTGTTTCATACCACTCAGGATAGGAAAGGGCTCTGATGAGGAGCCACCATGTTGAATTGTGCCTTTCATATTGTCATGGAATGAGGTGATGATATTTAGTAGCTTTGGTGGACATCCGATCTTTTCTAGTAGTCTGAAGAGACCACGTCTGCTGACGAGGTCAAAGGCTTTGGTGAGATCAATGAAAGCAATGTAGAGGGGCATCTGTTGTTCACGGCATTTCTCCTGTATCTGACGAAGGGAGAACAGCATGTCAATGGTCGATGCCCACTAATGTGAGAATATCTGTGCTGGTGAAAGGTGTGGGGGAATGATGTGATGGTACACCCTCTGAGGTTCCCTCCTCCTCCTCAGAGGTGGACAGCTGTCCCCGGGTCGCTGCAGCTGTCTGCTGTTGTCTGTGAGCTGTGTGAAAGAGAAGATTAATTAGAGGGTAATGTGCATTCCATCACATCCTTCAACATACTCCTATTGTGGAGCTCTATGTGGCCTGTGGTGGACACATCAGCACTATGCCTCGTGTTCTCCAGAGGCTCTCTCGTGCCCATTCAATAGACCACTCACTTTCTTGGGGCTCCACTCCTGTCTCGTTATCTGCTATGGACTGGCCTGTTTGCTGGCCTCTAACCTCATGTGACTAACTGGTTTGACCACGTCTGTTTGTGGATTGTATTGGAGCAGGGGATAGCTCCTTTGTTCCAAACGCTGTCTGTTAACATGCAAAAATGTCTTTCCAGCCAGGGGGTCTGGCAACCCCTTGACACAGGCCCTCTCTTCCCAGCAAAAATTTGAAACTTAATGTCCATGTGACAAAATTAATGTGCCTCATTCTTGACAGGTGGAGGCCTGCATGACATACTACTGCGCATTTGATAAGTGCACCAGATTTTAAATTTTCTGTGGGTTCTCCCGATTGTCTGCCCTAGTTTTGGCAGGGTTTTCATAGATCTCCAGTCGAAGCTATGGCAGACCTTCAGAAGAACTTCCACAGAAACGCAACCCCAGTAAGTCAGATAAAGGTGAAAAATAATTTGTTCCAAGTCAAATATTGACACTTAATCTTAACACATATTTCCCTCATAGTCTGTACACATATTTCAAGTTTAATGTGCTAGTGGCAAGTGAGGCTCCCTGCTGACAGTGCAGACTCAACATTAGCCCTTTGGACAACATGTTACAATAGGCATTAAAACCTATCAATATATTCGAGTGGATCAAATATCACAAGTGCTGTAGGCATCCTGAAGAAAAGCAACGTGGTTTGCAGATTCTAAAAAAACACATTTCTTCAAATCTCAGTTGTACATCAAAGGAAAATCTGTGCTCTGTTGTCATTCACATCACAGTTTATTTAAAATACTAAGTTGCATTGAAATTAAGCAGAAATATTCTGTCCGCAAGCTAATATAAAATATGGATAAAGGTGTCATTAAAAAGCATTACTTTGGAAAAATATTATTAATGGTCCCAATACACTCATAACTCATTTGTGCAAATTGCTTTGTTGTAGCTTAACATTGCTATTATACTTAACTGTCAAATAACAGAGGATTATATTAGTTGTAGCCGCTAAGCGCATTGCACTTTTGAACTACAAGAAAGCCCCCAGCGATTTAACATCCGCAGCACTTAAAGCAGCCAGAAGTACTGCACAAAGAACAGCTAGGCGTTGCGCAAACGACTACTGGCAACACCTATGCAGTCATATTCAGCTGGCCTCAGACACCGGAAACATCAGAGGAATGTATGATGGCATGAAGAGAGCTCTTGGGCCAACCATCAAGAAGATCGCCCCCCTCAAGTCTAAATCAGGGGACATAATCACTGACCAACGCAAACAGATGGACCGCTGGGTTGAGCACTACCTAGAACTGTACTCCAGGGAGAATGCTGTCACTGAGACTGCCCTCAATGCAGCCCAGCCTCTACCAGTCATGGATGAGCTGGACATACAGCCAACCAAATCGGAACTCAGTGATGCCATTGATTCCCTAGCCAGCGGAAAAGCCCCTGGGAAGGACAGCATTACCCCTGAAATAATCAAGAGTGCCAAGCCTGCTATACTCTCAGCACTACATGAACTGCTATGCCTGTGCTGGGACGAGGGAGCAGTACCCCAGGACATGCGCGATGCCAACATCATCACCCTCTATAAAAACAAAGGTGACCGCGGTGACTGCAACAACTACCGTGGAATCTCCCTGCTCAGCATAGTGGGGAAAGTCTTTGCTCGAGTCGCTCTGAACAGGCTCCAGAAGCTGGCCGAGCGCGTCTACCCTGAGGCACAGTGTGGCTTTCGTGCAGAGAGATCGACTATTGACATGCTGTTCTCCCTTCGTCAGATACAGGAGAAATGCCGTGAACAACAGATGCCCCTCTACATTGCTTTCATTGATCTCATCAAAGCCTTTGACCTCGTCAGCAGATGTGGTCTCTTCAGACTACTAGAAAAGATCGGATGTCCACCAAAGCTACTAAGTATCATCACCTCATTCCATGACAATATGAAAGGCACAATTCAACATGGTGGCTCCTCATCAGAGCCCTTTCCTATCCTGAGTGGTGTGAAACAGGGCTGTGTTCTCGCACCCACACTTTTTGGGATTTTCTTCTCCCTGCTGCTTTCACATGCGTTCAAATCCTCTGAAGAAGGAATTTTCCTCCACACAAGATCAGGGGGCAGGTTGTTCAACCTTGCCCGTCTAAGAGCGAAGTCCAAAGTACGGAAAGTCCTCATCAGAGAACTCCTCTTTGCTGACGATGCTGCTTTAACATCTCACACTGAAGAATGCCTGCAGAGTCTCATCGACAGGTTTGCGTCTGCCTGCAATGAATTTGGCCTAACCATCAGCCTCAAGAAAACGAATACCATGGGACAGGACGTCAGAAATGCTCCATCCATCAATATTGGCGACCACGCTCTGGAAGTGGTTCAAGAGTTCACCTACCTAGGCTCAACTATCACCAGTAACCTGTCTCTAGATGCAGAAATCAACAAGCGCATGGGTAAGGCTTCCACTGCTATGTCCAGACTGGCCAAGAGAGTGTGGGAAAATGGCGCACTGACACGGAACACAAAAGTCCGAGTGTATCAGGCCTGTGTCCTCAGTACCTTGCTCTACGGCAGCGAGGCCTGGACAACGTATGCCAGCCAAGAGCGACGTCTCAATTCATTCCATCTTCGCTGCCTTCGGAGAATACTTGGCATCAGGTGGCAGGACTATATCTCCAACACAGAAGTCCTTGAAGCGGCCAACACCCCCAGCTTATACACACTACTGAGTCAGCGGCGCTTGAGATGGCTTGGCCATGTGAGCCGCATGGAAGATGGCAGGATCCCCAAAGACACATTGTACAGCGAGCTCGCCACTGGTATCAGACCCACCGGCCGTCCATGTCTCCGTTATAAAGACGTCTGCAAACGCGACATGAAATCGTGTGACATTGATCACAAGTCGTGGGAGTCAGTTGCCAGCATTCGCCAGAGCTGGCGGGCAGCCATAAAAACAGGGCTAAATTGTGGCGAGTCGAAGAGACTTAGTAGTTGGCAGGAAAAAAGACAGAGGCGCAAGGGGAGAGCCAACTGTGCCCCAACAAACAAATTTCTCTGCAGCACCTGTGGAAGAGCCTGTCACTCCAGAATTGGCCTTTATAGCCACTCCAGGCGCTGCTTCACAAACCACTGACCACCTCCAGGCGCGTATCCATTGTCTCTCGAGATAAGGAGGCCCAAAAGAAAAGAAAGAAAGAAATATTAGTTGTATCTGTAGGGCCAATATTCATCCTACCTGCCAGGTGGAAATGGGGCAGTAGCACAATTAAAATGGTGCAGCATTTACTGCCATATTTCAGCAATATCCGGGTCTCTGTCATTTTGTTGGGGATCTTGAAATGGCAGCCCAGGCACAGACTGGAAACAGGTGGGATCCTCATTAACCCATGCAAATCAGAGTCCTGTGATGTTAATCGGAACCTGATGCGATTTGCAAGTATCAATGGTGGGAGGGATGTGCACCACGCATTCTGCCCACTTAACTTGCAATTGAGTGGCTTAACCTCAAAAGGACTGCCACAGTTCAGGTGAGAGGTTGTCGACCTGAAATGTTAACTGTTTTTCTCTCCATAGATAATAAAAGCAAAATACTGAAAATCTGAAATAAAAACAAGAAATGCTGGAAATACTCAGCAGGTCTGCAGCATCTGTGGAGAGAGAAGCAGAGTTAACGTTTCAGTCAGTGACCCTTCTTTAGAACTTGTCCCTCCATAGAGTTGTCTGACCTGCTGAGTATTTCCCGCATCTCTTCTGTGCGCAGAACTTTACACATTGTTTATCTGTAAGCTTCTCCAGCCCTGCAATCTTTGGGAATTATGTGTTCCTCCAATTCAGGCCTATTGACCATCCAGAAATTCCCTCCCTCACCATTGACAGCTGTACCTTCAGCCATCAAGGTCTAAGGTCTGGAATTCTCTCCCCAAACCTCTCCACCTCTCTGTCCTCCTTTTAAACCCCATTTAATATTACATCAGATTTGAGTAGTCTCCAAATCAAGCTGATCTGATACATTTTGGCTAACTTCACTGTCACAGTTTTCATTTTTGAGCTGATTGTTTTTGATTTAGTGGTATTGCTAATTACCATTATCAGGTGATGAGGCAATGCTGGAAGATAAGACTGTAATTTAGTAGATTCAGATTTTCATTATATATTATATATTTTTATTTGTATTCAGATTTATTACTAACAAAAATATTATTTTCTAGTTTAAAAGATGTTTATTACATTTGTGAAAGGAACATCTGAAGCCAGATTCATATAGCCTACAAATTAAGTATCTTTAAGAGCTGTTTTTCAATAAACTGTACTTGCCAGAAGTATATTGATGCCTCAACAACATATCATTGCACCAAAGACGTCTAGAATATGAGACTGAGGGCTTAAAATGTCATGCCCTTTTTCAACATACAGAGGTGTACAAGGAACTATCAAAAGTCAACGATTAACTTATCTCTGAACAATGTTAGTGTGACATTTACAGTTCACCTCATTAACCTACTCACTGTTCAATAGTTGAATCACTGCTTTTTGAAACACTGTGATTTCATCTCATTTAGTAAAATGGATTGTTAATCTTACTCCAAGCTAATCTTGATAAATCTGAACAAATGTAAACATAGTTATGTGAACTGAAGCCAGGTTGTTTGGCTCTGCTTAACTTTGCAATATGATTCACCAGACCTGTACTTTCTTTTTTAACTATAATGCGTAGAATTAAAGGGGGATGTACATAGTAGAAACAAAAGGCTGCAATTTTCCAGTTTTTTTAAAAGGTTCCAACTACTGTGGAATCCACCCCACGAAATAAATGGAATGGCTTCCACAGACGTCTGTCAAGCAGTAATTCGCAATAGTTTGTTGAAGGAATTTTCCATTTAAAACGCATAAGCAATGTGCCCAAATTCCAAATGCGCCTCAGTAGGTGAGGAAAATGTGGGCAGAACATTTTCTGCTCCCAGCAAGTTGGTTGACAGATGTACAATTAGCATTCAAGAGTAGAAACAAGGCTTTTCTCTCTGTTGTCTTTGCTGAGGACAGATTCCACAGAGATATGTTTTCGCATTCTTGGTACAATAATCAAGTGTGCCAAGCCTGCTATACTCTCAGCAGTCCATGAACTGCTTTGCCTGTGCTGGGATGAGGGAGCAGTACCACAGGATATGCGCAATGCCAATATCATCACCAATATCACAAGAACAAGGGTGACCGCAGTGACTGCAACAACGACCGTGGAATCTCACTGTTCAGAATAGTGGGGGAAGCCTTTGTTGTTTTAAACAGACTCCAGAAGCTGGCTGAGCGTGTCTACCCTGAGGCACAGTGTGGCTTTCTAGCAGAGAGATCCACTATTGACATGCTGTTCTCCCTTCGCCAGCTACAGGCGAAATGCCATGAACAACGGATGCCCCTCTATGTTGCCTTCATAGATCTCACCAAAGCCTTTGACCTCGTCAGCAGACATGGTCTCTTCAGACTACTAGCAAAGATCGAATATCCACCAAAGCTACTAAGCATCATCACCTCATTCCATGACAATATGAAAGGCACAATTCAGCATAGCGGTGCGTATGGGACTCCTTTCCCATCCTGAGTGGTGTAAAACAGGGCTGTGTTCTCGCACCCACACTGTTTGGGATCTTGTTCTCACTGCTACTCTCTCATGCGTTTAAGTCTTCAGAAGAAGGAATTTTCCTCCACGCAAGATCAGATGGCAGGTTGTTCAATCTTGCCCATCTTCGAGCGAAGACCAAAGTATGGAAAATCCTCATCAGGGAACTCCTCTTTGCTGACGATGCTGCATTAACATCCTACACAGAAGAGTGTCTGCAGAGACTCATCGACAGGATTGCGGCTGCCTGCAACGAATTTGGCCTAATCATCAGCCTCAAGAAAACAAACATCATGGGACAGGACATCAGAAATGCTCCATTGATCAATATCGGAGACTGCACACAGTGGTTCAAGAGTTCACCTACCTGGGCTCAAGCATTACCAGCAACCTGTCTCTCAATGCAGAAATCAACAAGCGCATGGGAAAGGCATCCGCTGCTATGTCCAGACTGGCCAAGAGGGTGTGGGATAATGGCGCACTGACACAGAACACGAAAGTCCAAGTGTTTCTAGCCTGTGTCCTCAGTACCTTGCTCTACAGCAGCGAGGCCTGGACAACGTATGTCAGCCAAGAGCAACGTCTCAACGCATTCCATCTTCGCTATCGCCAGAGAATCCTTGACATCAGGTGGCAGGACCGTATCTCCAACACAGAAGTCCTCGAGACAGCCAACATCCCCAGCATATATGCCCTATGAGCCAGCAGCGCTTGAGATGGCTTGGCCATGTGAGCCGCATGGAAGATGGCAGGATCCCCAAGGACATATTGTACAGCGAGCTCGTCACTGGTATCAGACCCACCGGCCGTCCATGTCTCTGTTCTAAAGACGTTTGCAGACGTGACATGAAGTCTTGTGACATTGATCACAAGTCATGGGAGCCAGTTGCCAGCGATTGCCAGAGCTGGCGGGCAGCTATAAAGGCGGGGCTGAAGAGAGGCGAGTCGAAGAGACTCAGCAGGTGGCAGGAAATGAGACAGCAATGTAAGGAGAGAGCCAACAGTGTAACAGCCCCGACAACCAACTTGACCTGCAGTGCCTGTGGAAGAGTCTGTCACTCTAGAATGTGCCTTTATAGCCACTCCAGGCGCAGCTCCACAAACCACTGACCACCTCTAGGCGCTTCCCCTTGGCTCTCGAGACAAGGAGGCCAAAAGGAAGGAAAAGGAAAGGTACTTCATCAATCCTTGATGTTCTTTATAGACAAGAATCCATTGCACAAGAGATTTCAGTCCTGTTTCGGTCAACTAACAAGCAAATCTTTGCTGAGAGTTCATCTGTGCAGTCAAACATTCTCTCAATTCATCAAGATCATAGGATTACATAGGATATACAGCACAGAAAGAGGCCATTCGACCCAACCAATCCATGCTGGTGTTTATGCTGCACTCAAGCCTCCTCCTATCTTTCCTCATCTAAATCTATCATCATAACCGTCTAGTCCCTTCTCCCTCAAATGCTTGTCTAATGTCCCCTTAAGTGTCTTTATACTATTTGCTTCAACTACTCGCTGTGGTAGCAAGTTCCACATCCTCAAAACTCTTTGAGTAACAAAGTTTCTTCTGAATTCCCTATTGGATTTGTTGGTGGTCTTGGTGACTATCATATTGATGGCCTCAAGTTATGCTCTTCCCCACAAGTATCCACTCTATCAAAACCTTCCATAATTTTAAAGACCTCTATTAGGTCACCACTAAACCTGCTTTTTTCAAGAGAAAAGAAACCCAGTTTGTCAATCCTTTCCTGATATGAATACCCACGTATTTCTGGTATCATCCTTATAAATCTGCTCTGTACCTGCAGGGAGGAGGTGGCGTAGTGGTATTGTCACTGATCTAATAACCCAGGGTATTGCTCTTAATAAAATTCTGGAATTAAATATAGTCCAATAACTAGCTCCTAATCATCTAATGATGGCCATGAAACCATTGTCGTAAAAACCCATCTTGTTCACTAATCACCTTTAGGGAAGGAAATCTTCTGTCCTACTCCAGACCCATAGCAATGTGATTGACTCTTTGATGGCCTAGCAAGCCACTCAGTTGTATCAAACTGCTACAAAGTCAATAATGAAAGAAGCTGGACAGACCATCTGACATCAAACTAGGCACCAGGGACGACAACAGCAAGCCAAGCCCTGTCGACCCTGCAAAGTCCTCCTTACTAACATCTGGGGGCTTGTGCCAAAGTTGGGAGAACTGTCCCACAGACTAATCAAGCAAGAGCCTGACATAGTCATCCTCACCAAATCATACCATACAGACAATGTTCCAGACAACACCACCACCATCACCATCCCTGGGTATGGATAGACCCAGCAGAGGCGGTGGCACAGTGGTATACAGTCGGGAGGGAGTTTCCTGGGGAGTTCTCAACATCAACTCCAGACCCCATGACATCTCATGGCATCAGGTCAAACATGGGCAAGGAAACCTCCTGCTGGTTGCCCCCCTGCAGCTGATGAATCAGTACTCCTCCATGTTGAATAGCACTTGAAGGAAGCACTGAGAGTGGCAAAGGTGAAGAATGTACTCTGGATGGGGGATTCCAATGTCCACCACCAAGAATGGCTCAGTAGCACCGCTACTGGCCAAGTCCTAAAGGACATAGCTGCTGAACTGGGAACAAACAAGAGGGAAAAATATACTTGACTTCGTCCTCACCAATCTGCCTGCTGCAGATGCATCCATCCATGACAGTATTGGTAGAAGTAGACCATCGCACAAGTCCTTGTGGAGACAAAGTCCCATCTTCCCATTGAGGATACTCTCCATCATGTCGTGAGGCACTACCACTGTTTCAAGCAGATCTAGCAATGCAAAACTGGGCATCCCTGAGGTGTTGTGCACCAGCAGCAGCGGAATTGCACTCAACCACAATCTGTAACCTCATGGCCCAGCATATCCCCACTCTACCATTACCATCAAGCCAGGGGACCAACCCTGGTTCAATGAAGAGTGCAAGAGGGCATGCCAGGAGGAGCACCAGGCATACCCCAAAATGAGGTGTCAACCTGGTGAAGCTACAACACAGGACTATCATCGTGCCAAGCAGCATAAGCAGCATGCGATAGACAGAGCTAAGCGATCCCATAACCAACGGATCAGATCTAAGCTCTGCAGTCCTGCCACATCCAGTCGTGAATGGTGGCGGACAGTTAAACAATGAACAGGAGGAGGTGGCTTCACAAATACCCCCATCCTCAATGATGGGGGAGCCCAACACATCAGTGCAAAAGATAAGGCTGAAGCATTTGCAACAATCTTCAGCCAGAAGTGCTGAGTTAATGATCCATCTCGGCCTCCTCCTGAAGTCCTCAGCATCACAGATGCCAGTCTTCAGCCATTTCGATTCACTCCACATGATATCAAAGAACGACTGAAGCCACTGGATACTGCAAAGGCTATGCACCCTGATAACATTCCGGCAATCGTACTGAAGACCTATGCTCCAGAACTTGCCATGCCCCTAGCCAAGCTGTTCCAGTACAGCTACAACACTGGCATTTATCCGGCAATGTGGAAAGTTGCCCAGGTATGTCCTGTACAGAAAAAGCAGGACAAGTCCAACCCGGCCAGTTACCATCCCATCAGTCTACTCTTAATCATCAGTAAAGTGATGGAAAGTGTCCTCGACAGTGCTATCAAGTGGCGCTTGCTTAACAATAACCTGCTCAGGTTGGGTTCTGCCACTCAGCTCCTGACCTCATTACAGCCTTGGTTCAAACATGGACAAAAGAGCTGAACTCAAGAGGTGAAGTGAGAATGACTGCCCTTGACATCAAGGCAGCATTTGACCAAGTATGCCATCAAGGAGCCCTGGCAAAACTGGAGTCAATGGGAATCAAGGGTAAAGCTCTCTGCTGTTTGAAGTCATACCTAGCGCAAAGGAAGATGGTTGTGTTTGTTGGAGGTCAATCATCTGAGCTCCAGAACATCACTGCAGGAGTTCCTCAGGGTCGTGTCCTAGGCCCAACCATCTTCAGCTGCTTCATCAATGATTGTCCTTCAATCATAAGAGCAGAAGTGTGGATGTTCACTGATGATTGCACAATGTTCAGCACCGTTAGTGACTCCTCAGATACTGAAGCAGTCCATGTAAAATGCAGCAAGACCTGGACAATATCCAGGATTGGGCTGATAAATGCCAAGCAGCATGCGCGCCACACAAGTGCCAAGCAATGACCATCTCCAACGAGAGAAACTCTAACCATCTCCCCTTGACATTCAATGGCATTATGGTTGCTGAATCCCCCATTATCAACATCCTAGGGGTTACCATTGACCAGAAGCTGACCTTATTCATTAATTTATGATGGGACACCTTATCAAAGGCCTTTTGTAAATCGAGATAAATTACATCTACTGCATTACTATTGTCTACTCTATCTGTTACCATTTCAAAAAATTCAAATGGTTGGTCAAGCAAGATTGTCCTTTTTGAAATCCATGCTGACTATTATAATATTTTTCTTTTCTAGATGCTCTTCTATTCTCTCCTTTAGTAGGGATTCTATTATTTTTCCTTCCATTGATGTTACGTTGACTGGTCTATAATTCCCTGGGCATGTTTTGTTCCCCTTCTTAAATATGGGAATTACATTAACTACCCACCAGTCTTCTGGCACTACACCTTTATCCAACAAATTATTAAGTATGTGTAGTAATGTCTCTGCTATCTCTGTCTTCTTACATTTCACATTTAACAACATGATTCCAAACACTGAGTCCATAACTTAAAAGCAAAATACTGCAGATGCTGGAAATCTGAAATAAAAACAGAAAGTACTAGAAATACTCTGCAGGTGTGGCAGCATCTGTGGACTGAGAAGCAGAGTTAACATTTCAGTTTGATTGGTTTATTCAATACATCCCTTTTTTATTTTAAATGCACTTATTGCACTTCTCATCATTCAATGTCATATGTAAGATTTTTTGTGTGTTTAGGTGGGATGTTGACTAGCTTTTGACCACAAAGTACAAATTCTGGTTTCTCAATCAAGATAGAGAGTTTATTAAGTACAGGAAGAATATACAAGCAATACTTAAGCAATGGCAGTAGTTATACAGCAGGATATAAGGTGTCCTCGGTCCTTGTTACTGTGGTGCCGTTTTCTTTCTTGAGGTGTTCTGTTGACTGTAGGTTGGTTTCTTCGTGAATCAGTGTGCCCCGAGTTGTCCCAGCACCTGCCATTTATGGCGTCCTCCAAGGGTTTCTTTCTTCCATATTAGATTATAGTCTTCCTTAACCCTTTGATTTGTCAGGGATGACCTCACCTTCTGTACATTGTCCATTTTTGATTAGTTTATAATAATCAGATTGCAGCATGTATGACCCTACCCTCTGTACATTGTCTCTGCAGACAGCTTGATGGTATTATCCTGTCTGTCCTTTGAGAGTCCTATTCCCGTCACAGCCTGCCTTTTTTATTGATGTGTCTGCAAAATATTTTACTATTTATGCCCCTTGATAATTTAGTTTCGTAGTTCTTCTTTGCCTTCCGAATTGTTTTTTTTTCTTCTCTCCTAACCTCTGCATATTCTTTCTTATGCACTCCTCTGCTGTCTATGTACTTAATGCATGCCTCTTTCCAAACTCTCAATTGTTTTCTTATGTATTTATTCATCCATGGATTCTTACTAATGTTTAGTTTGTTATTTCTTTTAGGTGAAATATATTTTCTTGTATTCTTTGAACACTGTTTTAAATGTTTTCCGTTGTTCTTCTACAGCATTGTTTTCCAATATTGTTGCCCATTTTATTTTCCCAAGTTCTATTCTCAGCCCCTCAATATCAGCTTTCCTCCAATCTGTTAACCTGGTTTTCGTCATACTTATGTCCTTCTCTATTATCATCTGAAAGCTTATTATTTTATGGTCACAGTTTAGATATTCTTAGGCTAATCTTTAGTATGCCAGGCAACCATTCAAAGTTTTCTATCTTATAAGTACCATTCTCTATCAGCCATTGGCTTCATAGAGCCAAATGCTTAGCATAAGCTTGTACCTCATTCTCAGTACCTGATCAATTTGTATTTTGAATAGAAAACATGGATAGTGTATCAGCAACAAATAATTCTTGCTCTGTAACATACAGTAACTCCCCCACTGTTTTCCAAAGTCCTGCTAATAGCATCGAGTCTTGCTGTGGCCAGGCACAGGACAGGAACTTGGGTGACCAGTGTCGAATGACATATTCACACTATGCCCAATTTTCCAATGGATGATTTGGGACCAAAGAATTAGGCAATGATATGTGTGTGCCTCATTGTAATTGAGTCAACATTTGAAAGTGTCAGCTGTGATAGCACTCTCACCTCTGAGTCAGAAGGCAGTGGGTTCAAATCTCAATCCCGGACCTAACACAAAAAATTAAGGCTGGCATTCCAGTGCAGTACTGTACTGTCAGAGATGCTGTTTTTAGGATGAGGCACTAAACAGTGGCCCAGTTTGCCCTCAGGTGGACATAAAAGGACCCATGGCACTCTTTCAAAGAAGAGCAGGGGAGTTATCACTGGTTGAAATTTATCCCTCAATCAACATCACAAAAACTGATTATCCAGTCAATATCAAATTGCTGCTTTGTGGAAGCTTGCAATGCACAAATTAGCTGCTGTGTTTCCTACATTACATCAGTGATTGTTAGGTACATAAAAGATGACAAATCCATTAGAAATATACCCAAGCATTTGATCCTGCCTAACATTTGATGTAGTTCAGTTAAGTTCTTCGATGTGAGAAGCTCTCTCGAACATCTCTAAAATGTATGATAATTTATATTAATTTTTTTCAGAACTTTAACTTGTATAACTTTAAGCATGAAAGATTTTGATGCTTCTGTTATTTAATATTATTTCATTTTATTTGATTTTGTAGTGTGATCAACTGGCTGAAATTATATAATTAACAAATGAAGGAAGTTTCTAATCACTTTTTGCTGACTCTTTCATCCTGTGCCAGTCAGTTATCCTAATAAATAAACCTGCTGTGGTCAAACAAGGAGAGAGACAAGAGGGGAGTCCTTCAAACCCTCCACACCTGATTGTAACAGAAATTTGGGGGCTGTACATGTGGGATCACACCCAAAGACAAATGAGAAATTGGAAGCAGGAAATCAAATTGATCCCTCGCAATTATTTAAAAACTTCAATACAGGTTTTCTTGGGGTTTTCAGTGCTAGAGTACGAAAATGTCCACATTCGAGGCCGGTACCTTCCTAAAACAGAGTGAAGTAACTTGGGACAGTAACTTGGCCCTATCTGTTGAAGAGTTAAGGAGTGTAGCTAGGCATTTAGAGATAAATATACATCCAAAAGCAAGGAAATCTGAAATCCTAAAACTTGCGGCCAACCATTTTGAAATTGAAACTGAAGAATCAGAGACAGGCTTAGCATCGGAAACAGACAGAATAACATTACCCAAGATACAGCTGGAACTGTGGAAACTAGAGCTAGAATTCTAAGAAAAAGAAAAGGAAAGGGAAAGAGAAATATAGGAATGGAGGGAGGAGAAAGAATTTCAGGAAAGGGAGAAAGAAAGAGCTTTCCAGAAGGAGAAGAAGGAAAGAGAGTTAAGGCAGCTCGAAATAACTAGGGGAAGACCCAAAAGGCATGAATTTTCCCCAAGAGAGTGCATTGAATGCTAGAGTGCTGGTAAACGGCATTGGGAGAAGGTACATGCCCAACCTTTATACCGGGTGCACCTGGAGTGCGACCTTGTTTCTGGACCGGTAAGGGTGGGCATTGTCCCTAGTTTACCTGTGGACGGAGTCGACCTGCTCCTTGGTAATGATCTGGCGGGGCAAAGGTGGTAGCTTCCCCAGTGATCCTAGAGAAACCAAAAGAGGTCAGGGAGATTGAACAGTTACAGGAGAAGGTCCCTGGCATTTTCCCTGACTGTGTGGTGACCCGATCCATAGCCAAACAAGCTCCGTCAGAGGAGGCTGAACTGGCACTACAGGCGGATGACCCTACTGTCTGGTTATCCGAAATTAAGAGGCACCAAAGGAAGTGTTCAGCAGATTTTCTTTGGTCGAGGCTCAGCAAGCTGATTCAGTGTTAAAAAAGTTAGCACAGACTGCCCAAACTGAAGCTGAAGCATAGGGAGTCCCAGAGTGTTACCATTTAAAGAATAAGGTGCTGATGAGGAAGTGGGGACCTCCTCATAGACCTGCGGATGAAGAGTGGACAGTGGTCCACCTGATGGTGGTGCAGCCGTGGTACCGTAGGGAAATATTGAGAATAGCCCATGAAATTCCAATGGCTGAACATATCCGTATCCGAAAAACCCAAGCCCACATCAAACAGCACTTTTACTGGTCACAATTCCGCAAGGATGTGGTGGAGTTTTGTAAAGCCTGCCACATGTGCCAGGTTGTGGGGAAGCCGCAACCCTGCAATATAACCTGCACCCCTAATTCCCATACTGGACTGTGTGGGACCTCTGCCGAAAACAAAAAGGGGCTATCAGTTTCTTCTCACCATTATGGATGCAGCTACCCGATTCCCAGAGGCCATCCCCCAAGACCTATCTCTGCCAAGATAGTGGTGGAGGGGCTAACCCAACCCTTTACCCGATATGGGCTGCCTGCTGAGATCCAGTTGGATCAGGGCACAAATTTCATGTCTGGTATTTTTCAAAAAGTCATGGGTAATCTGGGCATAACACAGCTGAAGTCCCCAGCCTACCAACCACAGTCAGAAGGGGCTTTGGAACAGTACCACCAGACCCTAAACAGAATGATCAGAGCATACTGTTACCCCCATGACTGGGACAAAGGGCTGGGATTTCTTCTGTTTGCTACCAGAACTCACTCAATCTGCTGAATTTTGTTGAGCTCCTGACATCAGGCTCTTATGTTGGGGTGTGGGGAGGGGGGCCGGAAGATCGCAGCGACAGTGGGCCACCACACAGCCCGATGCTGGGATTGCCGAGCCCAATCTTCCCAGCAGCAGCTAGGCTCCATGGCGCCCCCTCGCCCCTGCCACTCGGCGACGGGACCCAACTTTAAATAAACCTCATGAATACATTTACCTACAATGTCCCGCGATCTTACCAGCTGTCCGGGATCTTCCATGCGATGGGCGGTACTCACGCGCCTTCACTTTCCTGTCCAGGGAAAGCTAGCGCCACCGAGGTTGGGAAAGGGGGATCAGAACATTTTTAGTGTAGTGGGGGGGAGGAAACGGGGTCAACTCTGCATTTCTATTGTTCTAATGTTTGTGCAGTTGTCGGGAGAAAAGTCAACTCTGCATTTAAGTGTTTTCATGGGGGCGGGTGGTGCAGGGGAACAGGGCAACCATTTACTGCAGTGTTACGGGGGGGACAGTTCAGACATTTATTTTCAGTGCAGTTGGGGTTGGGTGGGGTACGAGGTTCAAATTTGCAGTGTCCATGCAGGTATGGCAGATATTTAAAAATGGTGCCAGTGACTGCGCAGAGGCAGCTGACACTGTTCACGGCATCGCTGAGGCCGCTCTGCCACATGATTGGGGGGGGGGGCCCGCCCTGCATATTTAAATGAGCCGCTGTACAGTAGATCGCAGCCATGTGACCGTGTCATTCTTTCGCCCGCCACCGCTCTCAGTAGCAGGAAAAGAAAATTCAGCCCTATGAGTCCACTAGGCTTAATCGTTCTGAAGTAGTTTATGGACACAAAGTGAGAGGTCCTCTTAAACTAATCAAGGAGAGGATTTTGGAAAACAAGGATGAGCCTTCCCTGTTAGACTACTTCTCCATGTTTTGTGAGCAGTTCACGAGAGCCTGTGCAATGGCTCAGGAGCACCTACAAATCTCCCCGACAGCTATGAAAAGGCAGGCAGATAAACATGCCAAGGCCAGAACATTTCATACCAGAGACCATGTGTTAGTGCTTCTACCAATACAGGGTGTACAGTGGCCCATACAGAGTAGTAAAGAAGATTAATGAGTTGAATTATTTAATTGACACCCCAGACTGTAGGAAAAAGCAAAAACTTTGCCACATCACTATGTTAAAGCAGTATCACAGCCGGGAAGGGGACAAACAAGCACAGGTCTGTCAGGCAGTCAAGAAAGAGGAGGGTGAAAGGGACAGTGAGGACAAGTTAGAGCAAGTCCTGGAGGATTCCAAATTGAACCCCTCACCATCCAGTTAGCTCACATTGAAATGTTAGGGAAACTAGACACCATACTCTCCTATTTGGATAGAAGATTGGCTGACTGGCAGAAAACAGAAAGTATGCATAAATGGGTCCTTTTCTGATTTTCAGGATGTGATGAGTGGAGTCCTGCAGGGGTCTGTGCTGGAGCCTCAACTTTTTACAAT
Organism: Heterodontus francisci; assembly: GCF_036365525.1. Classification (NCBI taxonomy): domain Eukaryota; kingdom Metazoa; phylum Chordata; class Chondrichthyes; order Heterodontiformes; family Heterodontidae; genus Heterodontus; species Heterodontus francisci. The sequence continues at coordinate 121,702,904 of NC_090371.1, read as the reverse complement.
TTATATCAATGACAGATGAAGGGAATGATGGCTTAGTAGCTAAATTTGCAGGAGACACAAAAATAGGTAGGAAAGTATGTTGTGAAGAGGACATAAGGAGGTTGCAGACCAATATAGATAGGTTGAGTGAGTGGGCAAAAATCTGGCAGATGGAGTATAATGTGGGAAAATGTGAAGTTGTTCACTTTGGCAGGAAGAATAAAAAAGCAGAGTATTACTTAAATGGAGAACAACTGCAGAATTCCGAGGTGCAAAGGGATCTAGGTGTTCTAGTGCATGAGTCACAAACAGTTAGTATTCAAGTACTGCAAGTAATAAAGATGGCTAATGGCATGCTATCCTTTATTACGAGAAGAATTTAAAATAAAAATAAGGATGGTATGCTTCAGTTATACAGGGCATTGGTGAGACCACATCTCGAATACTGTGTGCAGTTTTGGTCTCCTTACTTAAGGAAGGACGTAAATGCATTGCAGGCGGTTCAGAGGAGGATTACTAGATTGATACCCGGAATGAGCGGGTTGTGAGGAAAGGTTGGACAAACTGGGCTTGTTTTCACTGGAGTTTAGAAGAGTGAGAGGAAACTTGATTGAAGTATAGCAACAGCCGAGTTCGTGGCACCACGGAGGGCTCTGCTGCACAGCAGGGAAGGAAAAGGGTTGGAAGAGCTCTCGTGATAGGGGATTCTATTGTAAGGGGCGCAGATAGGTGTTTCTGTGGCCACAAACGAGACTCCAGGATGGTATGTTGCCTCCCTGGCGCTAGGGTCAAGGATGTCTCGGGCGGCTGCAAGACATTCTGAAAGGGGAGGGTGAGCAGCCAGAGGTCGTGGTCCATATTGGTACGAACAACATAGGCAGGAAGAGAGATGAGGTCCTGCAAAGTGAATATAAGGAGTTAGGCAGAAGGTTAAAAAGTAGGACCTCTAGGGTTGTAATCTCAGGATTACTTCCTGTGCCACGTGCGAGCGAGGGTAGGAATAGGAGGATTAGGCAAATGAATGCGTGCTGAAGAGCTGGTGTAGCCGGGAGGGCTTCAGCTACTTGGATCATTGGGATCTCTTCTGGTGCAGAGGTGACTTGTACAAGAAGGACGGGTTGCATCTAAACTGGAGGGGAACCAAGATCCTTGCAGGGAGGTTTGCTAGTACGACTCAGGCGGGTTTAAACTAGTCTTGCAGGGGGGTGGGTCTCAAAGTACTAGTCTCTCCGATGAGATAGTTGAGGCAAATGTAGAGGTTAAAGCAAGCAAGCCCAGTAGACAGGCCGGACAAGGGCAGGACAGGGAGCGTGGAAGGTCTGGTAGGCTAAACTGCATTTACTTTAATGCAAGAAGCCTTACAGGTAAGGCAGATGAACTCAGAGCATGGATCGGTACATGGGATTGTGATATTATAGCTATTACGGAAACGTGGTTGAGGGATGGACAGGACTGGCAGCTCAATGTTCCGGGGTACCGATCCTTACAGCGTGACAGAGGTGGAGGTAAGAGAGGAGGGGGAGATGCACTATTGATTAGGGAGGACATCACGGCAGTATTTAGAGAGGATATCCCAGGGGGAATGTCGAGCGAGGCCATATGGGTAGAACTTAGAAATAAGAAAGGGGTGATCACTTTGATGGGATTATACTATAGGCCGCCCAATAGTCAGAGGGAAGTGGAGGAGCATATATGTAGGGAAATCACAGATAGGTGTAGGAATTATAGGGTTGTAATAGTAGGTGATTTTAACTTCCCTAATATTGACTGGGACTGCCTTAGTGCTAAGGGATCAGATGGGGAAGAATTTGTTAAGTGTGTCCAGGATAGTTTTCTGAAGCAGTATGTGGATGGCCCAACTAGAGAAGGGGCTACACTCAACCTCCTCTTAGGAAATGAGGATGGGCAGGTGGTTGATGTGTCAGTGGGGGAGCACTTTGGGACCAGTGACCATAACTCTATTAGCTTCAAAATAGTTATGGAAAAGGATAGGACTGATCCTCAGGTTGAAGTCCTAAATTGGGGGAAGGCTAATTTCGATGGCATCAGACAGGAACTCTCAAAAGTTGAAAGGGAGAGGCTGTTTACAGGTAAAGGGACGTCTGGCAAGTGGGTGGCTTTTAAAAGTGAGATAGGAAGAGTTCAAGGCCAGCATGTTCCTGTTAGATGGAAGGGCAAGGCTGGCAAGTTTAGGGAACCTTGGTTGATGAGGGATATTGAGGGTTTGGTCAGGATAAAGAAGGAGGCATATGTCAGGTATGGGCAGCTGGGATCGAGTGAGTCCCTCGAGGAGTATAGGGGATGTAGGACTACACTTAAGAAGGAAATTAGGAGGGCGAAAAGGGCCATGAGATTTCCCTGGCAGACAAGATAAAGGAGAATCCTAAAAGATTCTATAAGTATATTAAGAGTAAAAGGGGAGCTAGGGAGAGAGTAGGTCCCTTTAAGGATCAGTGTGGCAATCTATGTGTGGAGCCACGGGAAATGGGCGAGGTCTTAAATGAATATTTCTCGTCCTTATTTATCGTGGAGAAGGTCATGGAAGTTAGTGAGTTCAAGGGAGGGAACACCGATATCCTGGAGCAGATCAACATTACAAAGGAGGAGGTGTTGGAGGTCTTGAAGCGCATTAAGGTAGATAAATCCCCAGGGCCTGACCAGGTGTATCCTAGGATGCTATGGGAAGCAAGGGAGGAGATTGCTGGGGCCCTGGCAGAGATTTTTGTATCATTGTTAGCCACGGGTGAGGGACCGGAAGACTGGAGGATAGCTAATGTTGTGCCTTTATTTAAGAAGGGCAGCAGGGATAAGCCAGGGAACTACAGGCCTGTGAGCCTTACATCAGTGGTGGGAAAGTTATTGGAAGGAATTCTGAGAGACAGGATTTATATGCATCTGGAAAGGCATGGTCTGATTAGGGATAGTCAACATGGCTTTGTGCGTGGGAAATCATGTCTCACGAATTTGATTGAGTTTTTTGAGGAGGTGACCAAGAGGATTGACAAGGGCAGGACGATGGACGTTGTCTACGTGGACTTTGCAAGGCCTTTGACAAGGTCCCGCATGGTAGGCTAGTCCAGAAGGTTCAAACACATGGGATCCAGGGTGAGCTAGCAAATTGGATACAAAATTGGCTTGGTGATAGGAGGCAGAGGGTGGTAGTGGAGGGTTGTTTTTCAGATTGGAGGCCGGTGACCAGTGGTGTGCCGCAGGGATCGGTGCTGGGCCCTCAGTTGTTTGTCATATATATTAATGACTTGGATGCGAATGTAGGGGGCATGATTAGTAAGTTTGCAGGTGACACCAAAATTGGTGGTATAGTGGACAGTGAAGAAGGCTGTCTAAGGTTACAACAGGATATAGATCAACTGAGAAAGTGGGCAAGGGAGTGGCAAATGGAATTTAACGCAGACAAGTGTGAAGTGATGCATTTTGGGAAGTTAAACCAGGGCAGGACATATACAGTGAATGGCAGGGCCCTGGGGAGTGTTGTTGAGCAGAGAGACCTTGGTGTGCAAGTACATAGTTCCCTGAAAGTGGCAACACAGGTAGACAGGGTGGTGATGAAGGCATATGGCATGCTTGCCTTCATCAGCCAAGGCACTGAGTACAAGAGTTGGGACGTCATGTAACAGTTGTACATAACTTTGGTTAGGCCGCATTTGGAGTACTGTGTGCAGTTCTGGTCGCCGCACTACAGTAAAGATGTGATTAAGCTAGAGAGGGTGCAGAAAAGATTCACAAGGATGTTGCCTGGTTTGGAGGGCCTGAGTTATAAAGAGCGATTGTATAGGCTGAGTGTGTTTTCCCTGGAGCGAAGGAGGCTGAGAGGGGACATGATAGAGGTATATAAAATTACGAGAGGCATAGATAGGGTAGATAGCCAGAGTCTGTTTCCCATGGTAGGGGTGACTAAAACTAGAGGGCATAGATTTAAGGTGAGAGGGAGGAGGTTTAAAGGGGATCAAAGGGGTAAATTTTTCACACAAAGAATAGTGGGTATCTGGAATGAGCTGCCTGAGGAGGTGGTGGAGGCAGGACCAGTAGTGACATTTAAGAGGCATCTGGACAGGTACTTGAATGAGCAAGGCATAGAGGGATATGGAATTAATGCAGGCAGGTGGGATTAGTATAGATCGGCATTATGGTCGGCATGGGCGCGGTGGGCCGAAGGGCCTGTTTCTATGCTGTCCGACTCTATGACGCTATGATTTGAGATCCTGAATGGTCTTGACAAGGTGGATGTGGAAAGGATGTTTCCACTTGTGGGTGAGTCCATAACTAGGGGGCACTGTTTTAAAATTAAGGTTGCCCTTTTAGGAGAGATGAGGAGAAAATTTTTCTCTTAAAGTGTTGTGCAACTTTGGAACTCTCTGCCTCAGAAGGTGGTGGAGGCGGAGTCATTGAATATTTTAAGGCAGAGGTAGATAGATTCTTGTTCGGCAAGGGAATCAAAGGTTATAAGGTGTAGATGGGAGGGTGAAATTCGAGACACAAACCGATCAGCCATGATCTTATTGAATGGTGAAGCAGGCTAGGAGGCCGAATGGCCTACTTCTGCTTCTAATTCATATGTTCACATGTATTTATGTATTTAAATGCAGGAGACCTAACAAGACTGCTCACAGTAGTTAAAGAGATCTGCAGGGAGAAAAACCAGGGTGCACAATCCTTACCCTACACGATGTGGATGTAGGAGAGACCCCTCCCATAAAGCAAAATCCCTATCACCTAGGGTCCCAGGAAATGGATCCAGGTTTCCAGGAGGAAAATCAATACATGCTGGAGCACAAGCTGATTGAGCCCAGCCAGCAACTGGAGTTCTTCTGTTGTGCTCATGACCAAGCCCGATGGATCAACAAAGGCACTGATTACAGGAAAGTTAATGCAGTGACCAGGGTTGACCCAATTCCCTGCCTGGAAGACTGTATAGAGTAGGAAACGCCACCTACATAACCAAAATAGACATGTTAAAAGGGTACTGGCAGGTTCCCTTAACACCCCGAGCCAAAGAGATCTTGACTTTTGTCACCCCAGATGGCTTATTCCAGTGCTGGGTGATGCCCTTTGCATTAAGAAATACCCCAGCCACCTTCAAAAGGCTAATGAACCAGGTAGTGGCTGGCCTACCCAACTGTGTATTGTACCAGATGATCTATTAGTATACAATGATACCTGGGGGGATCACCTAGACCAGTTACAAATTTTCTTCTGAAGGTTACAATCAGCTGACCTAGTGGTAAATCTTGCAAGTGACTTCGCGAAAGCTCAGGTAACCTACCTCGGGCATGTTGTGGATCAAGGGCGAGTGCTGCCCAGACAAGCAAAATTACAGGCACTGATGGATTTTCCCATCCCCATGCCCAAATTGGAAAAATACGATTTTTGGGGATGTATGTGTTTTACTGCAAGTTCGTCCCAAACTTCAACACTATAGCTGCCCCACTGACAGACTTACTGCAGAAAAGAGCAAAGGTAATGTGGTCAGGGAAGTGCCAAACTGCTTTTGACAGGCTGAAAGCCATCTTAACCAACGAACCAGTGCTCGCAGCTCCAAACGTTAATAAACCATTTAAGATGGCAGTTGGAGCTAGTGACCAAAGGGTATGTGCTGTACTGCTACAAAATGATGAGTGAGGCATTGAGAGACCAGTTGAATATTTCTGCAAAAGGTTAAACAGACATCAAAGGAGGTACTCTACTGTGGAGAAAGAAACTCTGGGACTCTGATAGCTCTGAAGCACTTTGAGGTACATGTCCAAACTGGATATAGGAAGACCATAGTCTATACCAATGACAATCCTTTGACATTTGTGGAGAAATTCAAAACACAGAATGCAAGGCTATTTCGATGGAGCCTGCGTTTGCAACCTTACCATCTAAAGATTACCCACATTGCAGGGAAAAACAATGTGATAGCTGACGCTTTATCCAGAATTTAACTCAGCACTGAATCATCCAGGATGAAAACTAAACCAAAGCATGCCTATGGCAGTGTGAGATTGAGAAGTGAGTGTTTAAAGATCAATGTGTGTGTTTTATTTTGCTTACATTTCATTCTGTTTGGAGTGGAGTTGTCACGAAAACATGCTATGCTGAACGCTGATTGTTTTTAATCCACAAGCTGGCAACCAGAATTAAATTTTAAAAAAGAAAAAGAAACAGACAAAAGGTGACTTTGCTGGTAGCCAAAATGGGCACCACAATTTGCATCACTATACCCTACATTCCAATGCATCCTGATGGAGACGAGTTACCTGTCCAGTCCCAGCAAGAACAATGGCCTGGGGAATTTGAGTGAACTACCTGTCCCACTCTAATTAGCAAGATATCAAGGCAATCACTTGGGACATTAAACTGGTGGAGATGAACCACTCATAGAGTCATAGAGCCATGCAGCACAGAAACAGGCCTTTCGGCCCATCATGTCTGTGCCGGCCATTAAGCACCTAACTATTCTAGTCCCATTTTCCAGCACTTAGCCCGTAGCCTTGTATGCTATGGCATTTCAAGCACTCATCTAAATACTTCTTAAATGTTGTGAGGGTTCCTGCCTCTACCACCACTTCAGGCAGTGTATTCCAGATTCCAACCACCCTTTGGGTGAAAAAACTTTTCCTCAAATCCGCTCTAAGCCTCCTGCCCCTTACCTTAAATGCCCCCTGGTTATTGACCCTTCCGCTAAGGGAAAAAGTCTCTTCCTATCTAACCTAGCAATGCCCCACATAATTTTGTATACCTCAGTCATGTCCCCCTTCATCCTTCTCTGTTCTCAGGAAAACAACCCTAGCCTTTTTAGTCTCTCTTCATAGCTGAAATGCTCCAGCCCAGGCAACATCCTGGTGAATCTCCTCTGCACCCTCTCCAGTGCAATAACATCCTTCCTATAGTGTGGTGCCCAGAACTGTACACAATACTCCAGTTGTGGCCGAAATAGCGTTTTATACAGCTCCATCATAACCTCACTGTTCTTATATTCTATGCCTCGGCTAATAAAGGCAAGTATCCCATATGCCGTCCTAACCACCTTATCTACCTGTGCTGCTGCTTTCAGTGATCTATGAACAAGTACACCAAGGTCCCTCTGACACTCTGTACTTCCTAGGGTCCTACCATCCATTGTAGATTCCCTTGCCTTGTTAGTCCTCCCAAAATGCATCACCTCACACTTCTCATGATTAAATTCCATTTGCCACTGCTCCGCCCATCTTACCAGCCCATCTATATCATCCTGTAATCTAAGGCTTTCCTCCTCACTATTTACGACACCACCAATTTTCGTGTCATCTGCGAACGTACTGATCATACCACCTAAATTCACGTCTAAATCATTAATGTACACTACAAACAACAAGAGTCCCAGCACCAATCCCTGTGGTACACCACTGGTCACAGGCTTCCACTCGCAAAAACAACCCTCGACCATTACCCTCTGTTTCCTGCCCCCAAGCCAATTTTGGATCCAATTTGCCAAATTGCCTGGATCCCATGGGCTCTTACCTTCTTAACCAATGTCCCATGTGGGACCTTATCAAAAGCCTTACTGGTCCATGTAGATACATCAACTGCTTTGCCCTCATCTACACATCTAGTCACCGCCTCGAAAAATTCAATCAAGTTAGTTAGACACGATCTCCCCCTGACAAAGCCGTGCTGACTATCCCTGATTAATCCCTGCCTCTCCAAGTGGAGATTAATCCTGTCCCTCAGAACTTTTTCCAATAGTTTCCCAACTCACTGGCCTGTAATTACCTGGTCTATCCCTGCTACCCTTCTTGAATAATGGTACCGCATTCGCTATCCTCCAGTCCTCTGGCACCTCTCCTGTGGCCAGAGAGGATCTGAAAATTTGTGTCAGTGCCCCTGCTATCACCTCCCTTGCCTCACACAACAGCCTGGGATACATCTCATCTGGGCCTGGGGATTTATCTACTTTTAAGCCCGCCATAGCATTCGAATACTTCCTCCCTTTCAATGTTAATATGTTCAAGTATATCGCAATCCCCCTCCCTCATCTCTACACCTACATCATGGTTCTCCACAGTGAAAACAGATGAAAAATAATATTTAAAACCTCACCTATGTCCTCTGGCTCCACACACAGATTGCCACTTTGGTCCCTACTCTTTCCCTGGTTATCCTCTTGCCCTTAATATACTTATAAAATGCCTAAGGATTTTCCTTTATATTGACCGCCAGTGTTTTTTCATGTCCCCTCTTCACTCTCCTAATTACTTTTTTAAGTACCCCCTACACTTTCTATACTCCTCTAATGCCTCCACTGTTTTCAGCATTCTGAATCTGCCATCAGCCTCCTTTTTTTCCCTGATCCAATACTCTATAGCCCTTGACATCCAGGGTTCCCTGGACTTGTTGGTCCTACCCTTCACCTTAATGGGGACATGTTGGCTCTGAACTTTCACTATTTCTTCTTTGAATGACTCCCACTGGTCTGATGTAGACTTTCCTACAAGTAGCTGTTCCCAGTCCACTTTGGCCAGATCCTGTTTTATCAAATTGAAATCAGCCTTCCCCCAATTCAGTACCTTTATTTCTGGCCCGTCTTTTTCCTTTTCCATAACAACCTTAAATCTTACAGAGTTATGGACACTATCCCCGAAATGCTCTCCCACTGATACTTCCACCACTTGTCCAGCTTCATTCCCTAGGATTAGGTCCAGTACTGCCCGTTCTCTTGTACGTCTTTCTACGTACTAGCTCAAAAAGGGCAGCAAATGCATGGGAAATCCACCGCCTGCAGGTTCCCCTCCAAGTCACACACCATCCTGACTTGGAACTATATCGCCGTTCCTTCATTGTCGCTGGGTCAAAATCCTGGAACTCCCTTCCTATCAGTACTGTGGGTGTACCTACCCCACATGGACTGCAGCGATTCAAAAGGCAGCGCACCACCACCTTCTCAAGGGCAATTAGGGATGGGCGATAAATGCTGGCCTAGCCAGCGATGCCCACATCCCATGAATGAATAAAAAAAAAGCTCTCATGTATGCATTTTAAGAATTCCTCCCCCTTTAAGCCTTTTGCGCTAAGACTATCCCAGTTGATATTAAGTAAGTTGAAATCCCCTACTATTATTACCCTATTATTTTTACACCTGTCTGAGATTTGCCGACATATCTGTTCCTCTATCTCTCTCTGTTTGGAGGCCTGTAGGACACTCCCAGACAGGTGATTGCCCCCTTTTTATTCTTAAGTTCTACCCATATGGCCTCATTTGAGGAACCTTCTAAGATATCATCCCTCCTTACTGCAGTAATTGACTCTTTGATCAACAGTGCAATACCACCTCCTCTTTTATCCCCTCCTCTAACACGCCTGAAGATTCTATACCCTGGAATATTACGTTGCCAGTTCTGCCCCTCTCTCAGCCATATCTCTGTGATAGCAATAATATCATAATGCCATGTGCTAATCAATGACCTCAATCCATCTGCCTTATGAGTAAGGCTCCTTGCATTAAAGTATATGCAATGCAGCCTTGCATTTTTCACTTGTGCCTTAACAGGTCTATATTTGCTCTGCCTTCCAGACTGACTCAATTTCTCTCCTCTATATTTGGCTGTGCCTCACCCTTGCTACTGCACCGCCACTCTGTATCCCATCCCCCTGCCAAATTAGTTTAAACCCACCACCACCACCACCCCCCCCCCCCCCCCCCCACTCAACAGCACTAGCAAACTTCCCAGCAAGGATGCTGGTCCCGTTCTGGTTCAGGTGCAACCCGTCCAACTTGTACAGGTCCCACCTTTGCCAGAAACAGACCCTGTGTTCCAGGAACCTAAACTCAAGAAAATCTGTCCAGTTGGTTCTTCTATGATCATAGCATGTAAATAGTTAAACACTCACTGAATTAGCAAGTATATCCACTTTAAATAAGAAACAAACCTGTTGTGGACGGCACAGTGGCGCAGTGGTTAGCACCGCAGCCTCACAGCTCCAGGGACCCGGGTTCGATTCCGGGTACTGCCTGTGTGGAGTTTGCAGGTTCTCTCTGTGTCTGCGTGGGTTTTCTCCGGGTGCTCCGGTTTTCTCCCACAAGCCAAAAGACTTGCAGGTTGATAGGTAAATTGGCCATTATAAATTGTCACTAGTGTAGGTGGTAGGGAAATATAGGGACAGGTGGGGATGTTTGGTCGGAATATGGGATTAGTGTAGGATTAGTATAATGGGTGGTTGATGTTCGGCACAGACTCGGTGGGCCGAAGGGCCTGTTTCAGTGCTGTATCTCTAATCTAATCAAGGAGAGGGGGAAGAGGGGAGCCGTTTGACCCCTCCTCACCTCATCGTAACACTACCGTAAAAACTGGAACAAAGAAGCACTGTAAATAGCCTATTCCCCTTGAAAAGCCCCATCAAACAGGGCGCTTTCATTTAGCAGATTCAAGATAAGATTTCAAGGAAAATGCCATTATTCTGGTGAAGAGGCTGAGAAATCAGTCCAGGTATTCATTTCAATCTTTTTCCTTGTATTCTGGTGCCCTAAGTAGGCAACAAGCATTGGAAAATCTGGCATCAATGTAATTTGATGTCCATTGCCCCACATGTATCTTTGTGCTTACTGTGCTTAAATTATTTCCAATATATTTTGTTTCTTGCCGAAAAATTTGCTACGTACGATTGTATTAACTTTAAACAAGAAAAGGTTTCTTGTCACTAGTCCAGTCATCAAATATTTGAAGTAGAGAGCTCAATTAGGTGAGTGCTAAATGGTATTCTTTTTATTAACACTGACATTTCCATGGTTCTAATTGCAAGTTCAAATAACAAAACTGAGATAAGCTTAAAGAATTTTGACCTAAACAAGCTTTGTTAATGAGAGGATGTCAAATGGTGATTGACAGTGCATTTCATTCATATCTTAAGCTACTTACTAAGATAAGCTGGTAGAATAGTGGGACTCCTCAAGAAAGCGCAATCCTATCTGTTACTGTTGTCAACTTCAGTGACTATATCAGAAATGATAAGCTGTTTACTTTTGCTGGACTCATCATCGTCAAATGTCTTGCAGACCAGTGCATTTGATGAAAGTATCCTGATCCATACCAAGAATGACCCTCTGCAGCTTCAAACAATGTGACCAAGCTTTTAGTTCTCTACAGTGTTTTGACTGCAGCACCACAAGAATTCCATAACTGAAGTTCCTAAAGTAAAATTACGAGAACTCATAAGGCTGACATCTATAATTAACTCTCAGAAAACAGCTGCAAGCTATTGAAATTGGACAAATTTGACATCAGCATGAAAAATAGTGACCAATCTGACAGTTACCCTTCACACATAACAAACCAGAAGCTCACAGAATTGTTTGATGCACTACCAATTAAATGGCATTAGGTATGTGTAGAATTAACAAAACAGAGCACACTGCCTCACTGTATATGTGGTGCACAATTTTTTCGAAATCAAGTGTCACAAACCTCATATTAGGTCTACTGTGGCTGAATAAGAATAAATCCAAATCCTGTCCAATCCAAATTGAATCAGACTCAGAAAACATTTTGAAGCTGATCCTTAACAGTCTGTTTGGCAAAAAAGCAATCAGTAAAATAATACAAAAGCAACGGTATGAAAGGTGCAAGCAGGTGCTGAATAGTTTGCTTGTTTATCATTTAGTCTAAGTGTTAGTAGTCTATATTCTGTTTGCAAAGAAAGTGACCCAGTCATGAAGTTGCTATCAGCTCTATTTAAAATAGTCATAATTCTGAGCTACAATTTATTCATCTTGGCATGTGTCTAATCTAAACTTCAATAGAAATGAGTTTTTGTGATACCTCTGAGTTAAAATCTAGCTCTCAATAAATATGCCTGTGCAGACTGCAAGATTTATGTTCTTTTAACAGGTCCTCCACTTTCATTGAATTTTGAAAAGGTGAAATAAAGTTGGATGGAACACATTTTAGTTTCAATGCTTTGCAGGTATATATTTGTTTGTTTTACATAGTTATTACCACTCATCATAATTCTAGTTTATTTACCACATGAACAGATATATTGCTTCAGAAAAATATCATACTGCCAAACCAACTTGATTTTATATGAGAAAAATAAAACTCTGGCTCTGTGTACTGATTTAAAGATAGGGTGGGGGAGGGCCTAGAATTTCGTTGAGGTGAGTTATGCTGCTGTTGGACCTTTAGGAAAAAAATGTGCTCCTGCCCATGATCTGTGGAGGAAGTGGCACAGGTGTTCCCATTGGTGTAGTCATTGAAGGAAAACTCATGTAAAATGGGCATGAACAGCAGAACGCTGAGGAAACTCCAGTGTGACCTTTTAAAAGACAACTAATTTGCTCTTTTAAGCAGCAGGAAGACCAGGTGAGACAGCAACAATGCTTGGTTCTGTCACCTCATGAGAACATAAGAAATAGGAGCAGGAGCAGGCCATTCGGCCCCTCAAGCCTGCCCCACCATTCAATAAGATCATGGCTGATCTACCCCAGACCTCAACTCCTCTTTCATGCCGGCTCCTCATAGCCCTCAACTCCCCGATATTTCAAAAATATATCTACCTCCTCTTTAAATACTTTCAGTGATCTACCTTCCACAACTCTCTGGGGTAGAGAATTCCAGACATTCACTACCCTCTGAGAGAAGAAATTCCTTCGTATTTCAGTTTTAAATGAATGTCCCCTTATTCTGTAACTATGTCCCCGGGTTCAAGATTCCCCCACTAATGGAAACATCTTCTCAACATCAACCCTGTCAAGCCCCCTCAGGATCCTGTACGTTTCAATAAAATCACCCCTCATTCTTCTACACTCTAATGAATAAAGGCCTAACCTGTTTAGCCGTTCTTGATAAGTCAACCCCTTCATCCCAGAAATCAGCCTAGTGAATCTCTTTTGAACTACCTCCAATGCCAGTATATGCTTTCTTAAATACGGGGACCAAAACTGTACACAGTACTCCAGGTGCAGCCTCACCAACACCCTGCACAGTTGTAATAAGACTTCCCTATTTTTAAGCTCCAACCCCCGAGCAATAAAGGCCAAAATTCCATTTGCCTTCTTAATGACTTGCTGCACGTGCATGCTAACTTTTTGTGTTTCATGCACAACAAAACCCAGATCCCTCTATGCTGCACTTTTTTGTAGTCCCTCTCCATTTAAATAATAGTCTGCCTTTCAATTCTTCCTACCAAATGCATGACCTCACACTTTCCTACATTAAACTCCATCTGCCAAGTTTTTGCCTACTCACTCAACCTATCTATATCCCCTTGCAGATTCCTTATGTCCTCATCACAACGTGCCCTCCCACCTATTTTTGTACCATGAGCAAATTTGGATATATTACATTCTGCCCCCTCCTCCAAGTCATTAATACAGATAGTAAATAATTGAGGCCCTAGGACTGATCCTTGTGGTACTCCACTAGTTACGTCTTTTCAACCTGAAAAAGACCCATTAATTCCGACTCTCTGTCTTCTGTGAGTTAACCAATCCTCAATCCATGCTAATATATTACCCCCAATACCATGAGCTCCTATCTTGTGCAATAATCTTTTATGTGGCACCTTATCGAATGCCTTCTGGAAATCCAAATACACTACATCTACTGGTTCCCTTTCATCAACTCTACTTGTTATATCCTCAAAGAGCTCTAGCAAATTTGTCAAATTTGTTTGATTTCCCTTCCATGTTGACTCTGTTTGATTGCGTTAAGCTTTTCTAAATGTCCTTCTATTTCTTCCTTAATAATGGACTCTAGCATTTTCCCAATGGCCGATGTTAGGCTGACTGGCCTATTGTTTCCTGCTTTTTGTCTCCCTCCCTTCTTGAACAGGGGCATCACATTAGCGGTTTTCCAATCCACTGGGACCCTCCCAGAATCCAGTGAGTTCTGGAATATTTCGACCAATGCCTCCACTATCTCTGCAGCCACTTCCTTTAAAACCCTTGGATGTAGGCCATCAGGTCTTGGCGACTTGTCTGCCTTTAGTCCCATTAGTTTGTCAAATACATTGTCCCTCATGATAGAGACTGTTACAAGATCTTTCCTCCCATTAGCTCCTTGCTTATCTGATATCTGTGGTATGTTTATAGTGTCCTCCACTGTGAAGACTGATGCAAAATATTGGTTTAAATTATCTGCCATTTCCCTGTTCCCTGTTATCAATTCTCCAGTTGCATCCTCCAAGGGTCCCACGCTCACTTTAGCTACTCTCTCTTTTTATATACCCGTAGAAGCTCTTGCTGTTTGTTTTTATATTTCTTGCCAATTTACTTTCATAATCAATTTTCTGCCTCTTTATTAGGTTTTTAGTTATTTGTTGCTGTTTCCTAAAAATTCCCAATCCTTTGGCCTACCACTAGTTTTCACCACTTTGTATGCCTTAGTTTTTGATGGGATACTCTCCTTGACCACCTTTGTTAACCATGGGGGGCTCATCCTTCTCATCGAGTCCTTCATTTTGACTGGGATAAATTTTTGCTGAGCGTTATGAAATATCTGCTTAAATGCTGGAGAGGATTCTGAGAGACAGGATTTATGTTTATTGGAAAAGCATAGTTTGATTAGAGATAGTCAGCATGGCTTTGTGAGGGGCAGGTCATGCCTCACAAGCCTTATTGAATTCTTTGAGGATGTGCCAAAACACATTGATGAAGGAAGAGCAGTGGATGTGGTGTATATGGATTTTAGCAAGGCGTTTGATAAGGTTCCCCATGGTAGGCTCATTCAGAAAGTAAGGAGGCATGGGATACAGGGAAAGTTGGCTGTCTGGATACAGAATTGGCTGGCCCATAGAAGACAGAGGGTGGTAGTAGATGGAAAGTATTCAGCCTGGAGCTCGGTGACCAGTGGTGTTCCGCAGGGATCTGTTCTGGGACCTCTGCTCTTTGTGATTTTTAGAAATGACTTGGATGAGGAAGTGGAAGGCTGGGTTAGTAAGTTTGTCGATGACACAAAGGTTTCTGGAGTTGTGGATAGTATGGAGGGCTGTTGTAGGTTGCAACGGGACATTGACAGGATGCAGAGCTGGGCTGAGAAGTGGCAGATGGAGTTCAACCTGGAAAAGTGTGAAGGGCGGCACAGTGGCGCAGTGGTTAGCACTGCAGCCTCACAGCTCCAGGGACCCGGGTTCGAATCTGGGTACTGCCTGTGTGGAGTTTGCAAGTTCTCCCTGTGTCTGCGTGGGTTTTCTCCGGGTGCTCCAGTTTCCTCCCACAAGCCAAAAGACTTGCAGGTTGATAGGTAAATTGGCCATTATAAATTGTCACTAGTATAGGTAGGTGGTAGGGAAATATAGGAACAGGTGGGGATGTTTGGTAGGAATATGGGATTAGTGTAGGATTAGTATAAATGGGTGGTTGATGGTCGGCACAGACTCGGTGGGCCGAAGGGCCTGTTTCAGTGCTGTATCTCTAATCTAATCTAATCTAATCTAATTTTGGAAGGTCGAATTTGAATGCAGAATACAGGCTTAAAGACAGGATTCTTGGCAGTGTGGAGGAACAGAGGGATCTTGGGGTCCACGTCCATAGATCCCTCAAAGTTTCCACCCAAGTTGATAGGGTTGTTAAGAAGGCGTATGGGGTGTTGGCTTTCATTAACAGGGGGATTGAGTTTAAGAGCCGCGAGGTTATGCTGCAGCTCTATAAAGCCCTGGTTAGACCACACTTGGAATATTGTGTTCAGTTCTGGTCGCCTCATTATAGGAAGGATGTGGAAGCTTTAGAGAGGGTGCAGAGGAGATTTACCAGGATGCTGCCTGGACTGGAGGGCATGTCTTATGAAGAAAGGTTTAGGGAGCTAGGGCTTTTCTCATTGGAGCGAAGAAGGATGAGAGGTGACTTGATAGAGGTGTACAAGATGATGAGAGACATAGATAGAGTGGATAGCCAGAGACTTTTCCCCAGGGTGGAAAGGGCTATCACCAGGGGGCATAATTTTAAGGTGATTGGAGGAAGGTTTAGGGGAGATGTCAGAGGTAGGTTCTTTACACAGAGAGTGGTGGGTGCGTGGAATGCACTGCCAGCGGTGGTAGTAGAAGCAGATACATTAGGGACATTTAAACGACTCTTGGATAGGTACATGGATGATAGTAGAATGAAGGGTATGTCGGTCGTTTGATCTTTGAGCAGGTTAAAGGGTCGGCACAACATCGTGGGCTGAAGGGCCTGTACTGTGCTGTACTGTTCTATTCTATGTCTGCCATTGCTGATCCACTGACCTTCCCCTTAATCTATTTTCCCAGCCTGCCTCAGACAACCTTTTCTTCATACCTCTGTAATTGCCCGTGTTTAAGCTGAGGACACTGGTTTGAGACCCGAGTTGCTCGCCTTCAAACTGAATTTGAAGTTCTACCATGTTGTGATCGCTACCCCTAGAGGATCCTTAAATACGATATCTCTTATTAATCCTACCTCATTACACATTACTAGATCTAAAATAAACTCTTCCCGGGTAGGTTCTGCAATGTATTGCTCTAGGGCGGCACAGTGGCGCAGTGGTTAGCACCGCAGCCTCACAGCTCCAGGGACCCGGGTTCGATTCCGGGTACTGCCTGTGTGGAGTTTGCAAGTTCTCCCTGTGTCTGCGTGGGTTTTCTCTGGGTGCTCCGGTTTCCTCCCACAAGCCAAAAGACTTGCAGGTTGATAGGTAAATTGGCCATTATAACTTGTCACTAGTATAGGTAGGTGGTAGGGAAATATAGGAACAGGTGGGGATGTTTGGTAGGAATATGGGATTAGTGTAGGATTAGTATAAATGGGTGGTTGATGGTCGGCACAGACTCGGTGGGCCGAAGGGCCTGTTTCAGTGCTGTATCTCTAATCTAATCTAATCTAAGTAACAATCCCTGATGCACTCTACAAATTTGTCTTCCATTTACCTTGCCAATCTGATTTGTCCAGTCAATATGCAGATTAAAATCACCCATGACAATTGTAGCGCCCGTCTTATATGCCTCCATTATTTCCCAATTTATACTTTGTCCTCCAGTGAGGCAACTCTTTGGGGGCCTAAAGACGACTCCCACCCATGACTTCTTCCCCTTGTTATTCCTTATTTCCACCCAAACTGATTCCACATCACGATCTATTGCACCTTTACCACTACTCGCCACCGCACTGATACCTTCCTTTATTATCAAAGCTATCCCACCTCCTCTTCCTTTTTGCCTATTTTTCTGGAACATCAAATACCCTTGAATATTCAGTTCCCAGTCTTGGTCACCCTGCAACCATGTCTCTGCAATAGCTATCAAGTCATATTCATTTATTTCTATTTGTGCCGTCAACTCATCTATCTTGTTACAAATGCTGCGTGCATTCAGATAAAGAGCCTTAAGCTTTGACATTTTACCATTATTAATCATTATGGTTCTAATTTCTGCTGCACTCTTCTGCTTATATTTTCTGCCCCTTCCTGTCACACTTTGATTACCGTTCGCCTATTCACTACCCTGCACCTCTGCTCTCTCATTTCTTTTTGATTTTTTTAAACTTCCCTTCAATTGAACCTCCCCGCTCCCACTAATTAGTTTAAAGTCCTATCTACAATCCTAGTTATACGATTCGCCAGGACACTGATCCCAGCATGGTTCAAATGAAGCCCGTCCCAACGGAACCGCTCTCTCCTTCCCCAGTATTGGTGCCAGTGCCCCATGAATCAGAACCCATTTCTCCCACACCAAACTTTCAGTCACACGTTTACCTCTCTAATCTTATTTACCCTACGCCAATTTGCATGTGGCTCAGGTAGTAATCCGGAGATTAGTACCTTTGAGGTTCCGCTTTTTAATTTAACCCCGAGCTGCTCATAGTCCCTCAGCAGAACCTTTTTCCCAGTCCTACCTATGTCATTGGTACCTATGTGGACCACGACAACTGGATCCTTCCCCTTCCACTCCAAGTTCCTCTCCAGCCCAGAAGAGATGTCCTTAACCTTGGCACCAGGTAGGCAACACAGCCTTCGGGACTCCCTGTCTTTGCTGCAGAGAACAGTATCTATTCCCCTAACTAGACTATCCCCTATTACTATACATCCCCTATACATTTTTCTTTCTCCCCCAATTTGAATGGCACTCTGAACCATGGTGCTGTGGTCAGTTCACTCATCTTCCCTGCAGCCTGTGCCCTTGTCCACACCAGAAGAACCACATACCTTTGGATAAAGGCACTGGCTGAGGCTCCTCCAAAGCTAAATTTTGGATCCCCACACCTGCCTCACTCGCAGTCACACCCTCCTGTCCCTGACCATGGTCCAGATTTGATGTAATTAATCTAAGGAGTATGACTGTCTCCTGAAACACAGTGTCCAGGTAACTCTCCCCCTCTCTGATGTGTCGCAGTGTCCACAGCTCGGACTCCAGCTCATCAACTCTGAGCCGAAGGTCCTCGAGCAGCTAACACTTGCTGCAGATGTGGCCACCCTGGATCGCATCAGCGTCCACCAGCTCCAACATACTACAGCTGCAACACATCGCCTGCCCAGCCATCTCTATTTAATTTAATTAATTAATTTGGATATTACATATTTTAAAAATGAATTTCTGAACTGTACTCTTCAGCTGCAATAACATCTCTTGATTTAAACCACTTGGCCAATCAAAAGAGACACGAAAGAGATACCCACCTACCTGTTTTCCTGTGACGTCACACTTCAGCTCTGTCAGGTAGAAACAGGTAGAAGGGGCTCTCTGCAACCGGTTTTTATCTCCTGCCACTGCTGCCCTTCTCACACAAGTCTGCTCTCCGTGTGCTGGGCCTCCCTCTCTGCCATCGGTTTTTATCTCCTGCCGTCGCTGCCGTTCTCACATACATAGAAAAGAGGAGCAGGAGTAGGCCATTCAGCCCTTCGAGCCTGCTCATTATGATCATGGCTGATCATCCAACTCAGTAGCCTGTTCCTGCTTTCGCCCCATACCCTTTGATCCCTTTAGACCCAAGAGTTATATCTAACTCCTTCTTGAAAACATACAATCTTTTGGCCTCAACTGCTTTCTGTGGCAGCGAACTCCACAAGCTCACCACTCTCTGAGTGAAGAAATTTCTCCTCATCTCAGTCCTGAAAGGTTTACCCTGTATCCTTAGACTATGACCCCTGGTTCTGGACTCCCCCACCATCAGGAACATCCTTCCTGCATCGACCCTGTCAAGTTCCGTTAGAATTTTATAGGTTTCTATGAGATTCCCCCCTCACTCTTCTGAACTCTAGCGAATATAATCCTAACCGACTCAATCTCTCCTCATACGTCAGTCCCACCATCCCAGGAATCAGTCTGGTAAACCTTCGCTGCACTCCCTCGATAGCAAGAACATCCTTCCTCAGATAAGGAGACCTAAACTGCACACAATATTCCAGGTGTGGCCTCACCAAGGCCCTGTATAATTGCAGCAAGACATTCCTGCTCCTGTACTCGAATCCTCTCGCTATGAAGGCCAACATACCATTTGCCTTTTTTGCCGCCTGTTGTACCTGCATGCTTACCTTCAGCAAAGAACACCCAGGTCTCGCTGCATAGTCCCCTCTCTCAGTTTATAGCCATTCAGATAGTAATCTGCCTTCCTGTTTTTGCTACCAAAGTGGATAACCTCACATTTATCCACATTATACTGCATCTGCCATGCATTAGCCCACTCACTCAACTTGTCCAAATCACCCTGAAGCCTCTTTGCATCCTCCTCACAACTCACCCTCCCACCCAGTTTTGTGTCATCTGCAAATTTGGAGATATTACATTTAGTTCCCTTATCTAAATCATTAATGTATATTGTGAATAGCTGGAGTCCTAGCACCGATCCCTGCGGTACCCCACTAGTCACTGCCTGCCATTTGGAAAAAGACCCATTTATTCCTACCCTTTATTTCCTGTCTGCCAACCAATTTTCTATCCATCGCAATACACTACCCCCAATCCCATATGCTTTAATTTTACATGCTAATCTCTTATGTGGGACTTTGTCGAAAGCCTTCTGAAAGTCCAAATAAACCACATCCACTGGCTCCTCCTCATCAACTCTACTAGTCCTCGAAGAATTCTAGTAGATTTGTCAAGCATGATTTCCCTTTTGTAAATCCATGCTGACTCTGCCCAATTCTACCACTGTTCTCCAAGTGCTCTGCTATAAAATCTTTGACAATGGACTCTAGAATTTTCCCCACTACCGACATCAGGCTGACTGGTCTACAATTCCCTGCTTCCTCTCCACCTCCCTTTTTAAATAGTGGGGTTACATGAGCTGCCCTCCAATCTGTAGGAACTGTTCCAGAGTCTATAGAATCTTGGAAGATGACCACCAATGCATCCACTATTTCTAGGGCCACTTCCTTAAGTACTCTGGGATGCATACCATCAGATCCTGG
The DNA here is from genome assembly GCF_036365525.1 of Heterodontus francisci. Classification (NCBI taxonomy): domain Eukaryota; kingdom Metazoa; phylum Chordata; class Chondrichthyes; order Heterodontiformes; family Heterodontidae; genus Heterodontus; species Heterodontus francisci. The sequence goes on along the minus strand of NC_090371.1, from coordinate 121,682,595 downwards.
GGATTTATTGGCCTTCAATCCCATCAATTTCCCCAACATCATTTCTCTACTAATACTGATTTCTTTCAGTTGCTCTCTCTCACTAAGCCATGTTCCCCAACATTTCTGGTATGATATTTGTGTCCTCCTTTGTGAAGACAGAACCAAAGTATGCATTTAGTTGGTCAGCCATTTCTTTATTCCCCAAAATAAATTCCCCTGTTTCTGACTGTAAGGGACCTACATTTGTCTTCACCAATCTTTTTCTCTTCACATACCTATAGAAACTTTTACAATCAGTTTTTATGTTCCCCACAAGCTTGCTCTCGTACTCTTTTTTTCCCCTTCTTGAGCAATCCCTTGGTCCTCCTTTGCTGAATTCTAAACTGCTCCCAATCTTCAGGTTTGTTGTTTTTCCCGGCAAATTTATATGCCTCTTCCTTGGATCTAATGCTATCTCTAATTTTCCTTGTAAGCCATGGTTTGGCTATCTTTCCCGTTTTACTTTTGCTCCAGACAGGGATAAACAATTGTTGCAGTTCATCCAGGCGCTCTTTAAATATTTGCCATTGCCTATCTACCGTCATCCCTTTAAGTAATGTTTCCCAATCCGTCATTGCCAACTCACGCCTCGTACCTTCGTAGTTTCCTTTACTAAGATTCAGGACCCTAGTCTCAGAATCAACTACGTCACTCTCCAGCTTCATGAAGAATTCTATCATATTGTGGTCGCTCATCCCCAAGGGGTCTCGCACCACTAGATTGTCAATTATTCCTCTCTCATTACACAATACCCAGTCTAGGATGGCCTGTTCTCTAGTTGGTTCCTCAACGTATTGGTCCAGAAAACCATCCCGTATACACTCCAAAAATTCCTCCTCTACGGTATTGTGACTAATTTGATTTGCCCAATCTATATGCAGTTTAAAGTCATCCATAATTACAGATGTTCCTTTATCACATGCATCTCTAATTTCCCGTTTAATGCCATTCCCAACATCACCACTACAGTTTGGGAGTCTATATACAACCACCACTAACGTTTTTTGCCCCTTAGTGTTTCTCAGCTCTACCCATACAGATTCCACATTGTCAGAGCTAATATCTTTCCTCACTATTGCGTTAATTTCCTCTTTAACCAGCAATGCAACTCCACCACCTTTTGCTTTTTGTCTGTCCTTCCTAAATACTGAATATCCCTGGATGTTCATTTCCCATCCCTGGTCACCTTGCAGCCATGTCTCCGTAATCCCGACTATATCATACCCATTTACATCTATTTGCGCAATTAATTCGTCCACTTTATTGCGAATGCTCCGCCTGTTAAGGCACAAAGCCTTAAGGCTTGTCTTTTTAACATTACTTGTCCCCTTCCCACTATTTTTCACTGTGGCCCTGTTTGATTCTGGCCCTTGATTTCTCTGCCTATCACTTTTCTTATTCCCTCTTACTGTCTTTTGTTCTTGTCTTTGATCCCCCCTCCTCTGACTCCTTGCAAAGGTTCCCATCCCCTTGCTGGGCGGCACAGTGGCGCAGTGGTTAGCACCACAGCCTCACAGCTCCAGCGACCCGGGTTCAATTCTGGGTACTGCCTGTGTGGAGTTTGCAAGTTCACCCTGTGTCTGTGTGGGTTTTCTCCAGGTGCTCCGGTTTCCTTCCACAAACCAAAAGACTTGCAGGTTGGTAGGTAAATTGGCCATTATAAATTGTCCCTAGTATAGGTAGGTGTTAGGGAAATATAGGGACAGGTAGGGATGTGGTAGGAATATGGGATTAGTGTAGGATTAGTATAAATGGGTGGTTGATGGTCGGCACAGACTTGGTGGGCCGAAGGGCCTGTTTCAGTGCTGTATCTCTAAACTAAACTAAACTAAATTTTAGTTTAAACTCTCCCCAACCACTCTAGCAAATACTCCCCCGAGGACATCAGTCCCGGTCCTGCCCAGGTGTAACCCGTCCAGTTTGTACTGGTCCCACCTCCCCCAGAACCGGTCCCAATGCCCCAGGAATCTAAAACCCTCCCCCTCACACCATCTCTTCAGCCATGTATTCATCCGATATATCCTGCTATTTCTACTCTGACTTACACATGGCACTGGTCGTAATCCTGAGATCACTACCTTTGAGGTCCTACTTTTCAACTTAGTTCCTAGCTCCCTATATTCTGCTAATCTTAGGACCTCATCCTTTTTTTACCTATGTCGTTTGTATCAATGTGTACCACAACCATTAGCTGTTCACCCTCCCGTTTCAGAATGTCCTGTAACCGCTCTGAGACATCCTTGACCCTAGCACCAGGGAGGCAACATACCATCCTGGAGTCTCTTTTGCAGCCACAGAAACGCCTATCTATTCCCCTACAATTGAACCCCCTATAACTATTGCATTCCCCCAGTTTTTGCTCCTCCCCTGTGCAGCAGAGCCAACCGTGGTGCAACGAATTGGGCTGTTGCTGCTTTCCCCTGAGAGGCCATTCCCCCCAACAGTATGCAAAGCAGTATACCTGTTTTGCAGGGGAATAGCCACAGGAGATTCCTGAACTGCCTGCCTCGTCCTCTTGCTCTGCCTGGTGGCCACCCATTCCCCTCCTGCCTTTGGGGTACGAGCCTGCGGTGTGACCACCTCTCTATACATGCTATCCACGATACTCTCTGCCTCGTGGATACTCCACAGTGTCCCCAGCTGCCGCTCCAGCTCCGAAACCTGGGCTTCCAGGATCTGCAGCTGGATACATTTCCTGCACACATACTGGTCCCGGGCACTGGAAATGTTCCCGGCTTCCGACATAGAGCACGAGGAGCACACCACGGCTTTGAGCTCTCCTGCCATGACTTAATCCTTTAAATTAAATTAAACCTTCTGGAAGATCTTAATGTCCAATATCATCAGTTTCTCTACGGCCCTTCTTCCCTGGTCCTCGTGAATACAGAACTCCTTAAAAAAAAACACTACTTACTATATTTGAAATAAACTTTAAACTTTTAAATTTTTCTTCCCTGAGATACTTACCCAGCTATATAGAGCTATTCCCTAACAGCAGTGACTCACCAACCAACCACCTTGCTGTTCTCCTGTGACGTCACGGTTGGCTTTTTTTTCAAAACTCCGGCGCGCTGCCGCTGCACTTTTAAACTCTGCCGGTCTCACGCAGGTCCGATCTCCGGATCTCTCTGGTAACTTCACTGAATGTGTTTGCAATATTTTTATTGTTCTTTTACCAAATAATGACACTCACAGTGCTATCTGTACGGAGGGGACAACGTTGAAGAGAACACAAATCTTTACAGGTGCAAACCTGGGCTGAATGGCCTCCTTGTGTGCTGGAATGACTCTGACCTCCAAATATGACAATGGCTAACCTGATCAGATCATTTCTTGCTGTATATCGCACAAACTTTTGAACGGGCCTAAGGCTGTCATTTTCGGCCCTGAAAAGTTCCCAGTCTATCTCAGATTACGCTGGAAGGGTAATGTATCCCAAAAATTTGAGCAACAGGTGAAGCTACCTGTTTCACGCTGCTACTATGCAGTAGCAACACGTGTGGTGTTCTCCACTAACAGGGTGCCGCCGTCAAGTTAAAAACATGTTCTGCCTATCACACAAATGAATAATGTGATATATGAATTTCAATGCCAGTGTGATGCTAGGTATATAGGCCGTACGTCCCAAAGACTGGCAGATCATGTCAAACAACATGTCCCTTCCGCTGTTCATGACGGGCAAGATACAAATTGTACCGAATCAGCCCGTGCTTGAAAAACTCAAGAAACAGTGTCCGACATTAGATGTGATTCTGCGATTGGACAACATTTGCTAAGAATTACGCTATATGGGATTACTGTAGGGTTAGTATAAATGGGTGGTTCTTGGTCAGCACAGATTCGGTGGGCCAATGGGCCTGTTTCAGTGCTGTATCGCTAAATAAATAAATAAATAAATAACTAATTGGCTGTGCTTGCTGACAATGCTACCACTAGGTGGCGCTGCAGTGGCACATGCACAAATGCAGCCTGTGCCACTGAAACGTCACAGTCTGTGATGTCAGGCAGCTGCCAGGACTAAAGATGGCGCTGCTCAAATAACCACACAAAGGCAACCTAAACACATTGCAGCACACAATGGCCAGAGGGAGATAGCAAGCGGGCTGTGGGGTGGGGGGAGGAGGGAGATAGCGAGCGGGCGGGGGGGGGTGTGGGAGGGAGGGAGATAGCGAGCATGCCGGGGGGGTGGGGTGCAGGTGGAGGGAGATAGCAAGCGTGCTGAGGGGGGGAAATGAGCAGGCCGGTGGGTGGGGGGGAGCGGGTGGGCCAGGGAGGAGGACAGCGCACCCGTCACCACCAAGGCCTTTGGCCGCGCTCTCCCCACTTTCCCCACGCCCGCTTCACCCACCCCCATTTTCCCCACCCCCGCGTTACGCGATGATGTCATCTGCACATGCGCCAACCAGTCCTGGCACTGCAGAACGCAGCGCATGTGCAGAGAGTAGGATCCAATCTGCGCATGTGCGTAGATTGGCGCAGTCTGATGACGTCAGCTGCCGGCTGCATTCTCAATAATCACTTTGTAACCAATTTAAGATTGTCAGTAGGGCTCGCAGTGTGGCGCATTTGTGCATACTGGAAGCTACATATATTAATATACAGAGCGCTTTTCTTTGCAGACAGAAAGAACATGTATACACATTGTGCCTGTTTCAGCTAAACAGAATAAGTGAGCCATTCGCTGGTTCATTCCTCAGGGCAATGCCTTGACCAATCAGAGTCAAGCTGTCTGGCTTAAATTTCAAAGCTTGGCAGTTAATTGCCAGTCACCACAAACTGGTGCTTTCTCCATGGCAAACCCTCTACCAATCAGAGTCCACTTGCCAACCAATCAGCACTCTCTTCTCAGTATAAATCGGTTGCTTTCCCTTATATTGGTGTTCTTGCGATTTGTCCTCATGAGTGCAGGACAAAAAGCTTGAACAAAATAGGCTGAATTTTATTTGAGTGCCGTGCTGTGCAGCGGCGCCCTTTAAACTCGGCGGGGTGCCGGCATTTAGCAGCCACCGCAGAGCCCTCACGATATTACGTGCGGGGGCTCTTTAGCATCACGGCGCCGAGCCGCCCTTCCCATATTACATGGGGAGAAGCAGGACATTCGGTGCAGTGAGAGACCTTTTGACAGCTGTGCAGCAGCTGATGGGGCCCTATTTAAGCACCCCAGCACCTGCTTCCTGACAGCTGTCAAAGAAATACTTACTTGACTGCTGAAGAGTGGGGCTGCTGTCAATCTTACAACAAAGCAGAAAGTGTTGCAGAAACCCAGCAGGTCAGGCAGGATCTGTGAAGAGAGAAGCAGTGTTAACTTGCCCAAGTTCACAGACCTGAAAGTTAACTCTGCTGCTCTCTCCACAGATGCTGCCTGACCTGCTGAGTGACCACAGCACTTTCCGCTTTGCTGCCACATACTTACCCTGCTGTGTCCCAGTGTCCTGTGAAGTTGCGATCCTCTTCTCCCACTTAAGTGTAACATTCCTTCTTTAGGCGTGCCGCACCTGGGTGAATAATAATTTTCCACATTCCAGGATGTGAGACTTATATACATCATAAAAGGTATTACAGAGGTTTACAGAGAACACAAATGGGAATACACAGGTGTCACAGCAATGTAAATACGTCGTTCACTAAATGTTCCTCATCAACATGTGTATCCTTTTCTCTGTGTGAATGATACATGTAGCGCCAAAGTCACATCCGTTTGCACCCATTGGCCCTTCAGGAGAGCCAATGTATGCAATAACATCATTGCCATGCCACCATTACACGAGTGTCTCCACGGATGAAGTGACATGGACATTGACTCAGTCAGCTGCTGCCTCTAATGGTTTACACAGGGATGCTGCAGATGTAGACTGGTGCATAGCAGGTGAGCAAGAGTGATGTGTGGCTTGCAGAACTCATGTCGGTTCCTATGGAGCAGAGAGCCTTTGATAAGCCGCTGCCATACGTCCCTACCTCACTGCTAGCCCTGCATACAGAGCCTGGGTGCCATCTGCCCTCCCATATGTCTTTCATGTTGTAGGTCCTCGGCGTCCTCATAGTCCAAGGAGGAATCCTGTTGATGTCTCTCCTCACCATGCCAGGCCTGGCCCCTATTGGATGCATAATTGTGCTGCACAGTAAAGAAAGGAGCTAGCCTTTTCGGCCCATAGTACAGGGCATCACCCTATCCATGCAGGCATTGGAGGCGCTCTTCCAGCATGCCAATTTCCTGCTCAATGGTGGCTCTTGTAGCTCAGTGACTGGTGTATCTCTCCTGTTCAGCAGGGGTGGGGTCTCTCACTGGTGTTGGGAGACATGTTTGCAAGGGATATCCCTTATCTCCAAGAAGCTACCCCTCCATCTGAGCCAGTTCAGTGAACAGTGGTGGCAGCCGGGACTGGCGCAAGACCTAGGTGTCATAACAGCTGCCTGAAAAGTGGTCATAGATGTGTCTGAAGCATCTGCGGTGTTCACATACCAGCTTCACCTAAATTGAGAGGATTTCTTTAATGGTGACATCTGCAGGTGGTAGCCTGGCAGGAGGCCTGATGACCACATGAGTGCAGTCTATGAACATTACAGCCTCTGGTTCTCTGGCAATGAAGCAGACATACTCACTGCCCTCCGGTGCAGGGCATCGGTGACCTCCCTGATGCAGCGGTGCACTGCTGACTGTGTGACCCCACAAAGGTCCCTGGTGGGCCCCTAAAAAGCTGCAAAAACATCAAGCTTGAGAAACACTGTCACTATGAGGATCAAAGGCATAGGATGTCCACTGAAGCAGGTCACCTTTGAGCAGGGCACAAAGACATGTCACCACCCTCTCTACATGCGCAATCGCCTCTGACACTGGTGCTCTGACATCCGATGGCATGTCATGTGGGGCCTGTAGATGCATGGCAAATGTAATGGTGAGCTCCCCTTGGGGACCGCTGCTCACGACCGTTGGCCTCTACGTGGATCACACCTGCCTGTTGATTTTGTCTCTGGCGCATATGGATCCTCAGGAACAAAGGATCACACAATGTAGAATGAGCCATAATTATTTCCATGTGATAAATAAAGTTGAACCCTTCATGTACTCGAAGGTTCCTAACAGGGCAGGGATTGGTGTTGACGGGTACATCAGCTGCTTTCATGGATCAACTATGTGGCGTGCCATGGCATTGCCCATCTTGGCCAACACTGAGTGACACAGCATGATCACATCAAGATCCTACCAGCTGAATCAATTTCCCCACCATCCATATAACCTTAATGCTCCTACCCTTTCTGGCACCTTCCCCACACACAAGGTGACTAGAGTGCCATTGTTCCTTCACAAACACAAATAAACGCAGAGCGTACACTGTTTACGGAGAGAAGGTACACAGTACCTCCCTTCATGCCTGCAGAGCTTTCCCTCCAGTAATCTCAGACCACCCCCCCTCCCTCCCTTCAATAATGCAGAGTGAGACCCCTGAATAGCAAAACTTACCTTCGCTGGCGACAACTTCTGCCTCTGAGGACCTGCTGGCTTTTCCAATCGGCACGTGACTGCCGCCCATTCAGCGAAAAATCTGGAGGTGTCCATGGAGAGGAAGCAGGCTGCATAATCTGCAGAGGTGAGTACCATTTAACATGTTCTAATTGTGGTGCCGCTGCCGTGTGGTGGGGAGGGGCCGCACCGAGGTTCCCCTTCTGCCAGTAATTTTTGCAGTGGGCCCTTCTCGATGTCATGGGTCGAGGCGGGCCTCTCTCCGCAGAATTTTAACAGCCCCTGCACCGCAATTCGCGGCATTGAAGGGCTGGTAAAATTCAGCCGAATGTCTCTCTTTTCAGCTATACTCAAGATCTGTACTTCCAAACAACTATTTATATATTATTTCCTATTACCAGAGAAGACCAGAGGGAGAAAGCTCTAGGACTTGACAGGATTGCAGGATTCCCCATTGTCATGGGAGCCATCGAGTGTACATATGTGGTCATGTAAGCCCATCATTTAAACCTAGAAATGGTCAGGAACAGAAAGGGATTCCATTCTCTCAACATGCAGCTTTTCTGCAACTGCCAGCAGTGCATCATGCAGGTGAATGCCTCTGATAGAGGAAGAATCCATGATAGGTTTAAATGAGACAGTTATCTGTCCCACCAATCTTTAAAGCCCAATGCAATGTGCATGGCTGGCTATTAAGTGACAAGGGATACCCTCTGATACCATGGCTCATAACTTGAATGAGGAGCCCCAGACACCAGCTGAGCACTCATACAAGGTGAGCTACTCTGCCACTAGGAGCATCATTAAGCAGACCATTGGGGTCCTAGTGCAGAGCTTTAGATGCCTTCATGGGTCAGGAGGTGCTCTGCAGTACTCGGCCGAGAAGTTGTCCACATTCATGGTGATTTGCTGCATGCTTGACAATTTGCCAATCATGAGAGACTAGCTGTTACCACTAATAATTGTGCCAAAGGGTCAAGTTCAGGAGCTACAAGAGGAAAAGGAAGAAGAGGAAGACCAGGGGAAGCACCAGAGGCTTCCAGGTAGACAGGCCTTACCTGTGAGGGATGCTTGCCACCATCTAATTGCAGCACTTTTGCAAGATGTGCTCCAGCATCAGACTCGAGATCAGAGGGCTGGCTGAACAGGGACACAGGGTCGTGGCATGAAAATCATGGAGCAGGAGCCCACTGGCCTCTGTCCAGATGCCAACATTGTTTCTTCCTCGCTGGCCTCTCCACCATTGCCCTTGTGGTTGCTTGTCAGCCAGGCAGCCCAGGCTGCTGAAGCCAGGCTGAGATGGGGCCATCACAGCCCTCAGCCTCTCGAGGGTGTCCCAGGAGGACATCTGAACTGGACTCTTCAGATTCTCAGTAGCCGTCTATCTCTCCTGCTGCTGTCACAGGGGATGCATTTCATAGAAGCACTAGATAATGCAATAGCACTTAGAGATCACCACTAACGGTAAGCACTGTTCCACATGATGAACCTTCATGACTTAGAATCTATTCGGCAGTCCATCATCTCCGCTCAATCCTTTCAACCCCTTTCCCGTGAAGATCACAATAAAAATGACCACTGATTCCATTACCACCCAGTTATCATAACCATTGTTCACATACATTAAAAAAAACTATGTAAACAATGCAGAAACTACATCATTTACAATTATTAAGCTTTTCATCCTGGTACTTACCGCTGATCTGGTGGGGGACAGACCTGTGGGGATCAGTGACACTCTGCAAGTCCCTTTCAGTTGAGGAGCTCTGAGTTAGCATGACAGCTGCATGAGCTTCCATTGCAGCAGTTTGTCATTCCACACAAGCTGCAATGACTGTAGTGGAAGCTGACGCCCCAGCCATCAGATACTGCATAATGTCAGGCTCCACAGGTCGCTGGCTGGAATTGATCAGCCTCTCCACACTGGAGAGGAAGGGTTCTAAACTCTGTGCACAGTCACGGACCAATGTGGAGACGGACCCCTCCATTTCCTTTAGATGCAACCTGTAGACTTTCATTCTCCATCATTGCCCTTGTGGTTGCTTGTCAGCCAGGCAGCCATTGCACCGGGCATTTGGTTTGTCGTACCCATCAGCCTTCTTCTGAAGTTTGGCCCTGAAAGGTCCCTATCTAGCTCTTTATAGTCGAACTAGTATGCAACCTTGCCCCCCCGCATCCCACCCCCCCCGCCGCCCCACCGGGAAAGATGCCATCTATGTTATGCCTTCCACCCTGTGTGGCTGCTGCCTGCTAGTGCCAGTGTGCCCAATTGTGATGAACCCTCTTCTAAGCTAGCCTCTAAATTACATCTAACTAGCCTCTGAGCTGATGCCTGCAACAGTGGTAGCCATTAATAAAGTGCATTTGTTCTCACTCTCCTCCTTCACTTCCTCCTCTTTATCCATGGAGGCAGTGGGAGTGGGGGGTGGGGAGGAGATTGCAGTTGTTCTTCTTGAACCTGCTCCACTGGGCAAAGTGCATCTTGCTCCTGGAAGCTTGCAATGATAAAACTGGGAGTGTTACGGTGCAACTCTCCAAGGACATGTGTGATGAGGCGATATGGAGCTGGGAATAAGGATAGGTTTGGGTGATTAGGGAAATTGCAGTGGCCATGTACCTCTAGTCGAGATGTGCCCTGCTCTGCCTCTGACCAGGACATCTCTCACTCCCCTCCTGGTCATGGCCAGCACTGCCTCCTCAAGGACAGTGATATCATGGTCACCAACAAAGCAAGGATGCTCAATGCTGACCTTGAGAAAAGCTGCTCACAAACATCTCAGGATCTCTGTGTTGTGGATACCACTTTCCTGTCAGTTTAAATCTGGAGCCAAGTCAAGGGGATCTCTAGGCATCCGGCAGCAGTGATGTTAGCAAGCAGTGTAAGCAACCAATTGCATTGAAGTATTTTCACAAACAGCAAACCAGGAAGTTAAAAGCACTTAATATCCTTCCCTTTTGATTTAAATTTTAAGATAGTAGGCTAAATTGTACGCCACCCCCGCGGGTCAGATGGAAGCGTGGGGGCGGCATAAAAGTGAGCAGGAGGCTCTGGAAGGACTTCCCGCCCCGCTTCCGCATCCGGCCAACTTTACGGCAGTTGGGTGGAGGGGATAAATGGCCCACCCACCCGAGGCCAATCAAGGCCTGTCGTTTGTTGCTTGCCCCGTATGTATACTGTTTTTAGGTGAACCTCATGAGCCTTAAGCAGAATCTCTGGATCCATGGTGGCATCCTAGCGAGTTCCTTTTCATCGAGTAAGGAAACTAGGGGTTTATAGTCACCTCAATGATAACCTTTAAGCCAATAATATAGTTGGAAAATTTCTCACAAGCCCAAGTGACTGTGAGAGCTTCCTTCTCTACCACAGCGTATCTCATGTCAATATCAGATGGTGCTCATAACGCATAATAAACAGGTCTTTGACTTCCATCGGGCTGTTCTTGGAAAAAGACTGCCCCTATCCCTGTGGACGAGGCGTCAGCTGTGATTGTAGTTGGAAGTGAAGGTTTATAATGGACTATGACATCTGACAAAATCAGCATCTCCTTGATCCGTTGAAATGCTTGTTGTTTAACTTCTTCTACTTTCTCTATAAGATGAAAATCAATACAAGCTCTTCTACTTAAGAATGAGAACTCCTGATTTCTTAGGACATACATTGTTGAATTTGGCAGATATTTCATTAAGGCCTTGTCTGGCAATCACGTCATCTGCTATAGCCCCAATGGAATATAACAGTATATTCACTTGCTCTGATTCAGACTGGCTGTCTAACTTAGATGGAATTCTGTGTCTGAGAAGCCTTTTTCTCTATAATACCCAGTTTTGAATCTGATTGGGTCCCTTTTGGCTTTTGAAACTCTCTAGCATTCCCAATTTTTGATCCATGTTCCTTTATTTTATAGACTTTTTAGTGTGTTTCCCTTTAAGAAACTCTGTTTTATTCAGGCTAGCTTGCTTTGTTGAAATGTCACAGGTGCTCTCAAGTGGCCCCTGCTGCTTGTAATAGGCTGTTTGAGGGTTTTCCCCCTTGCTTGAGAACTTCACTTTTTTTATTCAACTTACGTTTTTTGAGTTGACACAGCTGTTTGAGAGTTCGCTGCTTTTTTAACAGACTGTTCTAGTGTTTTCCCCTTTCTTTGAGAACTTCAGTTTATTTGTTTTTCTTTTTCAGGCTTGGCTGCATTAATGGAGTGTCCCTGCTGTATTTGGGGGTTTCCCGCGCTTTTTGGCAGTTCGCCCGATTTCCGGGGGTTTCCCGCTCTTCAGCCTCGCATTCAGGCCGAGTGAAGGATTGGGTTTCCCCACTTTGTTTTCTATCCCGATGCCTTCAGAAAATTACTTTATGACCTTCAAAGGTTTTTAACCGCGATTCCTCAACCTTCGGCACTATAACTCACCCAATCAATGGATTTGATTTGCAGGCGGTCACGCTTCCATTCTGTGGAGCTTCTCTCAGCCTCTATTCAAGATCTGCTGTTTTTTTGTGCTTTTCTCCAGGTCAGGCTTTTTCAGCTAGTTGCTTCAATTTTTTTCTTCTGGTTGTAGGATCCCAGCACTGATCACCATATTATATGTTGGTTCTGTATGCTGCCACTGTATTTAGTCTCGCCAGAGAGATTTAGTCTGTAGTTATTAAACATTAATTTTTATTTCATTACAACTATTTACACTCCACACCAGCCTGTGTGACACCTCCAAAAGCCAGGCTGTAGGCTGGATTTTGTGTCGGAAGTGGGCCTCCCGGTGCCGGGCTGAAAAGATGGGGGGGACCCTGCCTCTATATTTTCTTGGCCCCTGGAGCAATTCTCTGCTCTTTTTCAATTAAATATTCACAAGCCAGTATCCCTGTTCCTTTAAAGACAGGGATCCTGCCTCCATAATCTGCCGGCCAATCAGAAGGCCAGCAGCTCAGCAGTATTGGCAGCGCCACTGGGAGTGCTGGCCAGTGCCAGCACTGCAGAGGCCTTGGACCCAGGCTCAGCGCTGGAATCCCGGAGAAGAGGTAGCTGAGGCAGGGTCACCGGGGACTGTCCGGAAGGCCCCTGCAATGGGAGATGGGGGTGGTTGTGAAGTCCAGGGGGAGGGGGGTCCTGGGTGGTAGAGCTTTTCCCAGTGGGGGTCCTCCATGGGCCACAAATTGCCCACGGAGGAGGGCACCCCCCCAAGCCTGCAGGGAGGGCACCTCATGTTGCAAGGCGTCCTCCCCACACAGCAGAGGTCCCCTCCCCACAGCTGGTAAGATCCCAGCAGCAGCGGGACCAGGCCTCAATTGGCCATTAATTGGTCCTCAATTGACCTCTGGGCAGAATGGCCATCATCGGCCTATGTTGCACCCAGGAATGTTGCTTTGCAACAGGGAGGCAACAGTCCCTCCGCTCCACTGACCCACCCATTGCAATACTCCGTGCCCCCTCCCCACCCCCTTCCCCGCCTCAGGGGGGCCCATAAAATCCAGACCTGTATCTGTTCTCGAGTCTCTCTCACATGATCTCTTACATCATCATGGCGGATGGTATCCTTTACACTCTCTCAAGATTAATCCTTTCAGAACCTTATACTAGACAACTGTGCCCGCCCTACCAGCCAGACTGTGCCTGCCCTATCAGCCAGACTGTGCCCACCCTACCAGCCAGACTGTGCCCACCCTACCCTTGCATCTGAGACTGTGCACACCCTACAACCCGAGACTGTGCCCATCCTACCCTTACACCCAAGAATGCGCCCACCTTTGTAGAGAGCCCAGCACCCCAGGCCGATAATGGCCTCTGCTCCCCTTTCTTCCCTTATCCACAGCTCCCCATGGTGCCTTCCAGCGATGGCACTGACGCCACCACCTTTAAATGGCCGGGCATCTGAAGGCATGTGAGTCCCATGCACCATTGACTAAATCTGCAACCCCGCCATAAAATTTGCTTTAATTCAATGCAAATGTATTCTAACCAGCTGTTCACCATTTCAAATTGCAGTCCCGCTGCGTCATGGCAGCAACGGAGCTTTCCCACCACTGCCAAAATCCGGCACCGACATCACGACATCGGGTTTCCAGGCAAGCACGTGCATCCCGATTCTGTGGCCCTGCATGCCTCCACTCCAGCTCCTGCTGCGTGGATAAAATCCAGCCCATAATGTGGGCTTCAGATTCAGTAATAATTGTGATCCATGGGCGGAATCCATATCAGAAGCTCAGTATTAATTTTTTACAATAAATCTGATAATTCTCCAACGTGTTTTGGCTCTCAGGCAAAGTAGAGAATTCACGTCATTTTAAAAATAATTTTACAGTCACGTCTTAGTGAAATTCTGATTTGTTATTAATGATTAGCAATTATCTATAAATAAAACATCACAACATTAAACTGTACTACACAGACTGCTCCCAAGGGAAAAAGTGAAGTTTAATGAAGGATTGCATGAGGGTGAGTGTCTTCCTTTGCAGTGGCAGCTTAATGAGCGAACAGCAGAATAATTAGATCCTGATATTTACCTCAGTAATATATACTACACTGATGAAATCTGCTAATGTTTCCTTAAAGCCTTCAAAGTTTTTGAAATCTTAGGGGAAAAAACTCATATCATCCTACTAGGCTGCACTCCCACATGTAATGTAGCTTGATCACCAAAGTATTAGCTTAAATGTCAATTTACAGAAGACACCAAATAGGTGGCTAGTTGATGTTCTTAACAACCAACTTGTATTTATATAGCACCTTTAACATAACAAAACGTCTCAGAGTGCTTCACATGGGTGTTATAAAGCAAAACTTGGCACTGAGCTACATAAGGTGATATTAGAGCAGATGGCCAAAGCTTGGTCAAAGAGGTAGGTTTTAAGGAGTGTCTTAAAGGCAGAAAGCGAGTAGAGAGGCGGAGAGGTGTAGGGAGGGAATTCCAGAGCTTAGGACCTAGGCAGTCGAAAGCATAGTCACCAATGGTGGAGCTATTAAAATTGGGGACGCTCAAGAGGCCAGAATTAGATGAACACAGATATCTTGAAGGCTTGTGGAGCTGGAGGAGATTACAGAGATAGGGAGGGGCAAGGCCATGGAAGGATTTGAAAACAAGGATGAGAATTTTAAAAATCGAGCCATTACTTAACCAGGAGGCAATGTAAGTCAGCGAGCACAGGGGTTTAAACATGCTAACACACAGACAGAAGCATAAACAACAATAAATGCATCAAAAAAATCCAGTGAGACATTTGAATAATACTTAGTCCAACTCAGGACTAAAATAACATAGCTGGATTTTATTCTGCCCTCGGAGATGGGAACGTAGACTAGAGACAGGGGTGTGGGGGCACACAAAATGGCATGGGGTGGCATGACAGACACTGTCATGGCCCGTGCCATTTCGTCCACGGCGGGAAGTTGGAGGATGGTCCTCCCACTCAAGGCCAATTGAGCCACTTAAGTAGGCAATTAAGGGCTACTTAAGGGCAGCTTCCTGCCTCCACTCCCATTTCAGGAGCACCGTCACTGTATGGAGACACTGCCGGACGAGACCTGGCAACCTCCATGTGGGATTGGGGGGGGTCCCTCCTCTGGGGGTAATCCATGGCCCACAGAAGCCCCCCCGGCAGTGATGGCCACCCCCATGGTAAACCACCACCACCACCCCACCCTCACCAAACCACACCCCTGCAACCCCTCGCCGGGTCCTGCCTGCCTGGGCCCGGCAACCCCGGCCCCACTTACCTACATCCTGGGGACTCCTCCATCTTTGCCACTGCAGGCCTCCTGCAGTACCGGCAGTGGCCACCGCTCCCGGTGGTGCTGCTGGTACTGCAGAGATGCTGGCCTTCAGATTGGCCGGCAGCTCTGGAGGTAGCAGCTTGTCCCTTAAAGGGATGGCATTCCTGATGGCAGGCAGTTAATTGGCTGCCCACCGTGGAATTCCCCTGGGGGTCTGACAGAGGGCTGAGGTTGGGTCACCCCCACCCCACACTTTCCGGTCTGCTACCAGGACACCCCGTCACTGGGATAAAATACTGGCCCATAATGTTTTTCAGAAACATTTTCTCTCTTGTGGTGGCACAAATATTCTTCGGAATATATTGTATTCGCTGTTCGTGCTGCGGTCTCCTACAAATGCAGGTTATGTGATTACTTTGTGAAACACCTCCAACAGCATGATGCTGAGCTTCTGGTTGCTTGTTATTTTAATTCTCCATTCACTCCTATTCTAGCTTCTCTGATCTTGGTCTTTTACACCGTTTCAATGAAGCTCAATCTTTTGATTTGGCATCTCAGAGACTTTCAGATTCAACATTGGTTCAACAATTTCAGATCATAAACTCTGTTCCCATTTTTTTGCACATCAGTTGTTGGTAATGATTTAGATATTGCCATCTACACCTTCACTTGACCCATCTTTTTCTTCTTTACTTGTCCTATTATCATCTCCTATGGCCTTGCACCATCATTCCTTTTGACATTTAATCTCTCCTGCCTTCCGTCCTATCGCAGATCTTCCCTTTTGTTCTTTCCTCCCCTCCCCTTTTCCTTGCCTCTGTACTTGCTTAAAACCTGTTACATCTCTAATTTTTCCAGTTCTGATGAAAAGGCATCAATCAGTGTGAACTATGTTTCTCTCTCCACAGATGCTGCCTGACCTGCTGAGTATTTCCAGTATTTTCTTTTTCTTAATTTGTTCTTGGGATGTGAGTGTCACCAGCATTTGTTGCCCATCCCTAATTGCCCTTGAGAAGGTGCTGGTGAGCTGCCTTCTTGAACAGCTGCAGTCCATGTGGTGTAGGTACACCCATAGTACTGTTAGGAAGGGAGTTCCAGGATTTTGACCCAGCAATAGTGAAGGAACAGCAATATAGTTCCAGGTGAGGACGGTGAGTGACTTGGAGGGGAATTTGCCAGGCTTCAGCTGCCCTTGTCCTTCTAGGTGGTAGAGGTCATGGGTTGGAAGGTGTTGTCCAAGGAGGCTTGGTGAGTTGCTGCAGTGCATCTTGTAGATGGTACGCGCTGCTGCCCCGTGTGTCAGTGGTGGAGGGTGTGAATTTTGAAGGTGGTGCCAGTCAAGCAGGCTGCTTTATCCTGGATGGTGTCGAGCTTCTTGAGTGTTGTTGGCGCCGCACTCATCCAGGCAAGTGGAGATTATTCCATCACACTCCTGACTTGTGCCTTGTAGATGGTGGACAGGCTTTGGGGAGTCAGGAGGTGACTTACTCATTGCAGAGTTCCCAGCCTCTGACCTGCTCTTGTATCTTGTAGTCACCGTACTTATATGGCCGATCCAGTTAAGTTTCTGGTCAATTGTGACTGCAGGATATTGATGGTTTTGTTTTTATTTCTTTTGAGAGTGTGCTGGCTCCTTCCCCTCACCCCCAATTTTCTGCTCTTATTGGACATTTCCAGGTCTGTGCAAACAGGACAACACCAACTTGAATATTTATAGCACTTTTAATGTAGGACTCCATGCCCCCAACCACCCCCACCCCACCGCACCCCACCCCCACTCCCATGCCACTTCACAGATGGTAATAGGGGAAGAATGCTGATTCAGGAAAAAAAGATTACAAATTTGAGGCAGAAAATCAATCAAGAAGATGGGTTGTAAAATATTTCTAATGGTGTAAAGTTGCATGGACAGTTCCAGGGAGAAATCTCCTGAGAGAAGGAACCGATGTAAGTGAAGACAGTATCACAAGTGGTGGCATGATGTTTTGGAGGGGGGAGTAAGTAGGAATTAACAGATAAAGACAAGGATTTAAAATTTACCATAGTGAGGGAGGGAGTGTCAGTGAAGGTCAGCAAGCTGCCAACAGAAGAGATTATTTCCAAAGGAGAAAAATTACTGCAAGAGCTATAGGCCCCCAAGTTGTCCAATGCCTTAATGGAGGTCCTGTTTCCAGGGCCTGCAGAGAGCTTGCATGTAGGCATCCAGGGCTCTCTGCCCTTGCCAGCTGCTTTTGCTCAAGCTGAACACCTCAGGTGCATTGTCGACTCAGGCCTCTGCCCCCAATTTCTGGAAAGTGGGGAATGCCCACCATCACATTATCCAACCTAGGGTGTGAAACATCGGAACATAGCAGCAGAAGTAGGCCATTCAGCCCTTTGAAACTGCTCTGCCATTCAGTTAGGTCATGGCTGATCATCTACCTCAACGCCACTTTCCCGTGCTATCCCCATATGCCTTGTCATTAGTATCCATATATCTATAGATTTCTGTCTTGAACATGCTCAATGATTGAGCTTCCACAGCCTTAGGTTTGACCAGAGCTCCTCCTACTTGTACTTTCTCTCTTCTCTTCTCCTGTAGTTTAGTGATTTAGTAAATAACATAGATTAAATAAATAAATTAATAAATAAATAATAATTAAATAACATAAATAACATGATTATCCATTAGCCATCCTAATTTAGTGGTAGCACTATAACTTGCAGAAGTTCAATTCTATATACGGCCTTTGCAGCAAATTCTTTGGAGGGAGAAGTAAAAGAAAGGAAAGTAAAATGCCCTTTTTAAATGAAATTGAAACACTGAGTCATTCTTTCTCTAATACTGCCATTATAAATGTTGATGGTATCTTCTTGTTTAACCTTATAGATATGGTAAATATGTCTACTTCCAGTCATCTGTTGTATTTTATATCACCGAGGTCATCTTTTTATGCACAAGATAACACAAGATTTTCATATTGATGAAATTCCACTCATATTGTCAGCACAGTATATTAAAGAGAGCTAAGATATGCATCTCCTCCACCTGTACTGGAACTGAGCAGCTGGATTTCAGTTAGAAATACAGGGCAAAAATTGAAGGTCCACTATCAAAACTAGTGCTTTTTGAACAGATTGGATTTTTTGATGACCCCATTCAAAGAGATAATGCATCTGTGGGGCTGTGCAAGGCATATCCTATCAAACATAGTTTAAAACAGATAAAAATCACTTTGCAAAAATCATAGAGTCTTGGATGGTAAACCACTCACATTACAAAAGCTATTCTATCACTATACGAGTAAAAGGGAGATATCCATCCTTTCCTTTCTCTGGCCTTTATTTTAAAATGTATTTTTATTGGATTAATTTTTGTCACCAAGAAAACTGTGCATTGAATTTTGAGCCATTTATTATCCTTCACAGAAAGGATTTGGATTATTTTGAAAGCGACTATATATGTTTTGGTTCAGGAAAAATGAGTATATTTATACTTTAACAAACAAGAAGCTAAAATAAATAACTCTATGGCACTAAATGTTTAACTGAGCATTTCTTAAACTTTCAGGGTGTTTAACCATATTCATAACATGTGATTTTGCTGTGTTACTTGTCTGAAATGTAGAGTGCATAATAACAATTGCACTAAAGGATATCCAAAGAAGCACGAGGATCAATAATCTCAGTCCTCACCTTTTAACAGCATTTGGCAGCCAGTTAAACCCATGGGAGCATGTAGCAGCCCAGTCCAGATCTTTACTCAACCTCTGTTTTGTGGCTGAAACAACACTTTTGTTGCCTCCTATATTGCATGGCACAAAAATCAATTGTATGAAAGTAAACTGAGCCTGTTGTCATACCCAGTAAAGACATATTATATACCAACTTTACCTTTAAAATAAAGATGGACAATGCTGCAAAAGATGGTCGCCAAAGGCCAGACGATCTGGCCTGTGTATTCGAGCACTGCCTCACTGTCTGTTAAGGACAAGAGGATACATTCCAGGCTGAAACTATCAAAAGATATTCATGAATTGAATGGGTTCTTCTGAAAAAAAGGTGTGAAATAGCCACATTATATCAGGATTATATATACTCATCCAGACGTTAATGAATGGCCATGGATTCCACATCCTGGTCCATTGTGTAGTCACACCAGGGGAGGAAAAACCGTATTTCTGGTACCAGAAATGCTAATCATGAATTGTGACCTTATGGAGAGAGAGAGGCAGATTACAAGAACATCACAAAAAAGCAGTCCAGCCAGTGGTTATGGAGAAAAGTCCAGCCAAGTAAGGAAGGAGCGCTGGTGCTAATTCTACACTTTAACTTGCTGCAGCAGAGAACTGAAAGTGACCCATCACCTCCAATCTAAAATCTCAACTGCCAGAAATCTACAACACCTTAGCAAGTCAAGACTACAAACAACCCAATCTTTAAAACAAAAGCAAAATACTGCGGATGCTGGAAATCTGAAACAAAAACAAGAAATGCTGGAATCACTCAGCAGGTCTGGCAGCATCTGTGGAAAGAGAAGCAGAGTTAACGTTTCGGGTCAGCGACCCTTCTTCTTCTTCCGAAGAAGGGTCGCTGACCCGAAACGTTAACTCTGCTTCTCTTTCCACAGATGCTGCCAGACCTGCTGAGTGATTCCAGCATTTCTTGTTT
Organism: Heterodontus francisci; assembly: GCF_036365525.1. Taxonomy (NCBI): domain Eukaryota; kingdom Metazoa; phylum Chordata; class Chondrichthyes; order Heterodontiformes; family Heterodontidae; genus Heterodontus; species Heterodontus francisci. The sequence goes on along the minus strand of NC_090371.1, from coordinate 121,662,771 downwards.
TTGTTTCAATCTTTAAAACAGACTGTTCGACTTAGAAGATTCAACAGGTTTACCATAAACCATGAACACTGAACCCTTACTCTTTGCCTTCTATCTATCTTCTCCTGAGAGTGCATGTGAGTGTGAATGCATGCATGAGGGGGGGTTGTGAACATTTTGGGGTATGAATATTGTTCAATAAATAGTTAATCTTCTATTTTAAACCTGCAAGAAAACATGCCACTGTCTGTTTATTCATCAAGTAAAACAATCAGGGGCTAACTCATCATTTTAAACAAAACATGATTGCGGTCAGTTGGGAGGTGAACAATGGGAACCACCCACACTCCTTACCACCTGTCCGTAACAATGTTCCCAGAAATAAACTGTGCAGCAGAAGCAATAAGCAGAATAGAAAATCAAAGGATATTTTTAATGTACCGTTGCTAGTGTTTATTGGAAAACAGTGTGAGATTGCCTGTCACCAATACAAACTCGGCAAATGATCCCCTCTAAGTCTATTACAAACCTCTCTAGAATTGGGAGGACAAAAATGGCCAAAGAGATCATACACTTTAATCTAGCTGCAGTGTCTGGTCTATCATTGACAGTCATGCACTAACTTCCTTCTGATCTCCCTGACTTCCAGTTGCTGTCAATGAAATCCATGGGAAAACCTTTGACCATGACAATATTTTCCAGTGTTTTTTTTTGTTTTCATCCTTTCCAGTCAGTTACTGTAGCTGAGCATTGGTACATTAACGTCATAAAAAGTCAATTTCAGCAATTACGTTCTTGCACTTTTTTTCAGAGACAGCATTGACCTTATTAACATGCAGAATGTCATAGATTGATTTAAACTGCTTTCATTATGTCAGTCTTTTTTGTTATGAGATTTATGTGACATGATTGGAGGGCAGTTAATTAAACTGTGAACAATTAGCTTGCTGGCATTTTTGTCTTGTTGAGAGAAGTCACTTTTCTGATTGATGTTCAAGCTGAGATTTGGACATGATTATTTTTGCAGTTAAAGGCCTGGGTAGGATTCAGGCAGTCACATCACTATTCCAAAGCTGCATACTCCTCTCCCAACTAAAGCAGCAGAAAAAATGGGTCAAATTTTCATTCCCAGGTCCCGATCCAGTTGTCGGGATGAAATGTGGGTTGGAGTGGGGAGCACAGGGTGATCTGGACCAAGTGCTAAGTCATGCTAGGAGACAGTAAGTTGTTATTACTTTAGCTAACTAAAATTAGTAACCAATTAACTAATCAAATAAATAAATAAAGTTAAACAGCCATGGCAGGGCTGGTGCTGTGCTGTGACTGCAATATGTGGGAATCTGTGAAACACATTGCAGTCCCAGACAACCAGATCTGCGGTAAGTATCTGGAGCAACTTTGGCTCAGTGTTGCTGAGCTGTAGTTCGAGCTGCAGACATTGAGGGACGTCAGGGCGAGTTATTTGGACATTTTGTTCTGGGAGGCAATCACACCCCTTAGGTTAAGTAGAACTTTAGAGTCGGTCTATGATCAAGGACAGGATGGTGCGAGCCAGGCAGATATAGTGATCCAGCAGATGGTGATGGAGGAGCCTCAGCTCTTGACTTTTACCAACAGGTACGAGGTCCTTGCTACTTGTGTGAATGAGAACCAGCACTTCAGGGTGGATGAGCAAACTGACTATGGCACTTTGATGCTGGATACCATTCAAGTGGGGGGAGGGGGGGCGGGGGTGGAAGCAAAAATAAATGTGGTGGTGACAAGGGACCGTGTAGGCAGATGGATAGATACTGTTCTCTGTAGGCACGACCGGTAGATCCAAAGGTTGTGTTGCCTGTCTGGTGCCAGGGCTAAGATCATCTCCATGTGGCTGGAGATGAACTTGGAGTGGGAAGGGAAGGATCCAGTTGTCATGAATCCACGTAGGAACCAATGACATAGGTAGAACTAGGAATGATTTTCAGTTGAGGGAGTTTGAGGAGTTAGGGCCCAAATTAAATTGCAGAGCCTCAAAGGTAATATTCTCTGATTTTGCTGAAAATAGAGACATGTTGTTGAAACTTTTCATCTTGCACTCATCAGGACAATACGCAAGAATAATCAATGTAAGGGAAAACAACAACTTATACTGCATGAGAAGAGAGTGCTGATTGGGTGCCATGGAGAATGCACCAGCTTACGTTGACTGACAGTTAACTGCCAAGCTTTGTTTGAAATTGACTCTGCTTGGTCAAGGCATTGCCCTGAGGAATGAACCAGCAAATGGTTGTCACTTATTTTGTTCAGCTGAAACAGGTGCAATGTGTGTACACGTTCTTTCTGTCTGCAAAGAACAGGGCCCTGTGTATTAATTAATATATGTAGTTTCCAGTACACGCAAATGAGCCACACTGCAAGTGCTACTGACAATCTTAAATTAGTTGTCAGCGTAATTTTTAGCACACTGAGGATTATTTAGCAAATGTTATCCAATTGCGGAATCACATCTTATGTTGGACACTGTGTTTTAAGTTTTGCAAGCATGGGCTGGTTGGGTACGGCCTGTACCTTGTCCGTTGCCAACAGCAGAAGGGACATGTAAATTTATGAACTTAGGAACTTATGAACTTGGCAATTCACGCAGTTGAGTTCAGTTTTAACACCACCATGTATGCCCAAATAGATGGTGTTGCTATGGGATCCCCTCTCGGCCCAGCTCTCACTAACATCATTGTTGGGTTCCATGAGAAACGTGTCTTTGAGGGAATGACACCTAACCTCCTACCTCTTGCATATTTCTGATATGTAGATGATACATTTGCTATATTTGAATCCGCAGCTGCGTGCAATAATTTCCTTGCACGGCTTAATGGGCTCCATCCTGCACTCAAATTCACATTTGAAATGGAGCAGTCAAATGAGCTCCCTTTCCTTGATGTACTAGTTGAGAAATTTGTTAAGGGGTTCTCCACCACGGTTTACCACAAACCTACCTTCACACATCAATAAGCACGTTGGGATTCTTACAGTTCCACACACTATAAGATTAGCCTTATCAGCAACCTCGTAAATAGGGCCCGAGCCATTTGCTCACCATGCAAGCTTGCTGCTGAAATAGGGCAAATCAAAGACATCCTGCATGACAATGGCTAACCTGATCAGATCATTTCCCGCTGTATATCGTGCAAATTTATGAACGGGCCTAAGGCCATCATTTTCGGCCCTGAAAAGTGCCCAGACTACCTCAAATTACCCTGGAAGGGTAATGTATCCCAAAAAATTGAGCAACAGGTAAAGCTAGCTGTTTCACACTGCTACTATGCAGTAGCAACACCTGTGGTGTTCGCCACTAACTGGATGCTGCCGTCAAGCCAAAAAGACGTCCTGCCTATCACACAAATGAGTAATGTGATATATGAATTTCAATGCCAGTGTGATGCTAGGTATATAGGCCGTATGTCCCAAAGACCGGTAGATCATATCAAACAACATGTCCCTTCCACTGTTCGCAACGGAGAAGGTACAGGCCGTACCCAACCAGACCATGCTTGCAAATCGCAAAACACAGTGTCCAACATTAGATGTGATTCCGCGATTGGACAACATTTGCTAAATAATCCACAGTGTGCTAAGAATTACGCTGACAACCAATTTAAGATTGTCAGTAGGGCTCGCAATGTGGCACATTTGCGCATATTAGAAGCTACATATATTAATACACAGGGCCCTGTTCTTTGCAATACACATTGCGTCTGTTTCAGCTGAACAAAATAAGTGACAACCATTCGCTGGTTCATCTCTTAGGGCAATGCCTTGACCAATCAGAGTCAAGCTGCCTGGTTTAAATTTCAAACAAAGCTTGGCAGTTAACTGTCAGTCACCGTAAACTGGAGCATTCTCCATGGCAACGCCTCTACCAATCAGAATCCACTTGCCAACCAATCAGCACTCTCGTATCATGCAGCGTAAGTTTTTGTTTTCCCTTACATTGGTTATTCTTGCATATTGTCCTGATGAGTGCAAGACGAAATGCTGTGTCAACATGTCTCTATTTTCATCAATACTCAAATTCTGTACTACCAAACGACAATATCTGGTTTGTTATCTCAGCTATACACCAATTTGATTGGTCAAGCAGATGAGAGAATTAAACTCATGTTCAAAGAGTGGTGTGAGAAGAAGGGATTTTGATTCATGAGGCACTGGCACTAGTACTGGGAAAAGTGGGAGCTGTTCCAGTGGGATGGGTCTGACTTAAACTAGGCTAGGATCAGTGTCTCGGTGAATCGTATAACTCGGGCTGTGGAAAGAGCTTTAAACTAACAGAGTTGGGGAGGGTTCAGGTGAAGGTCAATTTAGAAGTTCAAAGAGAAAAGTCGGGACAGTAGAGCAGTGTAGGAATATGGATAAAGACAAGCAGAGTGGGACAGGGAGGGACAGAGAGAGTTTAACAGTAATGGTGCATCAGTGAATAAGGTCCATGCAAAGAATAGTAGTTAAAAAAAATTAAAGGCTCTTTATCTGAATGTGCGAAGCATCCACAATACGCTAGACAAACTAAGGGCACAAATAGAGATGAATGGATAGATCTAATCACCATTACAAAGAGATGCGGCAGGATTTTATTCTGCCCTTGGAGATGGACACAGAGGCAGAGGGGGCAAACAAAATGGCAGGGGGCATCATTCCTAAGGTCACCCAGGCCCCCTGCCATTTTGTCTTGGTTGGGGAAGGCCAAGGACGGCCTTCCTGCGCCAGGCCAATTGAGGTCCTTAAATGGCCAATTAATGGCCACTTCAAGGGCTCTTCCCACCTCCGCCTCAATTTTATTGAAGACATAAGGGCCCACCACTGTGTGGACACACCACCAGGTGAAGCCTGGCTGCCTCCCAGAGGAAGCAGGCGGGGATTCCCTCCTTTGGGGGCATTCCAGGGACCCTGGAAGACCCGCCTGGTGGCGATGGCCATACCTCCTCCCCCCTGGGAAGACCCCCGCCCCCCACTCTTACCAAACCCACCACTGCATCCCAATGACCCCGACCCCACTCACCGCTCCTGGGGTCTCCACAATTCTTCAGTACTGCAGGGCTTCCTGCAGTACCAGCAGTGGCACTGCCAGTACTGCAGAACTGCTGGCCCTCCCATTGGCTGGCAGCTTTGGAGGAGGGAACTTGTCCTTAAAGGGATGGCATCCCCAACGGTGAGCAGTTAATTGGCTGCCCACCGTTCATTTGCAATGGGGATCTGACAGAGAGTCAAGGCGGGGTGATCCCCCTGCCTTCCAGCCCACCATCAGGATCCCTGTCACCTCAATAAAATTTAGCCCATGGTTACAAAGTAATCAAGGTTGGGAAATAAATATTCCAGGGTGCACAGCATTTGGAAAAGACAGACAGAATGGGCGACACAGTGGCACAGTGGTTAGCACCACAGCCTCACAGCTCCAGCGACCCGGGTTCAATTCTGGGTACTGCCTGTGTGGAGTTTACAATTTCTCCCTGTGTCTGCGTGGGTTTCCTCCGGGTGCTCCGGTTTCCTCCCACATGCCAAAGACTTGCAGGTTGATAGGTAAATTGGCCATTAGCAATTGCCCCTAGTATAGGTAGGTGGTAGGGAAAATATAGGGACACGTGGGGATGTGGTAGGAATATGGAATTAGTGTAGGATTAGTATAAATGGGTGGTTGATGGTCGGCACAGACTCGGTGGGCCGAAGGGCCTGTTTCAGTGCTGTATCTCGAAACTAAACTAAACTAAGGAGGAGTAGCCCTGATATTAAATGATGACATAAGGACAGTAGTGAGAAGGGATCTTCAGAAGATCCGGAAGTAGAATCAGTATGCATGGAGATTAGGAATAGCAAGGGTCAGAAAACATGGTGGGAGTAGTTTACAGGCCCCCTAACATTAGTTTTACCATTGGACAGAGACAATATAATATTTGTGGGTGACTTTAATCTTCATATAGACTGGACCAATCAAATGGGCAAAAGTGATCTGGGGAAGATGAGTTTGTAGAATGGTTTTGTGACTGCTTCCTAAGAACAATACGTTGTGGTACCAACCAGAGCTAAAACTATTTTAGATCTAGTATTGTGCAATGAAGAGAATTAATTAGTCATCTCATAGTAAAAGATCCGCAGGGAAAAAGTGATCATAATACAATTGAATTCCATATGAAGTTTGAAAGTGACATACTACAGTCTCAAACACAAATCGTAAACTTAAACAAAGCCATTTACTTAGATATGAGGGGCGAGCTGGCTAAGGCTGATTGGATAAATAGACTAAAAGGTATGGCGGTAAATAAACAGTGGAACACATTTAAATAAACAAATCAAAATGTTCAACAAAAGTATTAAGAAACAGAAATTGAGCAAAAAAGGACCATCCATAGCTTACTAAGGAAGTTAAGGGTAGTATTAGTTTAAAAGAAGAGGATTATAATGTTGCAAAGAATAGTAGTAATACTGAGGATTGGGAATATGTTAGAAACCATCAAAGTTGATAAAAAGGGAAAAAATAGAATATGAGCGTAAACTATCCAGGAATATGAAATCAGATTTTAAGAGCTTTTACAAGAATATAAAAAGGAGAGTAACTAAAGTAAACGTTGGTCCCTTAGAGGTAGAGATAGGAGAAATTATCATGGGAAATAAGGAAATGGCAGAGATATTGATAGAATATTTTGTGTTTGTCTTCACAGGAGAAGACACAAGTTATATACGAGAAATAATGGGTAACCTAGTGGCGAATAAGACTGAGGAAATTAAGGTATTTGATATCAGCAGAGAAAAAGTACTGGAGAAACTTCAGGGACTAAAATCTGACAAATCCCTAGGACCTGATGGCCTACATCACCTCCGAATAGTTCCAGAGATGTAGAGGAAAGGATAGCGAAGATGATTCTCGACAGGGGCGAGAGTAACAGGGTAGTTGTTATGGGGGACTTTAACTTTCCAAATATTGACTGGAAATACTATAGTTCGAGTGCTTTAGATGGGTCAGTTTTTGTCCAGTGTGTGCAGGAGGGTTTTCTGACACAGTATGTAGACAGGCCAACCAGGGGCGATGCCACATTGGATTTGATACTGGGTAATGAACCCGGCCAGGTGTTAGATTTAGATGTAGGTGAGCACTTTGGTGATAGTGATCACAATTCGGTTAGGTTTACCTTAGCGATGGGCAGGGACAGGTATATACCGCAGGGCAAGAATTATAGCTGGGGGAAAGGAAATTATGATGCGATTAGGCAAGATTTAGGATACGTAGGATGGGGAAGGAAACTGCAGGGGATGGGAACAATCGAAATGTGGAGCTTATTCAAGGAGAAGCTACTGCGTGTCCTCGATAAGTATGTACCTGTCAGGCAGGGAGGAAGTTGTCGAGCGAGGGAGCCGTGGTTTACTAAAGAAGTTGAAGCGCTTGTCAAGAGGAAGAAGAAGGCTTATGTTAGGATGAGACGTGAAGGCTCAGTTAGGGCGCTTGAGAGTTACAAGCTAGCCAGGAAGGATCTAAAGGGAGAGCTAAGAAGAGCAAGGCGAGGACACGAGAAGTCATTGGCGGATAGGATCAGGGAAAACCCTAAGGCTTTCTATAGGTATATCAGGAATAAAAGAATGACTAGAGTTAGATTAGGGCCAATCAAGGATAGTAGTGGGAAGTTGTGTGTGGAATCAGAGGAGATAGGGGAAGCGTTAAATGAATATTTTTCATCAGTATTTACAGTAGAGAAAGAAAATGTTGTCGAGGAGAATACTGAGATTCAGACTACTAGGCTAGATGGGATTGAGGTTCACAAGGAGGAGGTGTTAGCAATTTTGGAAAGTGTGAAAATAGATAAGTCCCCTGGGCCAAATGGGATTTATCCTAGGATTCTCTGGGAAGCTAGGGAGGAGATTGCAGAGCCTTTGTCCTTGATCTTTATGTCGTCATTGTCGACAGGAATAGTGCCAGAAGACTGGAGGATAGCAAATGTTGTCCCCTTGTTCAAGAAGGGGAGTAGAGACAGCCCTGGTAATTATAGACCTGTGAGCCTTACTTCGGTTGTGAGTAAAATGTTGGAAAAGGTTATAAGAGACAGGATTTATAATCATCTTGAAAAGAATAAGTTCATTAGCGATAGTCAGCACGGTTTTGTGAAGGGTAGGTCGTGCCTCACAAACCTTATTGAGTTTTTCGAGAAGGTGACCAAACAGGTGGATGAGGGTAAAGCAGTGGATGTGGTGTATATGGATTTCAGTAAGGCATTTGATAAGGTTCCCCACGGTAGGCTATTGCAGAAAATACGGAAGTATGGGGTTGAAGGTGATTTAGAGCTTTGGATCAGAAATTGGCTAGCTGAAAGAAGACAGAGGGTGGCGGTTGATGGCAAATGTTCATCCTGGAGTTTAGTTTCTAGTGGTGCACCGCAAGGATCTGTTTTGGGGCAACTGCTGTTTGTCATTTTTATAAATGACCTGGAAGAGGGTGTAGAAGGGTGGGTTAGTAAATTTGCAGATGACACTAAGGTCGGTGGAGTTGTGGATAGTGCCGAAGGATGTTGTAGGGTACAGAGGGACATAGATAGGCTGCAGAGCTGGGCTGAGAGATGGCAAATGGAGTTTAATGCGGAAAAGTGCGAGGTGATTCACTTTGGAAGGAGTAACAGGAATGCAGAGTACTGGGTTAATGGGAAGATTCTTGGTAGTGTAGATGAACAGAGAGATCTTGGTGTCCAGGTGCATAAATCCCTGAAGGTTGCTAACCAGGTTAATAGGGCTGTTAAGAAGGCATATGGTGTGTTAGCTTTTATTAGTAGGGGGATCGAGTTTCGGAGCCACGAGGTCATGCTGCAGCTGTACAAAACTCAGGTGAGTCCGCACCTGGAGTATTGCGTGCAGTTCTGGTCACCGCATTATAGGAAGGATGTGGAAGCTTTGGAAAGGGTGCAGAGGAGATTTACTAGGATGTTGCCTGGTATGGAGGGACGGTCTTACGAGGAAAGGCTGAGGGACTTGAGGTTGTTTTCGTTGGAGAGAAGGAGAAGGAGAGGTGACTTAATAGAGACATATAAAATAATCAGTGGGTTAGATAGGGTGGATGGTGAGAGTCTTTTTCCTCGGATGGTGATGGCAAACACGAGGGGACATAGCTTTAAGTTGAGGGGTGATAGATATAGGACAGATGTTAGAGGTAGTTTCTTTACTCAGAGAGTAGTAGGGGCGTGGAACGCCCTGCCTGCAACAGTAGTAGACTTGCCAACTTTAAGGGCATTTAAGTGGTCATTGGATAGACATATGGATGAAAATGGAATAGTGTAGGTCAGATGGTTTCACAGGTCGGTGCAACATCGAGGGCCGAAGGGCCTGTACTGCGCTGTAATGTTCTAATTCTAATTCTAATTCTAATCCTTGGGGTCTAAAAGAGGTAGCTACAGAGATAGTAGATGCACTGGTTATGATTTTCCACAATTCCTTAGATTCTAGAATGGTCCCAGTGATTGGAAGTTAGCAAACGTAACACCATTATTCAAGAAAGCAGGGAGAGAAAATGCAGGGAGCTATTGGCCAGTTAGCCTGACATCAGTCATCAGCAAGGAGCTGGAATGTATTATCAAGGAAGTCTTAACAATGCACTTAGAAAATCATAGCATAATCAGACAAAGTCAACATAGTTTTACGAAAGGTAAATAGTGCATGACAAATTTATTAATTTTTTGAGGATGTAACGAGCAGGGAAGATAAAGGAGAACCAGAAGATGCAGTATACTTGGATCTCCAAAAGTCATTTGATAAGGCGCTATATAAAAGGTTAATATGCAAGATAAGGGCACATGGATTTACAGTAATATATTAGCATGGATAGATGATTGGTTTTGTATCGTCAGCAAACTTAGATACATTACTCTCTGTCTCTTCATCTAAGTCATTAATATAGCTTGTAAATAGCTGAGGCCCCAGCACCGATCCTTGCGGCACTCCACTTTCACAGCCTGCCAACTTGAAAATGCCCTGCTTATCCCTTCTGTTTGCTTCCTGTCCATCACAGAAAGTTGGCATGCAGGTACAGCAAGAAATTAGGAAGGCAAATGGCATGTTGGCCTTTATTGCAAAGGGATTGGAGTATAAGAATAAAGAGGTCTTGTTACAATTGTACAGGGCTTTGGTGAGACCACACCTGGAGTACTGTGCACTGTTTTGGTCTCCATATTTAAGGAAGGATATACTTGTATTGGAGGCAGCACAGTGAAGGTTCACTAGGTTGGTCCCTGGCATGAAAGGGTTGTCATATGATGAGAGGCTGAGTAAATTGGGTCTATACTCTCTGGAGTTTAGAAGAATGAGAGGTTATCTCATTGAAACATACAGGATTCTGTAGAGGCTTGACAGGGTAGACACTGTGAGATTGGCTGGGGATAAGGGGATGATCATTTAGGACTGAGACGAGCAGAAATTTATTCACTCAAAGTGCTGTGAATCTTTGAAATTGTCTACCCCAAAAGGTTGTGGATGCTCCATCATTGAATATATTTAAGGCTGAGAAAGATAGTTTTTGGTCTCTCAGAGAATCAAGGGATATGGGGAATGGGCAGGAAAGTAGAGTTGAAAACAAATATCAGCCACAATCGTATTGAATGGCAGAGCAGGCTCGATGGGCCATACGGTCTACTCCTATTTCTTATGTTTTTATGTTCTTAAATGCCAGCAGTGGGACCCAGAGGCCGATTTTGAAGGAGGTGGCCAATTAAGTGGCTGCCTCTGGGATCCCCACCCAATTAAGGACAGCAGGCAGGCTCCTGACACTGGAGGGCCAATAGGAGGCTGTTCAGCATTCACATCTGTGGAAGCTGCTGAAGTGGGTAGGGAGGCACAAGGGCTCTTCAATTCCCAGTCACCAGCCATACATTAGGTAAATAGGAGGGTCAGGAGGCTTAGGGCCTTCAGACATCAGGGGAAAACCCCTCCCAAGTAATGAGCACTACCATGGTTGCAGCCGATTTTTGGAGTGGCACCATCCAAGTAGATTGGAGACTCCATCTCGGATATCTTCCCGCCCTGCCTCTGGGAGGCCCCCATGGTTTCACAGATGGCCTCCTGACGAAACAGGGTACTCCGTGAGCCAGATAAATATTTGGTCAGGGTCGAGAGAGTGCCCGTTATCAAGCTACTTAGGGGCTTAATTGATTACCCACCATGTTCAGGTGGGTCACCAATATACAGAACCTGCCACCTCTCCAAAATCGCTGGTTGGCGGCATCATGTTGGAAAGCCTGCAGGCCGCTCGGGGACGCAAAGTTGAGGCCTTGCCTGCGTCCAGTCCTGCCTCCTCAGCCAAATGAAAATTCATCCCATAGAATCAGGAAATGTTATAGTACAGAAATAACCCAACCGGTCCATCAAGACTGTGCTGGCAATTTTCCACAATATTCTATTAATATCACGGATGTCCTGAAAAAGAATTTTTGTTGAAATTTTCATCACAAATGTGGGAGACATGTTTATTGTAACTGTTGATCAAATTCAAGAAAAGAATGTGGCATAGCAAATTTACATGGGAACAAAATATGGGAACGTTTTCAAATGCAATAGTGGCCGGCATTTTGTAGTAATAATAATGGTGAGGCTATCACTGTTATTATGGAGTAAATCAGACAACAACTTCTGAACTCCACATGTGTGCAGTTAAATGGGCGGCACAGTGGCACAGTGGTTAGCACCGCAGCCTCACAGCTCCAGTGACCCGGGTTCAATTCTGGGTGCTGCCTGTGTGGAGTTTGCAAGTTCTCCCTGTGTTCGCGTGGGTTTCCTCCGGGTGCTCCGGTTTCCTCCCACATGCCAAAGACTTGCAGGTTGATAGGTAAATTGGCCATTAGCAATTGCCCCTAGTATAGGTACGTGGTAGGGAAATATAGGGACAGGTGGGGATGTGGTAGGAATATGGAATTAGTGTAGCATTAGTATAAAATGGGTGGTTGCTGGTCGGCACAGACTCGGTGGGCCGAAGGGCCTGTTTCAGTGCTGTATCTCTAAAGTAAACTAAAGTAAAGTAAATGCAGAAATCAGGACGTTGCTGTCCAAGTTGCCTTGCTCCTGGACAAAATTTGCTGCACCAATACCGAATTGATAGATTTGGCATTAAAACACATGACGGGCATGCAGTTTTCTTTAACTCGTTCCTGGAATGTGGGCATTGCTGGCTAGGCCAGTATTTATTGCTCATCCCTAATTGCCCTTGAGAAGGTGGTGGTGAGCTGCCGTCTTGAACCGCTGCAGTCCATGGGTTGCAGGTATAACAACAGTGCTGTTAGGAAGGGAGTTCCAGAATTTTGATCCAGCAACAGTGAAAGAACGGTGATATAGCTCCAAGTCAGGATGGTGTGTGGCTTGAAGGGGAACGTGCAAGTGGTGGTGTTCCTATGAATCTGCTGCCCTTGTACTTCCAGATGGTAGAGATTGTGGGTTTGGAAGGTGCTGTCTAAGGAGCCTTGGTGCGTTGCTGCAGTGCATCTTGTAGATGGTACACACTGCTGCCACTGTGCGTCGGTGGTGGAGGGAGTGAATGTTGAAAATGGTGAATGGGGTACCAATCAAGCGGGCTGCTTTGTCCTGGATGGTGTCGAGCTTTGTGTGTTTTGTTGGAGCTGCACACATCCAGGCAACTGGAGAGTATTCATCACACTCCTGACTTATGCCTTGTAGATGATGGACAGGCTTTGGGGAGACAGGAGGTGAGTTACTTGCCGCAGTATTCCTAGGCTCTGACCTGCTCTTGTAGGCACAGTATTTATATGGCTACTCCAGTTCAGTTTCTGGTCAATGGTAACCCCTAGGATGTTGATAGTGGGGGATTCAGTGATCATAATGTTTGATAGTACATGTCAAGAGGAGATGGTTAGATTCTCTCTTGTTTGAGATGGTCATTGCCTGGCACTTGTGTGGTGCGAATGTTACTTGCCACTTATGACCCCAAACCTGGATATTGTCCAGTTCTTGTGCATTTCTACATGGACTACTTCTGTATTTGAGGAGTTGCTAATGATGCTGAACATTGTGCAATCATCAGAGAACATCCCCACTTCTGACCTCATGATTGAAGGAAGGTCATTGATGAAGCAGCTGAAGATGGTTGGGCCTAGGACACTACCCTGAGGAACCCGTGCAGTGATGTCCTGGAGCTGAAATGATTAACCTCCAACAACCACAACCATCTTCTTTTGCGCTAGGTACGACTTCAACCAGCAGAGAGCTTTCCTCCTGATTCCCATTGACTCCAGTTTTGCTGGGGCTCCTTGATGCCATACTCAGTCAAGTGCTGCCTTGATGTCAAGGACAGTCACTCTCACCTCACCTCTAGAGTTCAGCTATTTGTCCATATTTAAACTAAGGCCGTAATGAGGTCAGGAACTGAGTGGCCCTGGCGGAATCCAAACTGAGCATCCGTGAGCAGGTTATTGCGAAGCAAGTGCCACTTGATAGCACTGTCGATGGAACCTTCCATCACTTTGCTGATGATTGAGAGTAGACTGATGGGGCGGTAATTAGCCAGGTTGGACTTGTCCTGCTTTTTGTATACAGGACATACCTGGGCAATTTTCCACATTGCAGGGTAGATGCCAGTGTTGCAGCTGTACTGGATTATTGTCAGAATGTTTTCAGGGCCCATCGCCTTTGCAGTATCCAGTGCCTTCAGGTCATTTCTTGATATCACGTGGAGTGAATCCAATTGGCTGAAGACAGGTACCTGTGATGCTGGGGACTTCAGGAGGAGGCCGAGATGGATCATCCACTCGGCACTTCTGGCTGAAGATTGTTGCAAATGATTCAGCTTTATCTTTTGCAATGATGTGCTGGGCTCCCTCATCATTGAGAATGGGGATATTTGCAGAGCCACCTCCTCCAGTTAGTTGTTTAATTGTCCACCACCATTCACAACTGGATGTGACAGGACTGCAGAGCTTAGATCTGATCCGTTGTTTGGGGGATCACTTAGCCCTGTCTATCGCTTGCTGCTTATGCTGTTTAGCACGCAGGTAGTCCTGGGTTGTAGCTTCATCAGGTTGACATCTCATTATGAGGCATGCCTGATGCTGCTCCTGGGATGCCCTCCTGCACTCTTCATTGAAACAGGATTGGCTCCCCAGCTTGATGGCAATGGTAGAGTGGGGAATATGCCGGGCCATGAGGTTGCAGATTGTGGTTGAATACAATTCTGCTGCTGTTGATGGCCCACAACGCTTTATGGATGCCCAGTGTTGCATTGCTAGATCTGTTCGAAATCTATCCCATTTAGCACAGTGGTAGTGCCACACAACACGATGGAGGGTATCCTCAATGTGAAAACAGGGCTTTGTCTCCACAAGGATTATGCAGTGGTCACTCCTACCAATACTGTCATGGACAGATGCATCTGTGGCAGGCAGATTGATGAGGACGAGGTCAGGTATATTTTTCCCTCTTTTTGGTTCCCTCACCACCTGCTGCATACCCAGTCTAGCAGCTATGTCCTTTAGGACTCCGCCAGCTCTATCAGTAGAAGTGCGAACGAGCCACTCTTGGTGATGGACATTGAAGTCCCCCACCCAGAGTACATTTTGTGCCCTTGCCAACTTCAGTTGCAATATTTTCAGGGAACAGTAGTGTAGTTGTTATGTTACTGGACTAGTAATCCAGAGTAATGGATTAATGCTGCAGAGACATTAGTTTAAAATCCAACCAAGGCAGGTGGGGAATTTAAATTCAGTTAATCTAATAAATCTGAAATCAAAGTTAATATTAATAATGGTAACCATGAAAATTACCGATTGTTGTAAAAACACATTTGCTTCGCCAGTGTCGTTCAGGGAAGAAAATCTGCCATCTTTACCCTATCTGGCCTATTTGTGATTCCAGACCTACAGCAATGTGGTTGATTCTTAACTGTCCTCTGAAATAGCGAAGCAAACCACTCAGTTGTATCAAACTGCTACAGAAAATAATAAGAAGAATCAAAGCAGATGAACCACCTGTCATCGACCTAGGCACTGGAAACAACAATGGCAAACCTAACCCATTTTTTTTCAATTTGTTCACAGAATGTGGGCATTGCTGGCTAGGTCAGCATTTATTGCTCATTCCTAATTGTCCTTGAGAAGGTGGTGGTGAGCTGCCTTCTTGAACCGCTGCAGTCCTTGGAGGGTCGGCACACGAACATTGCTGTTCGGAAGGGAATTCCAGGATTTTGACCCAGCGCCAGTGAAGGAACGGTGATATAGTTCCAAGTCAGGATAGTGTACGGCTTGGAAGGGAACTTGCAGATGGTGGTGTTCCCATGCAACTGCTGTCCTTGTCCTTCTAGGTTGTAGAGGTCACAGGTTTGGAAGGTGCTGTCGAAGAAACCTTGGTGAGTTGCTGCAGTGCATCTTGTAGATGGTACACACTGCTGCCACTGTGCATCAGTGGTAAAGGGAGTGAATGTTGGAGATGGTGGATGGGGTGCCAATCAAACAGGCTGCTTTGTCCTGGATAGTATCGAGTTTCTTGAGTGTTGTTGGAGCTGTACCCATCCAGGCAAGTGGAGAGTTTTACATCACACTCCTGACTTGTGCCTTGTGAGTGGTGGACAGGAATTGGGGAGATAGGAGGCAAGGTACTCACCGCAGAATTCCCAGCCTCTGATCTGCTCTTGTAGCCACAGCATTTATGTGGCTTGTGCAGTTCAGTTTCTGGTCAATGGTGACCCCCAGGATGTTGATAGTGGGAGATTCAGTGATCATAATGCCATTGAACGTCAAGGGGAGAGGGTTAGCTTCTCTCTTGTTTGAGATGGTCATTGCCTGGCATTTGTCTGACATGAATGTTACTTGCCACTTATGAACTTATGGGCGGCACAGTGGCGCAGTGGTTAGCACTGCGGCCTCACAGCTGCAGGGACCCGGGTTCGATTCTGGGTACTGCCTGTGTGGAGTTTGCAAGTTCTCCCTGTGTCTGCGTGGGTTTTCTCCGGGTGCTCCGGTTTCCTCCCACAAGCCAAAAGACTTGCAGGTTGGTAGGTAAATTGGCCATTATAAATTGTCACTAGTATAGGTAGGTGGTAGGGAAATATAGGGACAGGTGGGGATGTTTGGTAGGAATATGGGATTAGTGTAGGATTAGTATAAATGGGTGGTTGATGGTCGGCACAGACTCGGTGGGCCGAAGGGCCTGTTTCAGTGCTGTATCTCTAATCTAATCTAAACCCAAGCCTGGATATTGTCCAGGTCTTGCTGCATATGGATATGGGCTGCTTTAGTATCTGAGAAGTCGCGAATGGTGCTGAACTTTCTGCAATCATCAGCGAACATCCCCATTTCTGCCCTTATGATAACGGGAAAGTCATTGATGAAGCAGCTGAAGATGGTTGGGCCTAAGACACTGCCCTGAGGAACTCCTGCAATGATGTCCTTGGACTGATTTCCTCCAACAACCAGAGCCATCTTCCTTTGTGCTTAGTATGAATCCAACTAGCGGGGGATTTTCCCCCTGATTCCCATTGACTGCAGTTTTGCTGGGGCTCCTTGATGCAGCATGGGTGGCTCAGCTGTACAGGTGGGGAGCAGGAAGATCAGAAAAGCAGTAGTGATAGGAGATTCAATTGTTAGAGGAACAAATAGGTGTTACTGCAATCAATGTGATTCCAGGATGGTATGTTGCCTCAGGATGTCACTGAGCAGCTGTAGGACATTCTGAGGGAGAGGGTGAACAGTCCTAAGTCGTGGTTCATATTGGTATTGACAGCATAGATAGAAAGAAGGAGGAGTTCCTGCAAGCAGATTTTAGGAAGCTAGGAAAGAAATTATAAGCAGTACCTGAGAGGTAGTAATCTCTGGATTACTCCCAGTGCCACGTGCAAATGAGTATAGAAACAGGCGGATAGTACAGATAAATGCATGGCTGGAGAGATGGTAC
Source organism: Heterodontus francisci (assembly GCF_036365525.1). Taxonomy (NCBI): domain Eukaryota; kingdom Metazoa; phylum Chordata; class Chondrichthyes; order Heterodontiformes; family Heterodontidae; genus Heterodontus; species Heterodontus francisci. The sequence goes on along the minus strand of NC_090371.1, from coordinate 121,645,911 downwards.
AGGAGGGAGGGCTTTAAATTCTTGGGCATTGGGAGGGTTCTGGGGGAGGTGTACATGCCAGATCAATTGCACCTCCACAGTGCCAGGACCAATATGCTTGCAGGGAGGTTTGCTAGCTCTGATGGGGAGGGTTTAAACTTGCTTGGCGGGGCAAGCCTGAGCATGGATTCAGAAGCAAGAAAACCAAAGCTGGAAATGGAAGGTGGAAAATTAGTAAGTAAATATGGAAAGCAAAGCAAACAAGACTAGAAAATAGGCAACAAAGGAGCTGTTCAGTGATTAATGGTATATACTTCAGTGCAAGAAGTCTAGCAAATAAAGCAGATGAGCTGCGGGCACAGGTAGACACTTGGAAGTATGATATAGCTATTATTGAAACATGGCTTTATGAAGGGCAGGAATGACAGTTGATAGAGTAATAGAGTCATAGAGTTATACAGCACACAAACAGGCCCTTCAGCCCATCGTGTCCACACCGGCCATCAAGCACCTATCTATTCTAATCCCATGTTCCAGCACTTGGCCCGTTGTATCCTATGGCATTTCAAGTGCTCATCTAAATACTTCTTAAATGTTGTGAGGATTCCTGCCTCCACCATCCCTTCAGGCAGTGTGTTCCAGATTCCAACCAACCTCTGGGTGAAATTTTTTTTTTCTCAAATCCTCTCTAAACCTCCTGCCCCTTATCTTAAATCTATGCCCCCTGATTATTGACACCTCCGCTAAGGGAAAAAATTTCTTCCTATCTAACCTATCAATGCCCCTCATAATTTTGTATACCTCAATCAGGTCCCCCCTCAGCCTTCTCTGCTCAAAGGAAAATAATCCTAGCCTATCCAGTCTCTCTGCATAGCTGAAATGCTCCAGCCCAGACAACATCCTGGTGAATCTCCTCTGCACCCTCTCCAGTGCAATCACATCCTTCCTATAGTGTGGTGACCAGAACTGTACACAACTAGGCTGTGGCCTAACTAGTGTTTTATACAGCTCCATCATAACCTTCCTGCTCTTATGTTCTATGCCTCGGCTAATAATGGAAGTATCCCATACGCCTTCCTAACCACCTTATCTACTGTGTTGCTGCCTTCAGTGATCTATGGACAAGTATACCAAGGTCCCCTCTGACAATCTGTACTTCCTAGGGTCCTACCACCCATTGTATATTCCCTTGTCTTGTTAGTCCTCCCAAAATGCATCACCTCACATTTCTCAGGATTAAATTCCATTTGCCACTGCTCCGCCCATCTTACCAGCCCATCTATATTGTCCTGTAATCTAAGGCTTTCCTCCTCGCTATTTACGACAGCACCAATTTTCGTGTCATCTGCGATCTTACTGAACATATATCCAATATTCATGTCTAAATCATAATGTACACTACAAACAGAAAGGGTCCCAGCACCGATCCCTGCGGTACACCACTGGTCAGAGGCTTCCAATCGTAAAAACAACCCTCGACCATCACCCTCTGCCTCCTGCCACTAAGCCAATTTTGGATCCAATTTGCTAAATTGCCCTGGATCCTATGGGTTCCTACCTTCTAGACCAATCTCCCATGTGGGACCTTATCAAAAGCCTTACCGAAGTCCATGTAAACTACATCAACTGCTTTACCTTCATCTACACATCTAGTCACCTCCTCGAAATATTCAATCATGTTTGTTAGACACGATCCCCCCCGATAAAGCCATGCTGACTATTCTTGATTAATCCCTGCCTCTCCAGTGGAGATTAATCCTGTCCCTCAGAATTTTTTCCCGTAGTTTGCCTACCACTGATGTTAGACTCACCAGCCTGTAATTACCTAGTGTATCCCTGCTACCCTTCTTGAATAATGGTACCACATTCACTGTCCTCCAGTCCTTTGGCACCTCTCCTGTGGCCAGAGAGGATTTGAAAATTTGTGTCAGAGCCCCTGCTATCTTCTCCCTTGCCTCACATAATAGCCTGGGATACATCTCATCTGGGCCTGGGGATTTATCCACTTTTTAAGCCCGCTAATACCGCTAATACTTCCTCCCTTTCAAAGCTAATTTGTTCGAGTATATCACAATCCCCTCCCTGATCTCTACACCTACACCATCCTTCTCCATAGTGAACACAGATGAAAAGTAATCATTAAAAACATCACCTATGTCCTCTGGCTCCACACACAGATGACCACTTTTGTCCCTAATGGATCCTACTCTTTCCCTGGTTATCCTCTTGCCCTTAATACACTTATAAAACGTCTTAGGATTTTCCTTTATTTTGCCCTCCAGTGTTTTTTCATGCCCCCACTTCATTCTCCTAATTACTTTTTTATGTACCCCCCCTACACTTTCTATACTCCTCTAGGACCTCCGCTGTTTTCAGGGCTCTGAATCTGCCATAAGCCCCCTTTCTTTTTTAAACTTATCCAATCTCTATATCCCTTGACATCCAGGGTTCCCTGGACTTGTTGGTCCTCCCCTTCACCTTTCCGGGAATATGATGGCCCTGAACTCTCACTATTTCCTTTTTGAATGACTCCCACTTTACTACAAGTAGCTGCTCCCAGTCCACTTTGACCAGATCCTGTTTTATCATATTTTTTGTTATTTATTCATGGGATGTGGGCATCGCTGGCCAGGCCAGCATTTTATTGCCCATCCTTAATTGCCCTTGAGGAGGTGGTGGTGAGCTGCCTTCTTGAACCACTGCAGTCCATGTATGGTAGGTACACCCACAGTGCTGTTAGGAAGGGATTTCCAGGATTTTGGCCCAGTGACAGTGAAGGAACGGCGATATAGTTCCAAGTCAGGATGGTTTGTGACTTGGAGGGGAACTTGCAGGTGGTGGTGTTCCCATGCATTTGCTGCCCTTGTCCTTCTAGTTGGTAGAGGTCGCGGGTTTGGAAGGTGCTGTCCAAGGAGCCTTGGTGCATTGCTGCAGTGCATCTTGTAGATGGTACACACTGCTGCCACTGTGCGTCGGTGATGGAGGGAGTGAATGTTTGTCGATGGGGTGCCAATCAAGCGGGCTGCTTTGTCCTGGATGGTGTCGAGCTTCTTGAGTGTTGTTGGAGCTGCACCCATCCAGGCAAGTGGAGAGTATTCCATCACACTCCTGACTTGAGCCTTGTAGATGGCGGACATGCTTTGGGGAGTCAGGAGGTGAGTTACTCGCCACAGGATTCCTAGCCTCTGACCTGCTCCTGTAGCCATAGTATTTATATGGCTACTCCAGTTCAGTTTCTGGTCAATGGTAGCCCCTAGGATATTATTAATGGGGGATTCAGCAATGGTAATGCCATTGAATGTCAAGGGAAGATGGTCAGATTCTGTCTTGTTGGAGATGGTCATTGCCTGGCACTTGTGTGGTGCGAATGTTACTTGCCACTTGTTCGCCCAAGCCTGGATATTGTCCAGGTCTTGCTGCATTTCTACACAGACTGCTTCAGTATTTGAGGAGTCGCGAATGGTGCTGAACATTGTGCAATCATCAGCGAACATCCCCAGCGAGCAACCTTATGATTGAAGGTCATTGATGAAGCAGCTGAAGATGTTTGGGCCGAGGACACTACCCTGAGGAACTCCTGCAGTGATGTCCTGCAGCTCAGATGATTGACCTCCAACAACCACAACTATCTTCTTTTGCGCTAGGTATGACTCCAACCAGCAGAGAGCTTTCCTCCTGATTCCCATTGACTCCAGTTTTGCTCGGGCTCCTTGATGCCATACTCAGTCAAGTGCTGCCTTGATGTTAAGGACAGTCACTCTCACCTCACCTCTAGTGTTCAGCTATTTGTCCATATTTGAACCAAGGCTGTAATGAGGTCTGGAACTGAGTGGCCCTGGCAGAATCCAAAAAGTCAGAGATAGAAGAGCTAAGATGTAGACAAATTGCTGAGAAGGGCAAAAACAATTGGACAGTCAAAGTAGGGGATTTCAACTACCCTTATATTATCGGGGATGAAATCAATATAAAAGCTATAGAGGGCACAGAATTCTTAAACTGCATTCAAGAAAATTCCTTTTAGCCAGTACATAGCAAACCCATGAGAGAAGGGACAGTTCTGGATTTAATTTTAGGAAATTAAGCTAGGCAGGTGGAAGGGGTGTCAGTGGGAGAGTATTTTGGTGGTAGTGATCATAATTCAGTTCCATCATAAGCTCAGAAGTGGGGATGTTTGCTGATGATTGCATAGTGTCCAGTTCCATTCGCAACTCCTCAGATACTGAAGCAGTCCGTGCCCACATGCAGCAAGAACTGCACAGCATTCAGGCTTGGGCTGTTAAGTGGCAAGTAACATTTGCACCACATGAACCCCAGGCAATAACTATCTCCAACAAGAGTCTAACTACTCAGCAGGTCTGGCAGCATCTACTTCTCCTTGATATTTAACAGAATTACTGTTGCTAAATCTCCTGTCATCAACATCCTGGAGGTTACCATTGACCTGTCACATAAATGTTGTGGCTAAACAGCAGGTCAGAGGCTGGCAATTCTGAAGTGAGTAACTCACCTCCTAGCTCCCCAAAGCCTATCCACCATCTACAACAGTGTTGTCCAGTAAGATTTGAATGCTCACCAAACTTGTAGTGATCAGATCACCATTTTCACCACGATACAAAATATATGCAATATTAATAAATCAATTGTGCAATCTTTTGAAAATCGATTTTACGTTTTAAAGCGTCACCAATCAGGACCATGTAAAACATGGTAGCTTTGGGAGTTTAAAATGATACACAATAAAAAACGGTAACTATTATTTATTCAGAAAAACGCAGCAGCAGTGCTAGTATGTACGGGCACAATAAACAAAGCATAAAAGATACTGTATTTATTATTACAAATTTAAACATTCGGAGCGACACTTTGCAATCTTTTTCTTTCACCAATGTCCTAAATTTGGGCAGAAACTAAACTACCATTACCATCAAGCCAGGAGACCAACCCTGGTTCAATGAAGAGTGCAGGAGGGCATGCCAGGAGCAGCACCAGGCATACCTCAAAATGAGGTGTCAACCTGGTGAAGCTACAACTCAGGACTATCTGCGTGCCAAACTGCATAAGCAGCATGCGATAGACAGAGCTAAGCAATCCTATAACCAACGGATCAGATCTAAGTTCTGCAGTCCTGCCACATCCAGCCATGAATGGTGGTGGACAATTAAACAACTAACTGGAGGAGGTGGCTCCACAAATATCCCCATCCTCAATGATGGGGGAGCCCAGCACATCAGTGCGAAAGATAAGGCTGAAGCATTTGCAACAATCTTCAGCCAGAAGTGCCGAGTTGATGATCCATCTCGGTCTGCTCCTGAAGTCCCCAGCATTACAGATACCAGACTTCAGCCAATTCGATTCACTCTGCGTGATATCAAGAAACAACTGAAGGCACTGGATACTGCAAAGGCTATGGGTCCAGACAACATTCCGGCAATAGTACTGAAGACCTGTGCTCCAGAACTTGTCGCACCCCTAGCCAAGCTGTTCCAGTACAGCTATAACACTGGCATCTACCCTGCAATGTGGAAAATTGCCCAGGTATGTCCTGTACACAAAAAGGATGACAAGTCCAACCCAGCCAATTACCGCCCCATCAGTCTACTCACAATCATTAGCAAAGTGATGGAAGGTGTCATCAACAGTGCCATCAAGCAGCACTTGCTTAGCAATAACCTGCTCAGTGATACCCAATTTGGGTTCCGACAGCACCACTCAGCACCTGACCTCATTACAGCCTTGGTTCAAACATGGACAAAAGAGCTGAACTCAAGAGGTGAGGTGAGAGTGACTGCCCTTGACATCAAGGCAGCATTTGACCGAGTATGGCATCAAGGAGCCCTAGCAAAACTGGAGTCAATGGGAATCAGGGGGAAAACTCTCTGCTGGTTGGAGTCATACCTAGCGCAAAGGAAGATGGCTGTGGTTGTTGGAGGTCTGTCATCTGAGCTCCAGGACATCACTACAGGAGTTCCTCAGGGTAGTGTCCTAGGCCCAACCATCTTCAACCGCTTCATCAATGACCTTCCTTCAATCATAAGGTCAGAAGTGGGGATGTTCGCTGATGATTGCACAATGTTCAGCATCATTAGCAACTCCTCAAATACAGAAGTAGTCCATGTAGAAATGCCCAAGAACTAGACAATATCCAGGTTTGGGGTCATAAGTGGCAAGTAACATTCGCACCACATTAGTGCCAGGCAATGACCATCTCAAACGAGAGAGAATCTAACCAACTCCTCTTGACATGTACTATCAAGCATTATGATCACTGAATCCCCCGCTATCAACATCCTAGGGGCTACCATTGACCAGAAACTGAACTGGAGTAGCCATATAAATACCGTGGCTACAAGAGCAGGTCACAGGGTAGGAATCATGCGGTGAGTAACTCACCTCCTGACTCCCCAAAACCTGTCCACCACAAGGCTCAAGTCAGGAATGTGATTGAATACGCTCCACTTGCTTGGATGGGGGTGCAGCTCCAACAACACTCAAGAAGCTCGACACCATCCAGGACAAAGCAGCCCGCTTGATTGGCACCCCATCCACAAACATTCACTCCCTCCACCACCAACGCACAGTGGCAGCAGTGTGTACCATCTACAAGATGCACTGCAGCAACGCACCAAGGCTCCATAGACAGCACCTTCCAAACCCGTGGCCTCTACCACCTCGAAGGACAAGAGCAGCAGATTCATGGGAACATCACCACCTGCAAGTTCCCCTCCAAGTCACACACCATCCTGACTTGGAACTATATCGCCGTTTCTTCACTGTCACTGGGTCAAAATCCTGGAACTCCCTTCCTAACAGCACTGTGAGTATACCTACCTCACACGGACTGCAGCGGTTCAAGAAGGCAGCTCACTGCCACCTTCTCAAGAGCAATTAGGGATGGGCAATAAATGCTGGCATAGCCAGTGACGCCCACTTCCCATGAATGAATAATAAAAAAACACAATCCACCACCAGTAAGTTCATTGCTATGACATTTATGAAGTTGAAGGAAAATGGGAGCAGAATACCAAAATTGGTGAGAAACATTTAAATAAAAAACTGTCAAACAATTTTCAAAAGTAGTTTTAATTGTTTCACTAGTTTAAACAATGTCGGAAGATGTATACATCATGGAAAATAAATTATAGTGGATAATGCAACAAATTGGCCGAGCAATTCAGGAATGCCTATTTGATGTGCAGAGGGCCTTATGCCTGCTTTAGGTGTGGGTAAAGGATGCCTCTTGCTTGTCCCTTCTCAATCGGCCTGAATTGTGCACGTGCTTCCTGTTCACCATTTGAACTATGTTGCACAATTTCTAGACCAATTTTATTAAGTTGTTAAACATTAACTTAAGCTATAATTACCAATTATTTTAGTAATAACCTAGTTACCACATAGTAATTGCAGTCCTAATTAAAACATAATTAGAAAGTTGTCTTTCCTGGCTTTACAGAAACAGACCTCTGCTTTACACTGTCACCAAGCAATTGTTTGATAAGTCTAGCTTTGTACAAACTCCATTCCTGCTGTCGAGCAAAGTTCTGTCTAATGATTTGTTCAGTTGGGTACATGTTCACTAGCTCCAGTGCATCTTGTCTAGATTTGGCCGGTGCCTCACCCAGGAATAGCTTTTTTGGGATGAAAATACACTCAGCTCCATCACTAACCTGCAGACAGGAAAAAAAGTCCCATGGTTAAAAATACAGTCAAATCAACATATGTGCAGATCTATAATCCGGTATAAACTAATCGTGCCTCCCCTCATTTTCGGGCATGGGGGAGGCAGATTCTCAATCTGTTCATGCCCAGTCCGTTGATGCAAACCATATTGCCTCATTAGAATGATTATAATGCTTAGTGAGCACAAGCCAAGCTGCTGGATGGTTGAATGGATGGCCTATCAACGTGCATGTCTGACATGTGTTCCAGCTAGCCTGCAAGCACTTTAAGGAAGCAGGGGAGCTGCACTCATTAGAAGGCACTGCTGCTGACTGCCTGTAGTGAAATTGGCTGCAAGTAGAAGCTAAACAAATGGAGCACCAGGGAACAGAGAGGGCTCCCAAGTTCACGGATGCGGCACTAGAGGAGGATGGGAGGAGAGAGGTCTTGTTTCTGCAGGGGGTTCAGGCAGCCCTCAAGAAACACCATCTGAAGGGAGTGGAAGCAGGTGGCAAAGGAGTCTGGTCCCAAAGATCTGGTAGCAGTGCCATAAGAGGTTCAATGATCTCACGTGTGTGGCCAAGGTCACTGGATGCATCTTCAAATGATATTTCCTACCCATTACATCACCAAACTCTCACACTACTCAATGCACCACACCCAATCACTTACACAGCAGTAATCCCTAGCACTCAGGACCCAGGCCTAACATTCAGATTCTCCACCTTACCCTCACACACCTTCCAATGATGCAAGCCTCACACCCACCTCTTGCAACCTGCACATACCTCCAGCTATTCAGCTATGGCAGGCACATCACTCAAACACAGTGCAATGCAATCATTAGCATTCGTCCCTCTCTTTTGCAGGACATAGTTGCATACAATCACAGGGAGAAGAACAGAACCAACAAAGGACAGGCATGCCTGCATCACCTGAGTCCTGTAGAGGAACTGGTGCTTCGCATCATAGGGCCAGCTGCAACAGAGTCTGTTGCATCCAGCATCGTGAGCATATCGAGGTTGACTGTATGTTCCTGCCTTATGTCCCTTCTCAATTCCCACCTCACCCTCATCCTGCTATCTGGCATGAAGTACAAGCTGCTGATGGTGCGACCATGGACCTCCTGCTTTCCATGCCTCCCCCTTCCCTCATCCCAACCCTCACCTTCTGATTTTCCACTTCCAGACACCCAGGAACTGCTGTCTGCCCAGTCACAGCAGCCTCAGGAGGAAGTGTGAGAGCAACACTACACTACTGATGAAGCAGTACAGTCACTTTATCTGACACTCGCAGCCACTAGCTCAGATCACTGGCACTGCGCAAACTTTAGCGGGTAGTATAAAGTCGAGATCGGCGCATGGTGAATCATCAGACACAAGCGGGCTGCAGCCAGGCCAGGGTGAAAGGATAGTGTACCAGCTCACTGGAGGGCGAGGTTCTCCTTCTCCTGATGTCCCCTCTGGTTGCCTGGTGGTTATAGCTGTGTCCTTGTAATAAGTGAGGCTGTGGAGAACCTGGAACCATATCTGGAATGGGCGGGTTGTCTTATGAGGAAAGGTTGGCCAGGTTAGGCTTTGTATCCACGAGAGTTTAGAAGAGTAAGAGGTGTCTTGATTGAAATATATAAGATCTTGAGGGATCTTGACAGGATGGATGTGGAAAGGCTGTTTCCCCTTGTGGGAGAATCTGGAACAAGAGATCACTGTTTAAAAATAAGGGGTTGCCCATTTAAAATAGAGAGGAGGAGAGATGTTTTTCTCTCAGAGTCTTTGGTACTCTCTTCCTCAAAAGGTGGTGGAAGCAGAGTCTTTGAATATTTTTAGGGCAGAGGTAGATAGATTCTTGATAAGCAAGGGGGTGAAAGGTTATCGGGGGTATGCGGGAATATGGAGTTGAGGTCACAATCAGATCAGCCATGATCTTGTTGACCACAAACTTGGAACACATTCCAGAGAGTATTGTAGGGCTCCCCTCGAGTGCTCCAGGCAGCAAAACCATTGCTTAAGCACACTGATGGTATGCTCCACTATGTTTCTGGTGGCAGCAAGGCTTTCACTATACACCCATTGTCCTTGTATGTTCAGTTGGTGGAGGGAGGTCTTCAATGTTGAGGGGTTATCACTTGTCTCTGAGCAGCCAGCCTTTTGTTCTTCATGGCGGCCCGAAGATGCCAGGAATCAGCTGGAATGGCTGTTTGACATCACAATCTGCCAACGTCGACAGCTTCCAGTGCACACATCACCCCCATGCTCATGTCCTATCCGGTATGTGACACCACATGGCCCATGCCGGAAATAGCCAGGAAGGCAGCAAGCACCATTTTCTGACATTGGGGCTTCCATAGTGCAGGCACCAGAGGCACCAGGGAGCCCCATTTCGCAACCTATATATATGTTTGTGTATATATAAAACTGTTAACCAAGTTTTATTCATTGCTGACTTTTTGTTCCTACTCATTAATTTGCATCTGCTTAAGTAATATGTTTGAGAAAATGGTTTTGGGATTTAACAATGTGAAAAGAATTTGAAATTCTTCTTCTTCTTTGGCCTCCTTGTCTCGGGAGACAATGGGTAAGTGCCTGGAGGTGGTCAGTGATTTGTGGAGCAGCGCCTGGAGTGGCTATAAAGGCCAATACTAGAGTGACAGACTCTTTCACAGGTGCTGCAGAAAAAATTGTTTGTCGGGGCTATTACACAGTTGGCTCTCCCCTTGCGCTTCTGTCTTTTTTCCTGCCAACTGCTAAGTCTCTTCGACTCGCCACACTGTAGCCCCGTCTTTATGGCTGCCCGCCAGCTCTGGCGATTGCTGGCAACTGACTCCCACGACTTGTGATCAATGTCACAGGACTTCATGTCGCGGTTGCCGACGTCTTTGAAGTGGAGACATGGACGGCCGGTAGGTCTGATACCAGTGGCGAGCTCGCTGTACAATGTGTCCTTGGGGATCCTGTCATCTACCATGCGGCTCACATGGCCAAGCCATCTCAAGTGCTGCTGACTCAGTAGTGTGTATAAGCTGGGGATGTTGGCCGCCTCGAGGACTTCTGCGTTGGAGATGCAGTCCTGCCACCTGATGCCAAGGATTCTCCGGAGGCAGCAAAGATGGAATGAATTGAGACGTTGCTCTTGGCTGACATACGTTGTCCAGGCCTCGCTGCCGTAGAGCAAGGTACTGAGGACACAGGTTTGATACACTCGGACTTTTGTGTTCCGTGTCAGTGCGCCATTTTCCCACACTCTCTTGGCCAGTCTGGACATAGCAGTGGAAGCCTTTCCCATGCGCTTGTTGATTTCTACATCGAGAGACAGGTTACTGGTGATGGTTGAGCCTAGGTAGGTGAACACTTGAACCACTTCCAGAGCGTGGTCGCCGATATTAATGGATGGAGCATTTCTGACGTCCTGTCCCACGATGTTCGTTTTCTTGAGGCTGATGGTTAGGCCAAATTCGATGCAGGCAGCCGCAAACCTGTCGATGAGACTCTGCAGACACTCTTCAGTGTGAGATGTTAATGCAGCATCGTCAGCAAAGAGGCACAGTGTGGCTTTCGAGCAGAGAGATCCACCATTGACATGCCGTTCTCCCTTCGTCAGCTACAGGAGAAATGCCGCGAACAACAGATGCCCCTCTACATTGCTTTCATTGATCTCACCAAAGCCTTTGACCTCGTCAGCAGACGTGGTCTCTTCAGACTACGAGAAAAGATCGGATGTCCACCAAAGCTACTAAGTATCATCACCTCATTCCATAACAATATGAAAGGCACAACTCAGCATAGCGGTGCCTCATCTGACCCCTTTCCTATCCTGAGTGGCGTGAAACAGGGCTGTGTTCTCGCATCTACACTGTTTGGGATTTTCTTCTCCCTGCTGCTCTCACACGCGTTCAAGTCTTCAGAAGAAGGAATTTTCCTCCACACAAGATCAGGTGGCAGGTTGCTCAACCTTGCCTGCCTAAGAGCGAAGACCAAAGTATGGAAAGTCCTCATCAGGGAACTCCTCTTTGCTGGCGATGCTGCAATTTGAAATTACATCCTAGGGATACAATTTCAAATTTCTTGAGATCCCAAAATTGAAGTATTCAGGAAGCCAGAGGAAAAATGTCTGATCTTGGCTGTGACAGAGCTGGCCATCATCCAAACCTATCTAGGCTAATCAAGGAATCCTTTCACTATGCAACTGGTAAAAAAGATAGCTAATATCTTCCGTTACATGGATTAAACTAATTAGACTGGCAACTCATCAGGAAAATAATTGAGGTGCCTTTCCATTGGACAACCTGCATTGGAAGTAAATTTTAAAAATCTGCATGTACCCGTACAGCTTGGGATTTTTGGAAATATATTCATGAAATATGCACCTTGGAACAGTGGAGGGATGTCAAACCTTTTTGGGCATTTGGACTGCCATGTTAAAAATGAATAGGTCATCCCATGATTAAAATAATTTTTCCATTATGTGGCATTTTTTCAGGACACAGGTCTTAATAAATAGCTTAATAAATACTTTTCTGCCAATAACATTCCAGTAGAATTATACATCCTAAGACAATGAAATAGATTCTCACTTTGGTCAGTGGTGGGAAATCGGCACTAGAGGATTGGCCACTATTATACACCCCGCCTGATAGACATCAGAATCGGATTGACCCACTGCCACCGATTCTGCAATCGCTGAAAGTGGAAGTGTGTTAATGGTTCACATTCTTCACAACTTCACATACATCAACTGGAGGAAAACAAATTGTAGCAGATTATCAAAAGAATTGTGAGTTGGGCCCATTATCATTCTTGGCCTAACCATTCCAGTCATGTGCTAGTCTGGTTGATTTTATGCCAGTTTTTATTCATTGCATCCAGAATATTGTGCTATATTTATAATATTATAGTTTTTGGTAAGCTTACGCTGATACATTGCACTCAAATTTTGTTAATACTGTAAATTTTAAAATTTAGATTGAACTCCAACTAAAGCAGAAATATTTGCTTCCAAAACTGCTGCAATAACAAGACTGTACTTGCTGAAATTACTCTTCAGAAAAGTTTCCAGTAATATTAAAAATTAACATTACAAGTAATAATTGTTACACATACCATTGCCACAGGCATGTTCTAAAAGGAAGTTGACTCATTTGTATGAGATATGCATGGCATTATAATAATAATTACTAGATTTTAAAAAAAATACAATTATGCCTATGAAAACTGCAATAATTTTGTAGATTACAAGCTGCATCTTGTTGAATGTTTAAGCTACAAAGAGCTTAATTGCAGCCCAATATCACTCACCAAATTAAGTCACTTAAAAATACCCTAAGCATCTCAAATGGAGAAACAGAAACAACAATTTGGTTTTAAAATTACATAATATTCATCTCTATATATTTCTATACATTGTCATGAAAACATGCTATGCTGAATGAGGATTATTAATTCATCGGTTGGAAACATACATTAAACGTTTTAAAGGAAAGCTGGGATCCTACATTTAACTTTTTAAAAGCTAGCAGCCAAGATGGCCACCACAATTTGCATTGAAACATTCCAGGACATCGAATTGAAGACACATGTCTAACAAGTCTCCCATCCAGGACAATGGTTTGGATAGCTGAGTAGATTATCCAGTATCACCTCGTTAGCAGGACATTCAAAGCCATCTTGGAGCAGTCACTAGTGGAGACATACCTCCAGGGGATAAACACTGACACAATACAACCTGAAAGAGATTTGGGTTTTAGACTTTGGATCTAATTAAAGAAAAAAAAGGTACTGAGAGCCATGTGACAGTCTCCCCAGTCTGTGTAAAACTTGTAGTTTTTGTTCCGCACAGCAGACAAGCTTTTGGGAGCCAACCCATGAAAGATCCCGGTGGGATACCTATCCAGGTATCATCGCAAGTTTCTAAACCTGTCTTCAACTGTGGAACATCCGAGTCTACCATTGTTACAGACAGAGACCCTGGGGCAGAAAATCGCCTATATCACTGTCTCCAAGAAAACCCTGAACCAGGGGGGCCGGCTACAAGTGCATTTCTACCAGCCAGAGACTTCAGAACCACGAATTTAGCCAGAAGACAACTGAATTACCATACCCCACAGACTGTAGATTATTTTTACTTGTTACATACAAACATACGAATTAGAAGCAGAAGTAGGCCATTCGGCCCATCGAGCCTGCTCCGCCATTCAATATGACTGATCTGTTTGTGTTTCAAATTCCACACTCCCATCTAACTCTGATACCCCTTGATTCCCTTGCCTAACAAGAATCTATCTACCTCGGCCTTAAAAATATTCAATGTCCCCACCTGCACCACCTTCGAAGGCAGAGAGTTCCAAAGTCACACAACCCTCTGACAGAAAACATTTCTTCTCGTCTCTGTCCTAAAACAGTGTCCCCTAATTTTAAAACAGTGCCCACTAGTTCTGGACTCACCCACAAGTGGAAACATCCTTTCCACATCCACCTTGTCAAGACCATTCAGGATCTTATATACTTCAATCAAGTCTCCTCTCACTCTTCTAAACTCCAGTGAAAACAAGCCCAGTCTGTCCAATCTTTCCTCAAAAGACAACCCGCTCATTCCAAGTATCAATCTAGTAAACATCCTCTGAACCGCCTCCAACGCATTTACATCCTTCCTTCAATAAGGAGTCCCAAACTGCCCACAGTATTTGAGATGTGGTCTCATCAATGCCCTGTATAACTGAAACATAACATCCTTACTTTTATTTTCAATTCCTCTCGTAATAAAGGATAGCATTCCACTAGCCTTCTTCATTACCAGCCATACCTGCATACTACCTTTTTTGTGACTCATGCACTAGAACACCTAGATCCCTCTGCACCTCTGAATTCTGCAGTCGTTCTCCGTTTAAGTAATACTCCACTTTTTTATTCATCCTGCCAAAGTGAACAACTTCACATTTTCCCACATTATATCCCATCTGTAAAATTTTTCCCCACTCACTATATCAGTTTGCAACCTCCTTATGTCCTCTTCACAACATACTTTTCTACCTATCTTTGAGCGATCTGCAAATTTAGCTACCATGCCATCGCTCCCCTCATCTAAGTCATTGATATAAATTGTAAAAAGTTGAGGCCCCGGTACAGACACCTGCGGACTCCACTCATCACATCCTGCCAATCAGATAAGGACCCATTTATGCATTCTCTCTGTTTTCTTCCAGCCAGCCAATCTTCCATCCATGCTAATATGTTACCCCTTACACCATGAGCTCCTACGTTGCGCAATAACCTTTTATGTGGCACCTTGTCAAATGCCTTCTGGAAATCCAGGTACAGTATGTCAACAGGCTCCCCTTTATCCACAGCACATGTCACTCCTTCAAAGAACTCCAACAAATTGGTTAAACATGATTACCCTTTCACAAAACCATGCTGACTATTCCTGATTATCTTGAGGTTTTCTAAGTGCCCAGCTACAACCTCCTTAATGATCGATTCTAACACCTTCCCCACAGCAGATGTCAAGCTAGCTGGCCTATAGTTACCTATTTTCTGCTCCACCCACCACCCCCACCCCCCCCACAACTTCTTGAATAGAGGGGTTATATTTGCTACTTTCCAGTCTGATGGAACCTTTCCAGAATCTAGCAATTTGTGAAAAATTAACACCAACTCATCTACTACCTCATTTGCCACCTCTTTTAAGACCCTAGGATGAAGCCCATCAGGACCCGGGGACTTGTCAGACCGCAGCTCCGTCAGTTTGGTCAGTACTGCTTCCCTGGTGATTGTAATTTCACCAAGTTCCTCTCTTCCTTCCACCGCCTGATTTACAGCTATTGCCGGAATGTTTTTTGTATCCTCTATAGTGAAGACAAAAGCAAAATATTTGTTCACTGCATCCGCCATTTCCTTATTATCTACTATTAACTCCCCATTCTCACTCTCTAGAGAACCAACACTCTCCTTACTTACTTTTTTTCTTTTTAAATACCTGTAGAAACTCTTGCTTTCCATTTTTACATTTCTAGCTAGCTTCCTCTCATACTCTAATTTCTTTCTCCTGATTAACCTTTTGTTCTGGACTCTAATCCAATCTAAACTATTCTTCATCACTCTGTGAACACTCATCACTCCAGTGAAAACAAGCCCAGTCTGTCCAACCTTTCCCTATTTGTGTGTGTGAGATTCTCAGGTGTATATGTGCAACAAAATTGGAGCATAGTTTTATTATTTTACTTAGATTGGGTTTAGATTTTTTGTACAATAAACTAACCTCTTTCATGTTTAAACTGAAGAAAACTTGTACGATTGGTTCATTTATGATCATAGCACATAAAGGGTTAAACACTCACTAAATTGGTAAGTAGATTAATTATTTAAAAGATATAAACCTTGTTGCGATCAAACGATGAGAGAGACAAGAGGGGGAGCCTTGTGACCCCTCCTCACCTAATCGTAACAATATAATCAAATATGAAAATTAGGGAAAAAGTTGTCATTGAAGTTGAAAGTCACTTTAATATAGCTCGTGATGTAGAGAGAGTTCTAGGAGGCAGAAAGACTAAGGGAAGAGTTGATGTAAATATTTTAGTTTTTCAATTCATATTGATGTATTTTTCCTTACTACATCCCGACTAAAGTAGAAAGCTTATATAAAATTAA
Source organism: Heterodontus francisci (assembly GCF_036365525.1). Lineage (NCBI taxonomy): Eukaryota > Metazoa > Chordata > Chondrichthyes > Heterodontiformes > Heterodontidae > Heterodontus > Heterodontus francisci. Next base: position 121,629,637 of record NC_090371.1, on the reverse strand, counting down.
AAATTAAGAGCTTCAATTTTTCCTATCTGGTCTTAATGATATGTTCATAAATATAGATGAAATATATTCGATTTCCTAAAAAATGAATTGACCATTCTGACATGACCTGCAAAATGCATTTCTACGATAGGGTTAATCGATTATTGTTGTCGTGAATTGTAACCTGACCTGGTAAAAGTAGTCACCATAAAGATTAAAATTTACATAACCATCTTTTTATTATTCATTCATGGGATGTAGGCGTCGCTGACTAGGTCAGCATTTATTGCCCATCCCTAATTACCCTGGAGAAGGTGGTGGTTAGCTGCCTTCTTGAACTGCTGCAGTCCATGTAGGGTAGGTGCTGTAAGGAAGAGAGTTCCAGGATTTTGACCCAGTGACAGTGAAGTCAGGATGGTGTTGGCTTGGAGGGGAACTTGCAGGTGCTGATGTTCCCATGAATCTGCTGCCCTTGTCTTTCTAGGTGGTAGAGGTCGCAGGTTTGGAAGGTGCTCTTGAAGGAGCCTTGGTGCGTTACTGCAGTGCATCTTATAGATGGTACACACTGTTGCCACTGTACGTCAGTGGTGGAGAGAGTGAATGTTTGTGGATGGGATGCCAATTAAGTGGGCTGCTTTGTCCTGGATGGTGTCAAGCTTCTTGAGTGTTGTTGGAGCTGCACCCATCCAGGCAAGTGGAGAATATTCCATCACACTCCTGACTTGTGCCTTGTAGATGGTGGACAGGCTTTGGGGAGTCAGCAGGTGAGTTACTCACCACAGGATTCCTAGCCACTGACCTAAAGGCCTGCTTGGGTATACAATTTAAACCCAACCCGAGCCCGACCCAACCACATCTAACCCGAACCCGACCTGGACCCGAGTCCTTTGGTTTTTTCCCGCGCCCAACTCGACCCAACCCGACTATCGGAAATTAATGACACTTACTCGTACTTCCCTTTCCCTCCCTGACCAAAAGGCAGCACTGCCACTGTGTCCAACCCAGCCTGAATGCCAAACCCGGAAGAGTGACCCGACTCGACCCAAACCCGACACATGTCGTTGGGTCCTGTCGGGTTCGGGTCGGGTAGCCATGCTCTACTCTGACCTGCTCTTGGAGCCACAGTATTTATATGGCTACTGCAGTTCAGTTTATGGTCAATGGTAACCCCCAGGATGTTGATACTGGGAGATTCAGCAATTGTAATGCTGTTGAATGTCAAGGGGAGATGGTTAGATTCTCTCTAGTTGAACATGGTCATTGCCTGGCATTTGTGTGGCATGAATGTTACTTGCCAATTATCAGCCCAAGCCTGGACATTCTACAGGTCTTGCTGCATTTCTACCTGAATTACTTCTTGTCTTTCTTTTCCTCTTGTCCATAGGTAAGTACCATCAATGAAAGTCACAGAATATTTCAGCTAGGTGAAAACTGAAATATCACTCCTGATCTTTTCTTAACAAAAGTGTTCTTTTTCCCTTTTCCAAGATCAAAACTATGAAGTCATTATTAACAAAATGATTCGATATTATTTAACACTGAGTAACAACTGACTCACAGCCTCTGAGGAGATTTTGCTTTACAGTCAAACAATGAGCTCTCCGCACATGTTAGTCACCATTGGCATCTCAGTGGAGATCCATGTAATTATTTTTAAATTATTTTTTCAATTGAAAGTAGAGTGTGTTGTGTTCCACTGGCAGCAGCTCTGACCTACTGAATGTAATGAGTGAAACCAGCAAAGAATCCTCAAAGAGCATCTTAGAAGGCTAATTTATGGTGTCAAAAAAGACAGAACGGGTGTACAGGCCATCATATGCTGCAAGAGGAAGATATGGCATAATGGTCAAACAAGTCCAGTGATGAGGGGAAAGAGAGATATTGTGAGGAAAGGTGTACTAACTAATCAGAAATACCGGGAAGCTTAGTGACAAGGGAGCTAAAAATCCACAACAGTGCTAGCAAATGCCAGAACATCTGGAAACTAGGCCAGAAGCCACCCCAACTGGAGTGCTGTTTTCAGTTCTGGTACCACAACTTAAGAAATGATACAAAAGCAAAATACAGCGAATGCTGGATATCTGAAATAAAAACAGAAAAATGCTCAGTGGGGCTGGCAGCATCGAGAGAAACAGAGTAAATGACTAGAATTTTACACTGCACCCTCCCCCTCATCTCCCCGGAAAATCAGGTGGGATGGCAGTGGCTGCCGTGCCTGTTGCCTACTTCCCTCCACTGGAGGTGGTGGAAATGGCAGAGTATGATCCATTGAATATGGAGGCTGGTGAGGTGGAAGATGAGGACAAGGGGAATCATATCGTAGTTGTGGGAGGGAGGGGAAGTGGAAGTGGGTGAGAGCAGAAGTGTGTGAAATAGAACAGACCTGATCGAGGACCCCATGAAATACAGTAGGGGGGGAATCCTCGTTAAGGAAACATGAACTCTGTTTCTCTATCCACAGATGTTGCCAGACCTGTGAGTATATCCAGACCTTTTTGTTTTTATTAAAGAAATGATATATTGGCTTTGGAGAGAGTTCAGTGTTGATTTACCAGAATGATGCCTGGGGTCCAAGGGTTAAATTACGAGGAGAGATTACACAAACCAGGGTTGTATTCCCTGGAATTTAGTTGATTAAAGGGTGATATGATCAAAGTTTTTAAGATATTAAGAGGAACTGATAGAGTAGATAGAGAGAAACTATTTCCACAGATGCTGCGAGACCTGCTGTGCACTTACAGCATTTTTTTTATTTTTTACAGGAGTGAAGGTAGGAAAGGGGAGAGGAGGCCATCACAATCACTCAGCGGGGCAGCTCAGAGAAGTTGAGGGGAAGTCACTCAGTGGGGCAATTCAGAGAAGTTGAGGGGTAGTCAGTCTGTGGGGCAGCACAGAGGAGAGGAGAGGCAGTCACTCAGTGGGGCAGCTCAGAGAAGCTGAGGGGCAGTCACTCAGTGGGGCAGTTCAGAGGAGATGAGGGGCAGTCAGTCTGTGGGGCAGCACAGAGGGGATGAGGGGCAGTCAGTCAGTGGGGCAGCACAGAGGGGATGAGGGGCAGTCAGTCTGTGGGGCAGCACAGAGGGGATGAGGGTCAGTCAGTCTGTGGGGCAGCACAGATGAGGAAAGCTCTTCGGGGCCACAAGGTTGGTTCGCTCAGTGACTTCCATGGCGAGCCGGGAGGGTCACGAACTCTGCAATCAGGTCTGGCTGCCATTTAAAGATGGCACCAGCACATATCCTCATATCAGTTGAAACCAGGATCGGTGCCTTCCTGCCTGCCCCAGCACTTGATTGGCTGGGCCCCATGCCTCCATCTTGCTAACTGGTTGGCTGCCGCATAATCGCATTTGGCCAGTCAATTCTACATTGAATGGCAATGCCGCCCGCTTCCAGGTCCAACACCAAGACCTGCACCACTGTCATGTGGCGGAAGTTTGGTACTCACTTAATATTAGGCCAATTGTTAATTTTGGATCTGAAATTGATAGATTTTTGTAACCAATGGTAGTAAGGGATATGAAGCAAAGGCAGGTACATAGAGTTAGGTCACAGATCACAGATTACATGATCTCACTGAATGGCATTATAGGTTTGAGGAGTTATTTGACCTACTCCTGTTCCTCTCCATGTACATCTCAAAATTGATCTTGCAGGATGGGAGCTTCTGACAGCCTATTACAAAATCATTACTATAAGGTGTGGGTGGGGGAGGGGGGCATCCTTATCTAGATTCCCAAAGATTGGGTTTAGTTTTTTTTAATGAAGGTGCCTCTGAAGACATGTAAACCTACTTTCAAGGGGGATCCCTAATACACCACTCCGCCCTAGGTTGAGCCACCTACAATAGTCTTTCTGTCATTGTCGCAAAAGTGAACTCCACAGATGCAGTCATAATGACATGACCATCTGCCAATGGCAGTCAAATGAACGTTCCCCTGATCTCATAAACTTTGGCAGGGTCAGCAGAACACTTGGCACTTATGCCATGATGTGCTGTCTCTCAGATTTTTACGTCCAATGCTGATCTGTATTTGACTCCAATCCTACATCAATATGGTTGACTTTTAACTGCCCTAGCAAACCATTCAGTTGTACACAACTGGTACAAAGAATAGCAAGAATCAAAGCAGGTGGCCACTTGTCTTGGCATCAAATCAAGACATGACAAAGGCACACTCAGCCCAATTGACCATGCAGAGTCAGCCTCACTAACATCTGGGGACTGGTGTCAAAATTGAGAAAGCTGTCCCACAGACTCGTCAAGCAACAGCCTGACATAGTCATACTTGCAACACCATAACTGTCAGCGCACATCCCAGCCTCCTCCGTCAACATCCTTGCATATGTCCAGAGGTGGGGCAAAGAACAAAGAACAGTACAGCACAGGAACAGGCCATTCGGCCCTCCAAACCTGCGCCGATCTTGATGCCTGCCTAAACTAAAACCTTCTGCATTTCCGGGGACCGTATCCCTCTATTCCCATCCTATTCATGTATTTGTCAAGATGCCTCTTAAACGTCGCTAACTCTCTTGCTGATTACCACCTGCCTCCCTCTCTTAGCTGATGAATTCTTATTCCTCCATGTTGAACACCACTTGGAGGAAGCACTGAGGGTAGCAAGGGTACTGAATGTACTCGGGGTGGGGGACTTCAATGCCCTTTCTCCACTCAGTTCATATCCCAAATGTTCGGATGGCCACACCACAGAGCAGCATTTGACTACAGACCTCTAGTTTGAATGCCCTTTTTAACACCTTAGATAGAGAAGAAGGGAGAAAGAAATGACATTGGACAAAATGCTAAGGAACCAAAAGAAAGGTGATAACAGATTAAGACGAAGAGAGAAGTTATACAAATTAGGCAAAAAGGAGTGGGATAGTAAACATTCCAAGACACTGGAACTTAGCAGTATGAGGTCATAGTATCTTGGAGATTTTACTTAACATATTGTATATAATTGTAACAGTACAGTTACACAAAAACTGTGAATCAAGTTTTTAATAGCAATATTAACTACTGATCTTACCAGGCTTAACCGTAGGTTACAAGTACTTCCTGGGATTTCTGTCAGCCCCTGGGAATAGAAACACTTCATTCAGTTAAAACAACTAAACAATGAGGTGAAAACAATGAAAAGTAACATTAAGGAAACTGCAATTATAAATGTTGTTTTCACTCAGCCTTTAACACAGCACCAAAACATCACACTTGTTAATAATGGGAAGTAGAAAGCAAAGTGCAAGGAATCTCCATTTACACAAGCAACTACCAAAATCTGGTATTCTCTTCCCCAAAAAGCTGGGGATGCTCGATTCATTGAAATTATCAAGACTGAGATCGACAGATTTTTATTAGGTAAGGTTGTCGAGTGATATGGAGCAAAGGCAGGTAAATGGAGTTAAGACACAGATCAACAATTATCCAATTGAATGGTGGAATGGCACGAAGAGTTGAATGGTCTACTCCTGTTCCTATGTTCCTCTGTTGCTGTTGTTACCCGGTGCCAGCTTGTCTCAGTGAAGCACTCTTGCCTTTGAATGAGCAAATTTTGGGCTAAGCCCAACTGTACAATGTGATCATGTAACTGAGGCTGGCAATTCAGTACAGTACTGAGCGGGTGTTGCACTATTGGAGATGGTGTGCTTCAGAAGGGATGTTATACCAGGGCCCTATCTGCCAGCTCAAGTGGATGTTAAGGAATCCAATGCCATTTTTTTTTGAAGTAGTGCAGTGTGTTCTACTTGTGTTCTGGCCAACAATCATCCCTAAACCAACACCACCAAAGCAGATCAAAACATCACTAATCTCAGTGCCATTTGTCAGTCCTTGTCATGAGAAAACTGACGGCCATGTTTGTTTACATAACAACAGGGACTACACTTCTAAAGTAATCCATTGGCTGTGAACTGCTTTGGGATCTTCTGATTTGCTATATAAATGTAAGTTATTTTTCTCTTCCTAACACTACAGTTACACAATAATGGTGAATCAATATTTTATCCTTGTCCTTATCATTAGTAAGAAATAGCAACAATCGTGAAATCCTACTAATGTGTTGTTGGCAACACCTTACAGGAGTATGGTTTTCATGAAGAAGTGTTTATTAATTTTTTTTTTCACCTACAGGCTAAAAACATCACAACGATGGCATCACGTAAGAATGACGTGGTGATCCATTTTAAAGAAATTTACAAAATTGCATTGTGTTCTTAAGTATATGAAAATGGTTTGCCAGTGATTCTTTCATGCAAATTGCGCCTTTCAGCATTATTCATCAGCATACACAAATTGCCCTTGCACCAGTTATAGTCCCACAATGGAGAAGATACAGCAATGGTGCTATATTGTCACTTTTATCAAAAGTTTGCTATATTAAAATATAAACCAATGTTCAACAAGTGCTTATGGGTAATCTCAAACGTAACTTTCACCCAGGATGCACAGTATAAGTTTACTTTGTTATACTACTCAGTTCAACAATATATTCAAACTACTGATACAATTAAAAGCAACAAAACAGCAGGGTTTTTCAGCATTCTCAAGACATTAACTTCCTCACTACAACATTCAAACATGGTCCTGCTGAAATGGACTGGAAAGATTCCACTTTTCCAGCAATGTTAAGATCTTGTGCAAAATTATGCATTACAATGGCTATATCAGAAATATTGCTCCTTATATGGTATGCAGCATGGCAGTATTATTTCAAACGATAGTAAAATTGGTGCGTATCTTAGCACCTTAGGAAAGCTGTTAGAGGAAAGGTGCAATGACCCAGATTTTGCAGTAAAATAAATGGTGAGGCTATCAGCACTTACTATTATTAAAGAATAAATCAGACAGCAAACTCCGGTGACCGCACATGTGCAATTAAACGCACAAACTGGGAAGCTGGTGTATGAGTTACCCAACTCATCTAGAAGCTTTGCTATGACAATATCTCACTGATAGACTCAGCATTCAAATACATGGAAGGGTGTGAAGTTGGAGTACTTACGTGATAGATACCTACTGACTCGCTAGAAAAAATGAGGGCTTGGAGGTTCAAGTGTAAGTCAATTTTAATGGTGTAATAAGTCTAATTTACTGTCAAACAATCTCTCTGGCACTGAAAATTAACTTTTACAAGTGTGGAGTCTAATTCCTTCAGGATTTTAATTATTGTTGGAGATTTTAAAAATGTAAAAATCTGTTTTAACTTTTTCTTTCTGTCTTTTGTATCTCTCTCTCTTAATCCCACCTTTCTTTCCTTCTCTTTATTGCACTTTCTCTATATAATTTGGCACCAAATTAAATATTCCAGTTTACATTTCCTGGTTTAGACTCTGCAGGTCCAATTTTAACTCGGTACAAGTGGATGGGGTTTTGAGTGAATTAAAATCTCATCCTGCATGTCTCAGTAAGGATTCTTCAATCTGATTGGTTAAGGAGACACACTATTGTTTGCCCTGTCTACACAAGTTCCAGATCCCCTGTGGAGGGGATTTCTAATCACAGGAAGTTCCCGTGTAAAAGTCCATAGAGGTCGATAAGCAAGTCTAAGTGTATCAAAGGGCTAGAGCCATTCATTTGCCACTGACCACAAAATCTGGGTCATTAAATATTCATAGCTCTGAAATTCCACAAGGGTTATCTCAGTTTTTCATTGTAACTCTGGCAGGAGACTAATGAAACTCTCAGAGGCACAGCACAGATCATGCGTTTTGCTTTCCATTGTTTCCAATGATGTTCCCCCAGGCTCCTACGAGAGTTAAAGTGGAAAAACCAGAAGAACTACAGCAGATGAAAGAAATAGGAGGTGAGAGTAAAGGTCAGACTCAGGTAAGGAACAAGGATAACATAAACAGCCAGAGGACAAATACAATTATAAAACAGAAGTATAAAAAGATAACAGAAGTATTAAAGATAAAGTAAAAGGAACAACTTTTACGGATGCCTATACAGCCATGTACACATCATCCAAAATAAAATGGGGAAACTGGAGGCAATAATTCACAGTGACGAATCAGATGTAATAGTAATAATCGAAAGATGGCAACATAAACAATAGAACTAGCAGCTAAATATTGCATGTGGTGTAGTGGCAATGTCATTGAGCTATAAATCCAGAGACCCAGGCTAATGCCCAGGGATATAGGTTCAAATCCCACCATAGCAGCTGGTGAAATTTAAATTCAATTAATTAATTAAATTAACAACAATAAGTCTGGAATTAAAAGCTAGTCTCAGTAATGGTGCCAGAAAAACTACCATTGATTGTTGTAAAAATACATCTAGTTCACCAATGTCCTTTAGGGAAGGAAATCTGCCATCCTTACCTGGTCTGGCCTACATGTGACTCCAGACCCACAGCAATGTGGTTGACTCTGAACTGTCCACTGAGATGGCCTTGCAAGCCATTCAGTTGTCAAGGGCAATTAAGGACAGGCAACAGCAACACCCATCCCATGAAAGAATAAAAAACGTCAGGCCATGAGGTGGAATACAATTCTGCTGCTGATGGCCCACCACACCACATAGATGCCCAGTTTTGAGCTGCTAGATCTGTTCTGAATCATACAGATATACGAATTAGGAGTAGGAGTAAGCCACTCGGCCCTTTGAGCCTGCTCCGTCATTCAATAATGACGGCACAGTGGCGCAGTGGTTAGCACCGCAGCCTCACAGTTCCAGCGACCCGGGTTCGATTCTGGGTACTGCCTGTGTGGAGTTTGCAAGTTCTCCCTGTGTCTGCATGGGTTTCCTCTGGGTGCTCCGGTTTCCTCCCACCTCCAAAAGACTTGCAGGTTGATAGGTAAATTGGCCATTGTAAATTGCCCCTAGTGTAGGTAGGTGATAGGAGAATAGTGGGGATGTGGTAGAGAATATGGGGTTAGTGTAGGGTTAGTATAAATGGGTATAAATGGGTATAATTAGTATAAATATAAATCTGCAAACGCGACATGAAATCGTGTGACATTGATCACAAGTCGTGGGAGTCAGTTGCCAGCATTCGCCAGAGCTGGCGGGCAGCCATAAAGACAGGGCTAAATTGTGGCGAGTCGAAGAGACTTAGTAGTTGGCAGGAAAAAAGACAGAGGCGCAAGGGGAGAGCCAACTGTGCAACAGCCCCAACAAACAAATTTCTCTGCAGCACCTGTGGAAGAGCCTGTCACTCCAGAATTGGCCTTTATAGCCACTCCAGGCGCTGCTTCACAAACCACTGACCACCTCCAGGCGCGTATCCATTGTCTCTCGAGATAAGGAGGCCCAAAAGACTAAGACTAAGTATAAATGGGTGGTTATTGGTCGGCACAGACTCGGTGGGCCAAAGGGCCTGTTCAAGTGCTGTATCTCTAAATAAGTAAAATAAATAAAAAATAAATCGAAATAAGTTCCATGAGCTTTTATTTTTCGCAATAATGTGGCACCTTATCAAATGCCTTCTGGAAATCTAAGTACAATACATCCACTGGCTCCCCTTTATCCACAGCACATGTAACTCCCTCAAAGAACTCCAATAAATTGGTTAAACATGATTTCCCTTTCACAAAACCATGTTGACTCTGCCTGATTACCTTCAATTTTTCTAAATACCCTGCTATAACGCCTTTAATAATAGCTTCCAACATTTTCCCGAAGACAGATGTTAAGCTAACTGGCTTGTAGTTTCCTGCTTTCTGTCTCCCTCCCTTTTTGAATAAAGGAGTTACATTCGCTATTTTCCAATCTAACGGAACCTTCCCTGAATCTAGGGAAGTTTGGAAAATTAAAACTAATGCATCAATTATCTCACTAGCCACTTCTTTTAACACCCTAGGATGAAGTCACGAAAGTATTAGAAGAGATCAAAAGGATTTTAAGACGATAATGATAGAAAGGGAAAGATAATTGATATACAAATCAAACTTAGGATAAAAACCCCTGGCGTGGATGGAGCGTGTACTCTCATACTAAAAGAAGTTAGAAAAGTGAAAGCAGAGGCGCTATTACATACATATAAAAAATGAGAAAAGGGAATAGTGCCAGAGAACTGGTGGATACCTGATGTGATTCCTGTATTTAAAAATGGAGATGGAATAAGTCCAAGGAGCTATAAATCCATTAGCTTAGAACAAAGAACAGTACAGCACAGGAACAGGCCATTCAGCCCTCCAAGCCTGCACCGATCTTGACGCCTGCCTAAACTAAAACCTTCTGCACTTCCGGGGACCGTATCCCTCTATTCCCATCCTATTCATGTATTTGTCAAGATGCCTCTTAAACGTCGCTATCGTACCTGCTTCCACCAACTCCCCCGGCAGCAAGTTCCAGGCACTCACCACCCTCTGTGCAAAAGAACTTGCCTCGCACATCCCCTCTAAACTTTGCCCCTCGCACCTTAAACCTATGTCCCCTAGTGACTGACTCTTCCACCCTGGGAAAAAGCTTCTGACTATCCACTCTGTCCATGCCGCTCATAACTTTGTAAACCTCTATCATGTCGCCCCTCCACCTCTGTCGTTCCAGTGAAAACAATCCAAGTTTATCCAACCTCTCCTCATAGCTAATGCCCTCCAGACCAGGCAACATCCTGGTCAACCTCTTCTGTACCCTCTCCAAAGCCTCCATGTCCTTCTGGTAGTGTGGCGACCAGAATTGCACACAATATTCTAAGTGTGGCCTAACTAAAGTTCTGGACAGCTGCAGCATGACTTGCCAATTTTTATACTCTATGCCCCGACCGATGAAGGCAAGCATGCCGTATGCCTTCATGACTACCTTATCCACCTGCGTTGCCACTTTCAGTGACCTGTGGACCTGTACTCCCAGATCTCTCTGCCTGTCAATACTTCTAAGGGTTTTGCCATTTACTGTATACTTCCCACCTGCATCAGACCTTCCAAAATGCATTACCTCACATTTGTCCGCATTAAACTCCATCTGCCATTTCTCCGCCCAAGTCTCCAACCCAATCTATATCCTGCTGTATCCTCTGACAATCCTCATCATTATCCGCAACTCCACCAACCTTTGTGTCGTCCGCAAACTTACCAATCAGACCAGCTACATTTTCCTCCAAATCATTTATATATACTACAAACAGCAAAGGTCCCAGCACTGATCCCTGCGGAACACCACTAGTCACAGCCCTCCATTCAGAAAAGCACCCTTCCGCTGCTACCCTCTGTCGTCTATTACTGAGCCAGTTCTGTATCCATCTTGCCAGCTCACCTCTGATCTCGTGTGACTTCACCTTTTGTACCAGTCTGCCATGAGGGACCTTGTCAAAGGCTTTACTGAAGTCCATATAGACAACATCCACTGCCCTTCCTTCATCAATCATCTTCGTCACTTCCTCAAAAAACTCAATCATGTCAGTGAGACACGACCTCCCCTTCACAAAACCGTGCTGCCTCTCACCAATAAGTTAGTTTGTTCCCAAATAGGAGTAAAGCCTGTCCCGAAGAATCCTCACCGGCCTATAATTTCCTGGATTATCCTTGCTACCCTTCTTAAACAAAGGAACAACATTGGCTATTCTCCAGTCCTCTGGGACCTCACCTGTAGCCAATGAGGATGCAAAGATTTCTGTCAAGGCCGCAGCAATTTCTTCCCTTGCCTCCCTCAGTATTCTGGGGTAGATCCCATCAGGCCCTGCGGACCTATCTACCTTAATGCTTTGCAAGACACCCAACACCTCCTCCTTTTTGATATCGACATGACCGAGACTATCGACACTCCCTTCCCTAGGCTCATCATCCACCAAGTCCTTCTCTTTGGTGAATACTGATGCAAAGTACTCATTTAGTACCTCGCCTATTTCCTCTGGCTCCACACATAGATTCCCTCTGTCCTTGAGTGGGCCAACCCTTTCCCTGGTTACCCTCTTGCTCTTTATATACGTATAAAAAGCCTTGGGATTTTCCTTAATCCTGTTTGCCAATGACTTTTCATGACCCCTTTTAGCCCTCCTGACTCCTTGCTTAAGTTCCTTCCTACTGTCTTTATATTCCTCAAGGGCTTCGTCTGTTCCCAGCCTTCCAGTCCTTATGAATGCTTCCTTTTTCTTTTTGACTAGGCTCACAATATCCCGCGTTATCCAAGGTTCCCGAAACTTGCCAAACTTAGCCTTCTTCTTCACAGGAACATGCTGGTCCTGGATTCTAATCAACTGACGTTTGAAAGACTCCCACATGTCAGATGTTGATTTACCCTCAAACAGCCGCCCCCGATCTAAATTCTTCAGTTCCTGCCTAATATTTTTATAATTAGCCTTCCCCCAATTTAGCACCTTCACCCGAGCACTACTCTTATCCCTATCCACAAGTACCTTAAAACTTATGGAATTATGGTCACTGTTCCCGAAATGCTCGCCTACTGAAACTTCGACCACCTGGCCGGGCTCATTCTCCAATACCAGGTCCAGTAGGGCCCCATCCCTAGGTGGACTATCTACATATTGTTTCATGAAGCCCTCCTGGATGCTCCTTACAAATTCTGCCCCAACCAATGTTGGTAGTAGGAAAGATTGCTACTCAGGCAACTTCATATCCATGCTGCCACTGTCCCTTTTATTTCTTGAGCTTCAACTTTGCTGGCAAGCCTATTATGTGGCATTTTATCAAACACCTTTTAGAAGTCCAGAGAGACCGCATTAACTGCTTTACCCTCATCAATCCTCGTTGTTACCTCATCAATAAACTTCATCAAGTTAGTTGAACACATTTGCCTTTAACAAATCCATGTTGGAGTTCCCTGATTAATCCACACTTGTTCACTTTGTCCCAGATTATTGTTTCTAAAAGTTTTCCCATGACTGAACTTAAACTGACTGGACTGTAGTTGCTGGGTTTATACTTATACCCTTCTTTTGAACAAGGGCTCGCATTTGCACTTCTCCAGCCCTCTGGCACCACCCCTGTATCTAAGGAAGATTATGGCTAGTACCTCCATAATTTTAACCCTGACTTCCCTCAGCATCCTCAGATGCATCCCATCTGGTCCTGGTGACTCATCAACTTTAAGAACAGCCAGCCTTTCTAATACCTCCTCTGTCAATTTTTAGTTCATCTCAGCTACCTCCTCTTCCACTATAATTTGTGCACCACCTTTTTCCTTGATAAAGACAGGTGCAAAGTATTCATTTAGTATCTCAATATGTATATATCAAAGGAAAGGAAGGAAAGGACTTGCATTTATACAGCACATTCACAACCACCAGATGTCACAAAGTGCTTTACAGACAATGGAGCATTTTTTGAAGTGTTATGTACATATACCTCAATGTATATAAGATGGTACAAATATATAAATCAATAAAAGTTGTGACACAGGTTCATAATGCTATAAAATAGCACTAGGGTTCATTTCTAAAGGCTTAGAATTGGAAAGCAGAGAATCTATGTTAAACTTGTATTGTGTCCTGGTTAGAGCAGTGTCAAGAAAACCCTGTATGCCAAATGGGAAATATTAATTTAATCAGTTGGAAACTTACCTTAGACTTTTAATGGGAAAAAATCCTACCGTAACTTTTTAAAAAATTAACAGCCAAGATGGCCACTGCCATTTACATCTGAAATACCAGGAGATTGAACTGGAGACAGAAAGTCTAACAGGAAGCCCAGTCAGGACAATGGCTTGCTCGAAGTGACTGAATTACCCAAAATGGCTTCATTAGCTTGGCCATCCTCACACATTGACTTTGAAAAAGCCAACTCCCTCCAAGTGTGAATCGGCATCCTGGGGCTTGAAGAACCTTGAATTTCATTAGAAGATTCCAGAAAAACCTCATGAGAAACAGAGGGGATTGAGAGAACCATGTGACCGTCTGTTCCTCTCTGAAGAAACTAGAAGTTTTATTACAGAGACAGAGACAAGCAGTAACTGAATTTGCAGTAGAAGAAAGCTGTGTGCTTCCCTTTCTCTCTCGTCTTTCTCTCGCCCCAGAAAACATCAAGTTTGAAAACCGTCTGCGACTGGGGGATCCTCCAAGCCTACAGACCGCTACAGCCAGAGACCAGTGTTAGAGAGCCAACTACAGATTCTGCCTTCAGGACAACCATGAGCAACGCAAGCCAGTCAAAATACACTTTGATAAGCTCTTACTTGGGTAAGAGCTTCAAGAATACAGCTTCAGCCAAGGACTACTGGATCATCCACTTTACAGACTGCATTTAAGTTCCATTTATTCTGGACTTTAATCCAACCACCAAATCTATTTTCCCTCCTGTAATCTATTTGTGTATGTGTGTGATTCTCATGTGAATGTGTGCGTGAATGTGTAGCATATTTGTTAGTATTTTTAAATTGGGTTAGATTGTTAAGTATATAAACTTACTTCTTTCTTCTTTAAATTCAAGAAAACCTGTCCGATTAGTTCTTTCACGATCACAGTAAAGGAAAAAGGTAAAACACTCATGGAGATGGTAAGCACAACCACTGTTTAAAGGAATAAACCCTGTTGTGGTCACATAAGAGGACGGGGCAAGAGGGGAGCTTAAAACCCCCTCCTCACCTGGCCATAACACCACATTTGGAGTACTGTGAATAGTACTGGTCTCCATACTATAAAAAGGATATAGAGGCACTGGAGAAGGTGCAAAACAGACTGGTGGAAGGCTGCTGACTTTCAGTGGGGAAGATTTCAGATGGCCTGGCAGGACGACCTTGAGCAGCTCTGGGCCTTGTGAGCCTGGCTTCGCAATGCACCGTGGGCGGCAGCTGTGTGCATGGACACTGCCGGAGTGGCAGTGGTGGGAGGACGAATGTTGTCATCCTGAGAGAGGACAGCAAGTTTATGCTCCACGGAGGCACTGCCATACCCTCAGGGCAGCACCTCAGTCATCCTAGTATCCTCCTAGATGGAGGATAGATTGCTGGACTGCTGTGGCAGCTTGCAAGCATCTCTGAACACTGATTTCCGCAGTTATGATGACAACAACCTGAGCTTCAATGAGAGCAGTCTGAATTTGCATGGCAGCAAGCTGCACTTGTATGATTTCAGTCTGAGCTTCTACTGCAGAACATAGATGTTAAGTGGCTTCTGCTTGTATTGTCAAGGAAGCTTTATCCTTTATCAGCCACCAGACACTGGATCACGGCTGAGTCTGCAAGTGTTCTCATGAAGTTGGCCACCACTTCTACACTGGAATGGATGGGCTCCAAACTCTGCACAAAGCCATTTCATGTTGGCACCAGACTCCTCCATGCTCCTTGATATTTCATGTAGGCTGACAGGCCTGTCAATGCACCACACGCTTCTGTGTGTGCACCCATCAGCTTCTTCTGTACACCACCACAGTGAAGTTTTCATCTGAGCCTTCTGCAGCAGAGCTCGTGAGTGATTTCCTACTCCCCTCGGTGAGCTGGCATCTGTGCTACCCTTTCCCCCTGTCCTGGTTATGGGGCACTCGGGCCCAGTGTCTCACTACATGCAGATTCCATCTCTAAATTTTCCTCTAAAGTACATGCAGTGTCAATATCAGTATCTGAAAGGAGAAAGGCACAAGACTAAGGTTGTGTTGTGGGGAGGCGGGAGAGAAGCAAGAGGTGCACTTACACCATCTGTAGCTTGTAAATCAGAAGAGGTTGTGGGATGAAGGGAGGTAGGATGTGAGAAGGGGGATTATGTAGAGGTAGAAGTAGAGGAGCAGATATGTAGACAGATTTTGGAAAGAAGTAAAGGTAACAGGGTTGTAGTGGTGGGTGATTTTAACTTCCCCTATATTGACTGGGACTCACTTAGTGCTAGGGGCTTCGATGGGGCAGAATTTGAAAGGAGCATCCAGGAGGGCTTCTTGAAACAGTACGTAGATAGTCCAACTAGGGATGGGGCCGTACTGGACCTGGTATTGGGGAATGAGCCCGGCCAGGTGGTCGAAGTTTCAGTAGGGGCGCATTTCGGGAACAGTGACCATAATTCCATAAGTTTTAAGGTACTTGTGGATAAGGATAAGAGTAGTCCTCGGGTGAAGGTGCTAA
Source organism: Heterodontus francisci (assembly GCF_036365525.1). NCBI lineage: Eukaryota > Metazoa > Chordata > Chondrichthyes > Heterodontiformes > Heterodontidae > Heterodontus > Heterodontus francisci. Next base: position 121,613,715 of record NC_090371.1, on the reverse strand, counting down.
ATTGGGGGAAGGCTAATTATAAAAATATTAGGCAGGAACTGAAGAATTTAGATTGGGGGTGGCTATTTGAGGGTAAATCAACATCTGACATGTGGGAGTCTTTCAAATGTCAGTTGATTAGAATCCAGGACCAGCATGTTCCTGTGAGGAAGAAGAATAAGTTTGGCAAGTTTCGGGAAGCTTGGATAACGCGGGATATTGTAAGCCTCGTCAAAAAGAAAAAGGAAGCATTCGTAAGGGTTGGAAGGCTAGGAACAGAAGAATCCGTTGAGGAATATAAAGACAGTAGGAAGGAACTTAAGCAAGGAGTCAGGAGGACTAAAAGGGGTTATGCGAAGTCATTGGCAAACAGGATTAAGGAAAATCCCAAGGCTTTTTATACGTATATAAAGAGCAAGAGGGTAACCAGGGAAAGGGTTGGCCCACTCAAGGACAGAGAAGGGAATCTATGTGTGGAGCCAGAGGAAATGGGCGAGGTACTAAATGAGTACTTTGTATCAGTATTCACCAAGGAGAAGGACTTGGTGGATGATGAGCCTAGGGAAGGGAGTGTAGATAGTCTCGGTCATCTCATTATCAAAAAGGAGGTGGTGTTGGGTGTCTTGCAAAGCATTAAGGTAGATAAGTCCCCAGGGCCTGATGGGATCTACCCCAGAATACTGAGGGAGGCAAGGGAAGAAATTGCTGGGGCCTTGACAGAAATCTTTGCATCCTCATTGGCTACAGGTGAGGTCCCAGAGGACTGGTGAATAGCCAATGTTGTTCCTTTGTTTAAGAAGGGTAGCAAGGATAATCCAGGAAATTATAGGCCGGTGAGCTTTTCGTCAGTGGTAGGGAAATTATTAGAGAGGATTCTTCGGGACAGGGTTTACTCCCATTTGGAAACAAATGGACTTATTAGCAAGAGGCAGCATGGTTTTGTGAAGGGAAGGTCATGTCTCACTAATTTGATTGAGTTTTTTGAGGAAGTGATGAGGATGATTGATGAAGGAAGGGCAGTGGATGTTGTCTATATGGACTTCAGTAAAGCCTTTGACAAGGTCCCTCATGACAGACTGGTGCAAAAGTTGAATTCACATGGGATCGGAGGTGAGCTGGCAAGATGGATACAGAACTGGCTCGGTCATAGAAGACAGAGGGTAGCAGTGGAAGGATGCTTTTCTGAATGGAGGGCTGTGACTAGTGGTGTTCCGCAGGGATCAGTGCTGGGACCTTTGATGTTTGTAGTATATATAAATGATTTGGAGGAAAATGTAGCTGGTCTGATTAGTAGGTTTGCGGACGACACAAAGGTTGGTGGAGTTGCAGACAGTGATGAGGATTGTCAGAGGATACAGCAGGATATAGATCGGTTGGAGACTTGGGTGGAGAAATGGCAGATGGAGTTAAATCCGGAGAAATGTGAGGTAATGCATTTTGGAAGGTCTAATGCAGGTGGGAAGTATACAGTAAATGGCAGAACCCTTCGGAGTATTGACAGGCAGAGAGATCTGGGAGTACAGGTCCACAGGTCACTGAAAGTGGCAATGCAGGTGGATAAGGTAGTCATGAAGGCGTTCGGCATGCTTGCCTTCATCGGTCGGGGCATAGAGTATAAAAATTGGCAAGTCATGCCGCAGCTGTACAGAACTTTAGTTAGGCCACACTTAGAATATTGTGTGCAATTCTGGTCGCCACACTCCCAGAAAGACGTGGAGGCTTTGGAGAGGGTACAGAAGAGGTTTACCAGGATGTTGCCTGGTCTGGAGGGCATTAGCTATGAGGAGAGGTTGGATAGACTCGGATTGTTTTCACTGGAACGACGGAGGTGGAGGGGCGACATGATAGAGGTTTACAAAGTTATGAGCGGCATGGACAGAGTGGATAGTCAGAAGCTTTTTCCCAGGGTGGAAGAGTCAGTTACTAGGGGACATAGGTTTAAGGTGCGAGGGGCAAAGTTTAGAGGGGATGTGCGAGGCAAGTTCTTTACACAGAGGGTGGTGAGTGCCTGGAACTTGTTGCCAGGGGAGTTGGTGGAAGCAGGTACCAAAGAGACGTTTAAGAGGCATCTTGACAAATACATGAATAGGATGGGAATAGAGGGACACGGACCCCGGAAGTGCAGAAGGTTTTAGTTTAGGCAGGCGTCAAGATCGGCGCAGGCTTGGAGGGCCCAATGGCCTGTTCCTGTGCTGTACTGTTCTTTGTTCTTTGTATGAAGATAATGTCATCTTCAATGGTTTCATCCCCACCGTTGGCCACAGCCTCAGTCATGGCCACTCTAAAGCTGGCAACCAAAGTCTCCTCCATCGAGGTAAGAACATGCAGCCATGCCTAACCCCTGCCAGTTAGGTGCTTCTGCTGCTGGTTATGCACCATCTTGTCCTGCAGGAGAGAGGGAAGTGGTCATTGAGTGTGGTACAATATGTTTGGGTGATATGGCTGTCATGGCTAAGTAGCTGGCAATGTGTTATTTTGAACACTGAACTTTTTAGTATGGTTATGTTTAAAAACTGTGATCTTTAATCCAGTGTAAAATGGACAATTGGAGGAGACATGTGACCTCATAAAAAATCTGCCCAGAGGATCTTGGTTCCCATGAGAACAAGGAACCCAGATCAAAGACCTTTTTGAAAGCAGGGTACAAGTTTGTAACATCTAAAGGACAATGGGTTTCACTCTCCCAGACTCTCAGATTGTAAACAAGGAGCCAGGGGCTATAAAATTCAGATTTGAGTTGCAATTTATAACTCCTGGAAACAAAGGAAGGCCCAGGTGGTTTTGCTAAGGCCAGACTTATGGTCTCTGAGAATTGTTAAAGGCAAACAACTATTGACTTTTGATCTGGATAAATTTAAGATGTTTTACTAGGTCTGAAGGCTGAAAGGAAGAAATGAAGACCAGCAGTCAGTTGCGCAGCGTAAAGAGAGAGAGAGAACGGCCAGTCGGCTGTTTCTGGGGAGACAGCTGTTCTCAGATCACCGATACAGTAAAAGGCTGCTTAGATGCGAACACAGTTCGAGGGCTCGAGGTTTGTGAAGAGACCAATGGAGTCACCAGAGATTTCCTTATTAACATTGGTTCAGTCAAATGTGCTCGGAAGATATGAACGAAGGGGATGTTGACTTTGAGAAGGACACCGTTGCAGCTGGGAGGAGTTTGGGACTTTTAACTTCAAAGATACCTTTTTGATGAGAACACTGTGTAATGTATAAATGTGGGTTGGGGTTTTCGAGTTTGTTAATAAGTTAATGGAAATGCCTTTCTCTGTAATTTAGTGTATTAGCTGCCTACTAAGTACTCTTAGTTAATGTTGATTTTTAGTTTAGTTGTTATGGTAAAAGTCTTAAAACATGAACTCTTGTCATGTAATTTTTTAATCGGTCTGGGAAGTTCGTATCTCTTGTTTTAAAGTTAGTGGTCTCCACTGAGGTTGTAACAGTGTGCAGGCTGTGAGATGTGGATGTGAGGCTTGCAGCAGTGCTCTGTGTGTGAGGGTGTGGTGAAGCTATGAATGTTATGTATGAGTTGTGATTGACAGAGATTGTTGATAGGTGAGTGATGGGAGTGTTGTGCATTGAGCAGTGTATGAGGTGACTAGTGCAGTTGGTAGGATATGGTATTGGAAGATACATTCACTGACCTTGACCACTCATGTGAGGTTATTGAACTATTTGCTGCACTGCATCCAAGTCCTCGGGACTAGACTCTTGACTGCCATAGATAAGGTCCTAATGCCTTTGCAATGGCTCTCTGAAGGGCCTTCTGACTCCTATGTAAAAATGACACCTCTCCTCCTCACACCTACTGCACAAAGGCCTCCAGGGCAGCATCATGTGTTCTGCCATGTTGTGCCATTCTTCTGGCTTTCCTGGCCAGAATCAGTTGTAGAATGACTTACAGCACCTGCTCCAGTTACAATGTGCGTCCCTTTTAAATAGTGCAGGCTAGCTTTAATTCGTGGTGGCCGCACAAGATTTTGCACCTACAGCGCAGGTGTGAAGCCACTCAATAACACACTTAGCACTGGTTGCAAGCTACAATCATACAATCATGATGTTTGCGTGCTGCTTGGTTGGAAGCAACAAGCGCAAGATAATCCTGCTTCACATTCCCTTGCCCTGTTTTCCGGCCTTGTCCAATTTTGCAGCCTATATAAACAAGCAGCTGCCAACTGCACAGCTCATAAGGTTATGACACAGCTAACGATGTGATGCTTTCATAATGGAAATGTTTTGTTTGAATAAGTGTCATAAATTATCTAAGACTCTGACAAATACAGCAGTATGTATGTAAATAATTCAATATGAAGCTGGATCTGAATATAAAGTAATTTTGATGCCCCACTGAAGAAATGCAGGATTATATAATATACACTGCACATAAACCTGAAACTTGAATATAGAAACTTTGTATATAGAAAAAATAAGATCTATGAACTATGAGGATAACAATGAAAACCAATTTAGTAGCAATTCTGAAAAACCTAATGAACTGCTAATTTGAAAATGAGAACATATTACGTTGTGTGTTGAGGACTTAATGAAAATAAATGAAGATAAATTCCTTTCCAGTACTGTCAGCAAGCACTTGTTCACACAAAGGATAGTGGAAATCTGGATTTCCCTCCCCGAGAAAGCTGATTCAGCTTGGTCAATTCAAAATTTTAAAACTGGGTTGATAGATATTCGTTAGGCAAGGATTACAGAATCAAGGTGGGTAAATGGAGTTAAGATTCAGATCAGCCATGATCTCACTGAATGGCAGAACAGGCTCAAGGGGGTAAATGACCTAGTCCAGTTCCTATGCTCCATTGCGACATCAAAAGCACAAGAGGTGATATGATTTTGTAATAGCTCAGTGACTCAAATAAACTTAACAAAAATGAAAGCAATCTCATAACTACTTCAGTAGATAATTAACTGAATTGAAATACTAGCTTTAGCTGCAATTCAAAATGAACTATGTTCAGAGGCCAAGTGCTGTAGTTTTTGGCAGTCAATCCGTGCATCATTATTAGCATTGCAATATTATTATGGAGTTACAAGCTGGTAAAAAGATCACAAGGTCAGTTTAGGGCCTCTCTCATTTCCTAATAATTCAGTCATTTTCTGCACTAACTTTTTGGACCCAATTTGAACAAATACTGTAATTAATATAGTAAAGTGGGAATTTAATGCCAAATAAAGCTGAATTGTTCAACAATTTGAAATATGTCACTTTGAATTAAAAGGTGTAGTATATAAACTTATTTGCAATCCTAGTGTAAGCCAAATCTCTGTGTTTGCAAGTGATATCAAAGTAGTGCAAGCAATGAGAAATGCAATAGGATAAGGATTTTCTTTTTAGGTATCTGGACTAATATGTCACAAATGAAGCTTCGTATAGATAAGTATAAAATAATTACAAGTCCAACCAGGAAACCTTGGAATCATCAGGGAATACGATTCCTACTATTTTTAGGTAGGTTTCATTGGACCGCTGCTGAGTTAAACCTGGTGTCTAGCAAAACACCTGAGAAAATTTTCGGGCAAGTATTCAGACAACAGCAAGGTGTTTGATGGTATGGAGAGGTAGAGCTGGAGGTCGGCAGCATACACATGAAAACTGGCCCCCATGCCTACACATGATGTCACCAAAGAACAACAACTAAATGCGGAAGAGACTGGTACCAACGATGGAATCTTGGGCTACACCTTATGGTGAGGGAGGAGGAGCTGAATCAGAGAACTATACAACCACAGAAAAATTACGGCACAGGAGGAGGCCATCGTGTCTGCGCCGGCAGGAAAAACTAGCCGCCCAATCTAATCCCACCTTCCTTCCAGCACCTGGTCCGTAGCCTTGCAGGTTACAGCATTTCAGGTGTGGGTCCAGGTTTTTTTAAATGAGTTGAGGGTTTCTGCCTCCACCACCGATCCGGGCAGTGAATTCCAGACACCCACCATCCTCTGGGTGAAAAAGTTCTTCCTTATGTCCCCTCTAATCCTTCTATCAATCACCTTAAATCTGTGCCCCCTGGTAATTGACCTCTCTGCTAGGGGAAACAGGTCCTTCCTGTCGATTCTATCTAGGCCTCTCATAATTTTGTACACCACAATTAAGTCACCCCTCAGCCTCCTCTGTTCGAAGGAAAACAACCCTAGCCGATCCAATCTTTCCTCAAAGCTGCAACTTTCAAGCTCTGGCAACATTCTTGTAAATCTCCTCTGAGCTCTCTCTTGAGCAATTATGTCCTTCCTGTAATGTGGTGACCAGAACTGTACACAATACTCCAGCTGTGGCCTAAACAGCGTTTTATACAGTTCCAGCATTACATCCCTGTTTTTGAATTCTATACCTCGGCCAATAAAGGAAAGCATCTCATACGCCTTCTTCACCACTCTACCTACCTGTCCTGCCACCTTCAGGGACCTGTGGACATGCACTCCAAGGTCTCTCACTTTTTCTACCCCTCTCAGTATGCTCCCGTTTATTGTGTATTCCCTCTCTTTGTTTGCTCTCCCCAAATGCATTACCTCACACTTCTCTGGATTGAATTCCATTTGCCACTTTTCCACCCACTCAACCAAACCATTGATATCATTCTGGAGTCTATGGCTATCCTCTTCACTATCAACTACATGGCCAATTTTTGAGTCATCAGCAAATTTCCCAATCATGCCTCCCACATTTAAGTCCAAATCATTAATATATACCACAAACAGCAAGGGCCCCAACACTGAGCCCTGTGGAATGCCATTGGAAACCGCTTTCCATTCACAAAAACATCCGTCAACCATCACCCTTTGTTTCCTGTCACTGAGCCAATTTTGATTCCAGCTTGCCACATTCCCCTGTATCCCATGGGCCTTCATTTTACTGACCAGTCTGCCATGCGGGACCTTGTCAAATGCCTTCCTAAAATCCATGTAGACCACATCCACTGTACTACCCTCATCAATCCCCCTTGTTACTTCCTTAAAGAATTCAATTAAATTAGTAAGACATGACCTTCTCTTAACAAATCCATGCTGACTATCCCTGATTAATCCATGCCTTTCTAAGTGGCAGTTTATCCTGTCTCTCAGAATTGATTCTAACAATTTACCCACCACCGAGTTCAGACGGACCGGCCTATAATTATTTGGCCTATCCCTCGCACCCTTTTTAAGTAATGGTATAACATTTGCAGGCCTCCAATCCACTGGCACCTCGCCCATATCCAGTGAGGATTTGAAGAAGATCCTCAGCGCATCCGCGATTTCTTCCCTGGCTTCCTTTAACAAACTGGGATGCAATGCATCCTGCCTTGGCGATTTATCCACTTTCAAGGATGTCAGACCCTCTCGTACTTCCTCTCTCATTATGTGTATCGTATCTAATATTTCACACTCCTCTTTAACTACAATGCGTCTACATCAATCCTCTCCTTTGTGAAGACAGAGACAAAAAACTCATTAAGAACCCTGCCCACATCTTCTGCAGCCAAGCATAAGGTCCCTTGTACATCTCTGATAGGTCCTACCCTTTCCTTAGTTATCCTCTTGCTCTTAATGTACTGATAAAACATCTTCGGGTTTTCCTTGATTTTACCTGCCAATAATTTTCAAGTCCTCTCTTTGCTTTTCTAATTTCCTTTTTTACTTCATCCCTGCACTTTCTATACTCCTCTAGGCTTTCTAAAATATTCAATTTTTTGAGATCGTCATATGCTTTCTTTTTCTGCTTTAACTTACCCTGCATGCTTCTAGATAACCAGGGGGCTCTAGATTTGGCCATATCACCCTTTATCTTTGTGGGGACCTGTCTACACTGTGCCTGTAGAATCTTGCTTTTGAATGCCTCCCACTGATTTGCCACTGATTTTCCTTCAAGTAACTGTATCCAATCCACTTTTGCCAGATCACCTCTCAGTTTTGTAAAATTTGCCTTCCCCCAATTCAGAACTTTTACTCCTGAACAAATTATTTGCTTAATATATAACTGTCGTGATAGTGTATTTGTTACTATGTTAAATATAATCATTTAAATATATATTTACGCTAATATGTATGTCATCACAGGGAGTGATGCAATATTGCGTGATTTAGTTCTCCTGCACAGTTAGTTAGCACAGCACAACAAGAAGTCTCCATTAAAACCCTGCATTCTAAACTTTTATGCCCGCCCTTCAGCTTCATTTGTATTAGTATAGAAAGAGATAATACAACAACTACCATTTTTAGACACTGATAGACAATGAATGCTGAAAAGCCAGTCCTTCCAGGCCTATGTAATTACAACTTACAAAAATGCCTCCTTGTTCTATGCTCCCTATCTTCACAAATATAGATCGAGGATACTCAGGTGGCCTCACTGTTTGCACAGATGGATCCTTTGAAAGAAGAACAAATCATTTTTTTAAACCAAATGCAAGATAGTTCAGATGCTGAAAATCTGAAATAAAAACAGAAAATACTGCAAATACTTAGTAGGTCAGGCAGCATCTGTGGAGAGAGAAACAGAGTTAACAGGTCAGTCTTTTAAAGCCCGCTGGGAGCAGGAGATTTATAGGTCACGTTCGCGGAGGTTGGCACTGGATTTCGCCAGGAAGGAGGGAATAGCAACCCCACATGCCTCCAATTAAGTGCCTGTTGAGCTCGTTGAGATTATTAACAGGCTTGTCAGCAGCAGTTTACAATTTTTAAAGGAAAGGAATGGGGAAGATTCCATGTCTGGAACACAGCATGGTGTAGAAGAAATGAACGATGCAGAGAGTCATGAAGGCTATGGGAAGGGCTGATTAAAATAACGCAGAGGCCCAAAATAAAGCTCAGCTGCACCAAAAGTGCCACAGAGTAGCCACTGCTGGAGCTGAAAGACTTACTTTTCTCAGTGGTGAGTGGCAGGAAACTGGAGAGGGAAGTGAGGCTGCTGGCATCACTTGAGCAGCTGGGGTTCACAAAGGCCTGGTCAGTGCACAAAGCCCAGCTGAGGGACTTCAGATGGGAACAGGCTACTCTGACATTGGACACAGCAGCCAGGGTGAGCTTCAGCAGATGCAACCTCGTGGACAGCAGGAGGCCAGAGAAACACAGCAGGGGGGCTGCAAGGGGAAGGCGCTACCCAAGGCATCAGGTCTACCACCCAAGAGCCAGCTACTTGCAAATGACAGAGTGCCAGTGCCGTAGGAGGCTGCGACGATCCAGGCAGATGGTCTTGGACTTGTGTCCTCTGATCCATAATGACCTGAGGTCACACGGCGCCTATGGCAGTCCCTTACCTGCAGCCATCAAGATTATTGTCACCCTAAATGCCTAAGCAACCAGGTCGTTCCAGGGATCAGCTGCGGACCTTGGTGGCATCTTGCAGTTGACAGCTCATCACACCATCAGGTAGGTCACGGATGCCCATATTCCAGAGGGTGGGGTAATACATCCACTTTGACACAGATGGGCCACCACAGGCTTTGCTGCCATCGATAGATTTCCTCAGGTCCAGTGGGGGGGGGGTGGGGGTCATTGATTGCACCCACATAATCATCAAGGCACCAACATCCCAGCCAGCCAGATTCCTGAACAGAAAAGGCTACCACTCATTGAATGTCCAGCTGGTCTCTGACCGCAGGAAGTGAATCTTGCAGGTCTGCGTCCGGTTCCCAGGCAGCTGTCATGATCCCTTTATCCTGCGAGAATCCCAGTTACCGCACTTCTTCACATCTAGACTCTGTGGATGGCTGTGGGGGGCTAAGGATTATCCCCTAAAGAGGTGGCTCTTGATGCCTGTTCAAAACACAGACACAGATAGAGAGAGGCGGTACAATCAGAGCCACCTTCTAACACGGACCTGCATTGAACAGACCATTGGCATCTTGAAGATGCACTTCTGTTGCCTTAACCAGTCAGGTGCTGCCCTCAGTACGAGCCAGCCAGAGTCTCCCGTGATGTGGTCGTTTGCTGCGCCCTGCACAAAATGAGACTGGCAAGAGGCCAGGAGATGGATAGAGGAGGAGGAGGACTGGGAGAAAGAGGAAGCTGAGTGAACCCTTCCACCTCCTCCTTTTCCTCCTGCTCCCAGTCCTCCTCTGAGGTGGAGTTCTGTCCCAGATCTCAGGGTGCCTGGATGTGCACCTGAAGTGCCGTCACCTGCAGGGCTATGGACCAAATGCTGGAAAGTGTGATTAGGCTGGGTGGCTCTTTTTTTCCAGCCAAGTGGCCTCTTTCTGTGCCGTAAACTTTCTATAATTCTAACTGCAGGCTGGCATGGCCACAAGGGCCACGCTGATTCACCAGTATTTCACCTGATCACCCCTCAGCCCTTGTGGCTGATGATTCCATAACTCACCTTCCAGCATACAGAGCTATTTTATTGCTATGACCCATAACTGTGAGGTCTCATTGGCAGCCATGAGCATGCAGATGGAGGGTTTCTCCATCTACCATGGTCCAATATTATAAGGCATCAGCACATAATATTCTCAGGGCTCCACGTCCCCGCCACCCACCCAACAATGCAGCATCCCCCTTTTGAGACAAGACATCAATAACACTCCTGCCAGAATGGTGACATAAAGAAATTATATTGTTAGGCAAACAAAATAACAGACAGATGTAGACAATTGCACCCCAGTGACTCATTTAGTGAATTCAAAGCCATGGTGCCTTCCTCTCTCTAACACTTCTACACGGTGCTCCCCCTGCGGTAGAGGATGAGGTGAAGGCAGCCTGCTCCCTACTTTCTGCTTCTGTCTAAGATGCCCATGGCTCCCGTCCTCATCTTGGAGATGCCCATGGGGGCTGCTGTGCCTGCATCATTGCTGGGGCTGCCTCTGTCACAGGGCCCTTGCACACAGATAGCTCCTGAGTTAGGAGTTCGGGTGGGTGGAGGGGGTGGAAGGGTGATGTCAGTGCCCCCTGAGGGTGCCCCCTTTGTAAGCCACGACGACCGTCTCAGCCCATCCCTGGTGCCCTTTGATGCTGGATGCTGGATGTGGCCACCAATTGGAACGCAGCTAGCATCCACTCGAAGCACCTTTGTGCCATCAGTAATACTGAGCGGTCAATGCTACACAGAGTTTCACTCTTTCTGCACATATCAGTGCACTGCTCCTGCACCCACTCAGAGTGGTCTCCATATGGCTCTCCAAAAGGTTGCCCAATCTCTCAATGGAGGAGCTTATGCATTCAAAGCCCTGAGCCATGAAAGAGCACATGCGCTGCATGGACTCCTCCATTGCCTGCCCATGGCTCCTCAAGACCTCAGGGAACTCTGACAGACAGGAACTTATCTGCCTCTGGTTTTCAAGGAAGCCCCTCCTTTCCTGTGACACCCAAGACCCAACATCTTCACCCAGCAGAGCATCCCTGTGTCTGTTCTCATCCTTTGAGGGGGGCTGCCACAGCTGACTCTGCCTCACCCTCCTCCTCCTGCTCACACATTATGTGAGGTTCACCCAATAGTCCCCTTTCTACACTAATCTGTGGTCTAATCGAGGTGAGTCTGTCTGTGCTGGTGGAAGGTGCCAAGGTACGATGTGACAGAGCAGGTTCCATGGTCATCCCTCCCACCAAGGAGGTTAGTGCTGATCCAGCTGGTCCACTTTGGTGCTGCTCTACAACCGGCCCTTTGGGAGACACAAGAAAATGGGAACGAGAACTGGTCCTATGCAACAGCTACCCCAGCACAATCAACCTCTCAAATGAAGCGGTCTACGATCCAAAGCACACATTGGGCAGGAGTCTCCTCCATGCCCTTCACCTCAAAAAAGAGCTATCTAATGACCCTGCAGCTCATGGCCTCCCGCCTCATCATCTCCCACTGAATGCCTCAATGGCGCCCTGGCGATCTCCAGGGCCGTCTCCTGCACTGATGTCAGTGTGTGGAGCTGGGCCACTCCACATCCCGTTGTGGCCATCTCCGACATATGATAGACTCTCTTCTCCTGCAGGATGAGAAGAGAAAGATTCATGAGTAGGCTGCCCTCCCTCATCTCTTTCAGCATGACATACACGTGGGCTGTTGCTCCCCTCAGTGATGTCCCCATCTGAACGTCACCCCATATGTGAGGGTGACTACATCTCAGTGTAGTGACCATTGACTTACTCTGACAATGTTAGGGAGAACTATGGGCATTCTGTGAGCTCGGCTCGCTTGCATTCTGGTGTTTAGAGAGTTGGTGCCCAATGAACCGGGTGCCACTGGCCACTCACCTTACCAGGTTGCAAGAGGTCATTGAACCGCTTTATAAACTAGACCCAGGTCCTTCTCATGGGTACCCAATGCTGACCTCCATGGCCACCTCCATCCAAGCCCTCTTGGTCTCTCTGGGCTGATTTCTCCTTGCTGAGGCTGGGAAGAACAGCTGTCTCCTCCGTAAGACTGCATCAATGAATGCCTCCAGGGAGGCATCAGACAAACATGGTGCTGCGCGGGGAACACAAGCCTATGCCATACAAGCCCTCAGATCTCTCTGGTGCTGCTTTATTGAAGACAACAGTAAGCCCAGTCATGGCTACCGCTTACCTTTTAAAATTGCCCTCAGTGATGTGTTCCCACCTCCAGGATGCATCTGGCACCTCTAATTGGGGGCTGGACTTGCACCCTGGCCAATTAATGAGTTTGTATTTAAAAATAGAGTCACATCAGACATGGGGTCGGGACCTGGGCATCGGATTCCCAACCCCATAATGAAAATACAGCCCAAAGTTTCAGGTTGATGACCCTACTGACTTACTGTAGTATAATGTCTGTAGAGTAAGTTATTTCTTAGTAACAATGTCCAAAATAAAATCTAAATTTATCTGAATTTTGGTTTAATTACACTATTTGAAGAAGAGGAGGAATCTTCCTCCCACTCTGACCTTTCTGTCCTTGGCTGCTGCTGGGTTCCAATGAAGCTCTATGCTAGCTTGAGGAACAGCACCTCATCTTTCAACTGGGCACTTGATAGCCTTCCAGACTCAACATTGAGTTCAACAGTTTCACATCGTTTTTTTTTGCTGGTTTGTTTTTTTTCTCTCTTATTTTCCCTTTTTTTGTTTGCTTTTGAATGGCAGCTATTCAGGATCCTGCCATTCACGCCTCCTCTAGACATATCTTTTTGTTTCTTTACTTGTCCCATTACCACTCCCTTTGGCCTTGCACCAAGAAAACTTCTGTTAGTTAATCTTTCTTCCCCTCTACTCTATCACACACCTTCCCTTTTGCTCTTCTTCCCACCCTCCTCCTTTTCAGTTGCTCAAATCCTATACATTTCTAACTTTCCCAGTTCTGATGAAAGGTTATCGACCTGAAACATTAACTCTGTTTCTCTCTTCACAGATGTTGCCGGACCTGCTGAGATTTCCAGCATTTTCTGTTTTTTTTATTATAGGAAAGTTCTCCCAGTGTCTTGGCCAACGTTAATCTAATTGTTGTTTATGAGACCTTACTGTGCATAAATTGACTGTGCCGCTCCCTACAACAGTGGCAATACTTCAAATAGCATTCTATTGGCTATGAAGCACTTTGCCCTGAGTTCATGAAATTTGCTACATTCATGCAAGTTATTTCTTTTTTGTTTTTTTGACCTTGTCAACATCAGTGAGTAACTTACTTAAAAAAAAATGATAGCTTTAACTTAGCAGACAATATAAACAAATACAACTATAAAATGACTGTCTAATAGCAGAGAGCAACAGGAACATCATTGTTTCACAATAGCGTCCAGAGCAGAATATGGGCAAATGCTATCCCATTTAAAACATCATCTACAGCCCAATCTTGCAGAAAGTGAGAAGGTCCTAGCATTAAATGTAAATAGGTACTAGATTCCCTTTACAATGCTACTGTGAGCAAGGCGAACAGATAATTTGCAACAATGAAGTTGCCCTAAAGTCTCTTATTCATCTTATATATGTCAGCATTGAATTCACAAAACTCACAAAGAGCATGGCCTGCTTGGTCTATTCCATTAATTTTAACACTACTTTCTTTTCTATCATGGAAATGGAACACACAACCTTAGCAATAATCTTGGAGCTATAAATTGGATAGCCCCATTTTTTGGAGGACTGTGGTCATGATTCGTGATCTGCCCATACCCATTCTGATTGAGCTGGGCAACACGCGATTTTGCTGTATCCACCTCATCTGAAAGATTGTAGTATTGGCCTGAGTGGCTCCCGCATTGCACTTCTCTCCTAGCCACTACCTGTGGCCATTGCACTCAGCAGGGGGTGCCAGGCAATGTTGTTTGGAAACCATGTGGTTCAGCCAGCCTTCACTTCTTAAAGGCAAACTGTACCTCTGAAAGACAACGTGCGCAGAAGAAAATTGCTGCAATTTAAAACATCAGAAAATTGAACAACAGAGCAGAGAGAGGCTTCCAAGTGGATGTGATGCTGGAGGCATCAATCGAGGAGGTGGAAAGGAAGGGAGACACCATGGTTCTGTGATAGGCCAGAACACCCTCAAGAACCATCTTCAGAAGGAAGTGAGAGCAGCTGGCCAGTCTTTCAGAGGTTCAGATCAATTCCTGGATTCTGAACCACAGGACCTGACAGCAGTGCTACAAGAAGTCCAATGATCTCCCATGGGTGGTCAACTTCAGTGAATGCATCTTCACATAACATCTCCTACCCACCAAGCAACCAGCCTCTCATGCTGCTCAAGTACCCCCACCACATCATCACTCACCCAGCAACACACCCTGACACTTAAGACTCACACCTAACATCCAGATACTCCACCTCACCCGCATACACTTGCCAATGCTGCCGGCCTCAGACCCGCCACATACCTCTTCAGCTGTGGTAGGCATATCACCCAAACACAATGCTTCACAATCACTGACATTCTGCACACAACAGAAGGGAGCATAGCAGAGCTGGTAGGGGACAAGGCCATCTGCATCTCCTGAGTCCTGTGGAGGAGATAGCTCTCAGCATCAGGGGACAGGCTGTGACAGGACCCTGGTATCAATGTCACTGAGAACATTGAGTATGATGGTATGTTCCTGCCTTATGCCCCTCACACCCACATCCTGCTATATGACATGAGGAAAAGCTTCTGATGGTGTGACCATGAACCTCTTGCTTTACACCACAACTTCCCCTTCTGATTTCCTGCTTTCAGACACCCAAGTACTGCTTCCTGCACTGTCACAGCAGCCCAAGGAGGAAGATAGTCACAAACCAGTCCTGCTACTTGGGACTTAGATGAGGACCTCAATGGGGTGGGCATGCAGGAAAGCACTGATAGGCATGCACACCAAGATGCTGGGAGCAGTGGCTGGCCTGCCAGACAGACTCATGCCACTATCAAAGAGAATTGAGGAGTCCATCTCCAAGTTTCCAGAGGGCATTGTGCAGAGCTTCCCATCTCCGCAGACTCTTCTCCATCTCCCTGTCATTCCGCAGATCCAGAGGTACAGCCACTGCTGCCGCCGTAGCTGTTGCAGCCTTTGCCTGGATGGGTCACCATCTGACCTCCAACACTCTGCAGCAAATCCATGTGCTCAACATAAAAGACCTCCAGAAACACTCCAGAGTACATCCAGACACTTTGCAATTGAAAAAATATTCAAAAATTACCTAAACGACAATTTGGGTACCTGGCCCTTTAAGGAACGCTAGTCCAGGACCCAGCTTGCAGCTTAAGGCACACAGGACCTGTTTGGTCCAAATTTGAAATCCTGGTATCACATCAACCAGTTGGGTTGTATGATGTCAGGAAAGCACCAATTCAAAGCCTTCTGGTGCAAGCAGGGAACGCACTTGCATGCACCCATTTCCAGCTGTCATACTGCAAGGGGCACACCGGAATCGCCAACAGTGCATCACGTTCCCGAGATGCGGCAGCAGGCCTCCATATAGCCGTTCAAGGCAGCACTACACAGCCGAATTTCTAGCCCCATGATATTTTATAGTCAGATTAAATATTTATTTACTTGTTTTCTCGAGCCCCTGGGGCCCTACAACCATTCTGGACTTGAAAGGTTAAAATGATTGCACCCAATATGTAGCCAAGTCAACGTTTGACATAAATTAGTGTTCCAACAAAAATTATTATTGCTCAAGGCTCACCAGTAGCTCTTGAAGTGAGATTGGGAGTTGTCTAGACTTCCTTTGTTATCTCTTGCCCCACCCCCACCTCACTTGCTTATAACCTGTGACTTTTCTAATATTTGTCAGTTCCGATGAAGGGTCACTGACCCGAAACGTTAACTCTGCTTCTCTTTCCACAGATGCTGCCAGACCTGCTGAGTGGTTCCAGCATTTCTTGTTTTTATTTGAGAGTTGATGAGATTGCTGACTGGTTGTGTTCATGCATGATATTTTTCCAGTGGGCATGAGTGTTCTTTGGTATCTTTCATTGTCCTCACCCTATCCCAGAGGCATTGATAGCAAGTGTAGTATCCCTACTACCACTCATGCTGAAATCAACTCGCACAGTACTGACCAGGAATTGAATGTGGAACCATCCTCATCTCTGCACTCAGTTACACTCTACTTTCACCAACTGAGTTAATGGGGTAGTCTCATTGATAAGTTCTACCTTCTGCTGTAGAAATCTTTTCTTCTGAATCTTTTATGTGAAGATAATTCTATGTATTACTATGTGGTAAATTAAATAGGTCAAGGGTTAATTTCCAAGTAATTTGTTTTTATTCATACATGGGATGTGGATGTCACTGGCCAGACCAGTATTTATTACCCATCCCTACTTGCTCTTGAGAAGGTGGTAGTGAAACGCCTTCTCGAAATGCTGCAGTTAATCTGGTGCAGGTACATCCACAGTTCTGTGAGGGTGTTCCAGGATTTTGATCCAGTGACAGTGAAGGAACAGCGTTACATTTCCAAGTCAGGATGGTGTATGGCTTGGAGGGGAACTTGCAGGTGGTAGTGTTCCCATGTATCTGCTGCCCTTGTCCTTCTTGGTGGTAGAGGTTGTGGGTTTGGAAGGTGCTGTAAAAGGAACCTTGGTGAGTTTCTGCAGTGCATCTTGTATATGGTACACACTGTGCATTGGTGGAGGAGGTAGCAAATGTTTAAATTGGTGGATGGGGTGTCGATCAAGCGGGCTGCTTTGGTCTCCTTATTTAAGGAAGGATGTAAATGCATTGGAGGCGGTTCAGAGGAGGTTTACTAGATTGATACCTGGAATGAGCGGGTTGTCTTATGAGGAAAGGTTGGACAGACTGGGCTTGTTTGCACTGGAGTTTCGAAGAGTGAGGGGAGACTTGATTGAAGTATATAAGATCCTGAATGATCTTGACAAGGTGGATGTGGAGAGGATGTTTCCCCTTGTGGGTGGGTCCAGAACTCGGGGGCATTGTTTCAAAATTAGGGGTCGTCCATTTAGGACAGAGATGAGAATTTTTTTCTCTCAAAGGGTTTTGCGACTTTGAAACCCTCTGCTTCAGAAGGTGGTGGAGGCGAGGTCATTGAATATTTTTAAGGTGCAGGTAGATAGATTCTTGTTAGGCAAGGGAATCAAAGAATATCGGGGGTAGATGGGAGTGTGGACTTCGAAACACAAACAGATCAGCCATAATCTTATTGAATGGCAGAGCAGGTTTGAGGGGATGAATGGCCTACTTCTGCTCCTAATCCATATGTTAGCATGTATATCCTGGATGGTGTCGAGCTTCCTGAGTATTGTTGGAGCCACACTCACTAAGGCAAGTGGAGAGTATTCCAAAACACTCCTGACTGGTTGTAGATGGTGGACAGGCTTTGGAGAGTCAGGAGGTGTGTTACTTGTCTCAAAATTCCCAGTCTGTGACCTGCTCTTGTAGCCATAGTATGTATGTGACTGGTCCAATTCAGTTTCTAGTCAATCGTAAACCCCACCCCCAGGATGTTGATAGTGCGGAATTCAGCAGTGGTAATGCCATTGAACATCAAGGGGAGATGGTTAGATTCTCCCTTATTGGAGATTGTCATTGGCTGGTACTTGTGGGGCGCAAATGTTACTTGCCACTTATCAGCCAAGACTGAATGTTGCCCAGGTCTTGCTGCATATGGACACGGACTGCTTAGTATCTGGGGATTTGTGAATGTTGCTGAACATTGTGCAATTATCAGCGAACATCCCCACTTCTGATCTTATGATGGAGGGAATGTCATTGATGAAGTAGCTAAAGATGGTTGGGCCTAGGATACTACCCTGAGGAACTCCTGCAGCAATGTCCTGGGACTGGGATGATTGGCCTCCAATCAAGGGTGGCACAGTGGCGCAGTGGTTAGCACCGCAACCTCACAGCTCCAGTGACCTGGGTTCAATTCTGGGTACTGCCTGTGTGGAGTTTGCAAGTTCTCCCTGTGTCTGCGTGGGTTTCCTCCGGGTGCTCCGGTTTCCTCCCACATGCTAAAAGACTTGCAGGTTGATAGATTAATTGGCCATTGTAAAATTGCCCCTAGTATAGGTAGATGATAGGGACAGGTGGGTATGTGGTAGGAATATGGGAATAGTGTAGGATTAGTATAAATGGGTGGTTGATGGTCGGCACAGACTTGGTGGGCCAAAGGGCCTGTTTCAGTGCTGTATCTCTAAACTAAAACTAAACTAACCACAACCATCTTCCTTTGCGCTAGGTATGACTCCAAACAGTGAAAAGTTTTCCCCCAATTCCCTTCTTCAATTCCCAAAACTTCAGTTTTGCTAGGTCTCCTTTTTGCCACACTCAGTCAAAAGCTGTCTTGATGTCAAGGGCAGTCATTCACTGCTCCCCTCTTGAGTTCAGCTCTTTTGTCCATGTTTGGACCAAGGCTGTAATGAAGTCAAAAGCCAAGTAGCCCTTGCAGAACCCAAACTGAATATCAGTGAGCAGGTTCTTGATGTGTAAGTGCCACTTGATAGCACTGTTGATAAACTCTTCCATCACTTTGCTGATGACCGAGATGATTGGTAATGATAAGGTAATTGGTCAGATTGGATTTGTCCAGCTTTTTGTGGAAAGGACATACCTGGGCAATTTTCCACATTGTCAGGTAGATGCCAGTGGAGTAGCTGTTTAAACTAATTATTTAAATTGAGCTTTGATTGACTGACTCATTTACTACTAGCTGCAGATTGTCAAGCATGTCTCAGAGCAGTTACAGGACATTCTGAAGGGGGAGGGTGAACAGCCAATGGTCGTGGACATAGGGTAACAAAAAAAGGATGAGGTCCTAAAAGCAGAATATAGGGAGTTACGAAATAAGTTGAAAAGTAGGACCTCAAAGGTAGTGATTTCAGAATTACTACCAGTGCCACATGCTGGTCAGAGTAGAAATAGCAGGATATATCGGATGAATATGTTGCTTAAGAGATGGTGTGACGGGGAGGGTTTTAGATTCCTGGGACATTGGGACCGGTTCTGGCGAAAGTGGGACCAGTACAAACTGGATAGGTTACACCTGGGCAGGACCAAGACTGATGTCCTAGGGAGAGTATTTGCTAGAGTGGTTGGGGAAGGTTTAAACTAAAATGGCAGGGGGATGGGAACCTATGCAAGGAGTCAGAGGAGGGGGGATCAAAGACAAGAACAAAAGACAGTAAGGGGAATAAGAAAAGTGATAGGCAGAGAAATCAAGGGCCAGAATCAAACAGGACCACAGTGAAAAGTAGTGGGTAGGGGCCAAGTAATGTTAAAAAGACAAGCCTTATGTCCTTGCGCCTTAACGCGCGGAGCATTCGCAATAAAGTGGATGAATTAATCGCGCAAATAGATGTAAACGGGTATGATATAGTCGGGATTACGGAGACATGGCTGCAAGGTGACCAGAGATGGGAAATGAACATCCAGGGTTATTCAGTATTTCGGAAGGACAGACAAAAAGCAAAAGGTGGTGGAGTTGCATTGCTGGTTAAAGAGGAAATTAACGCAATAGTGAGGAAAGATATTAGCTCTGACAATGTGGAATTTATATGGGTAGAGCTGAGAAACACGAAGGAGCAAAAAACGCTAGTGGGGTTTGTATATAGACCCCCAAACAGTAGTGGTGATGTTGGGAATGGCATTAAACAGGAAATTAGAGATGCATGCAATAAAGGAATATCTGTAATTATGGGTGACTTTAATCTGCATATAGATTGGGCAAATCAAATTAGTCACAATACCGGAGAGGAGGAATTCTTGGAGTGTATACGGGATGGTTTTCTGGACCATACGTTGAGGAACCAACTAGAGAACAGGCCATCCTAGACTGGGTATTGTGTAATGAGAGAGGAATAATTGACAACCTAGTTGTGCGAAATCCCTTGGGGATGAGCGACCATAATATGATAGAATTCTTCATCAAGATGGAGTGTGACATAGTTGATTCTGAGACGAGGATCCTGAATCTTAATAAAGGGAACTATGAAGGTATGAGGGGCGAGTCTGCTATGATGGATTGGGAAACGTTACTTAAAGGGACGATGGTGGACAGGCAATGGCAAACATTCAAAGAGCGCATGGATGAACTCCAACAATTGTTTATTCCTGTCTGGCGCAAAAGTAAAATGGGAAAAGTATCCAAACGATGGCTTACAAGGGAAATTAGAGATAGCATTAGATTCAAGGAAGAGGCATATAAATTCGCCAGAAAAAACAGCAGACCTGAGGATTGGGAGCAGTTGAGAATTCAGCAAAGGAGAACAAAGGGATTGATTAAGAAGGGGAAAACAGAGTACGAGAGCAAGCTTGCGGGGAACATAAAAACTGACTGTAAAAGTTTCTATAGGCACGTGAAGAGAAAAAGATTAGTGAAGACAAATGTACGTCCCTTACAGTCAGAAACAGGGGAATTTAATATGGGGAACAAAGAAATGGCTGACCAACTAAATGCATACTTTGGTTCTGTCTTCACAAAGGGGGACACAAATACCATACCAGAAATGTTGGGGAACACAGGGTTTAGTGAGAGAGAAGAACTGAAGGAAATCAGTATTAATAGAGAAATGGTGTTGGGGAAATTGATGGGATTGAAGGCTGATAAATCCCCAGGGCCTGATGGTCTGCATCCCAGAGTACTTAAGGAAGTGGTCCTAGAAATAATGGATGCATTGGTGGTCATCTTCCAAGATTCTATAGACTCTGGAACAGTTTCTACAGATTGGAGCATAGCTAATGTAACCCCACTATTTAAAAAGGGAGGTTGAGAGAAAGCAGGGAATTATAGACCAGTCAGCCTGATGTTGGTAGTGGGGAAAATTCTAGAGTCCATCATCAAAGATTTTATAGCAGAGCACTTGGAGAACAGTGGTAGAATTGGACAGAGTCAGCATGGATTTACGAAAGGGAAATCATGCTTGACAAATCTACTAGAATTCTTCGAGGATGTAACTAGTAGAGTTGATGAGGGGGAGCCAGTGGATGTGGTTTATTTGGACTTTCAGAAGGCTTTCGACAGAGTCCCACTTAAGAGATTAGCGTGTAAAATTAAAGCACATGGGATTGGGGGTAGTGTATTGCAATGGGTAGAAAATTGGTTGGCAGACAGGAAACAAAGAGTAGGGATAAATGGGTCTTTTTCCAAATGGCAGGCAGTGACTAGTGGGGTACAGCAGGGATTGGTGCTAGGACCCCAGCTATTCACAATATACATTAATGATTTAAATGAGGGAACTAAATGTAATATCTCCAAATCTGCAGATGACACAAAACTGGGTGGGAGGGTGAGTTGTGAGGAGGATGCAGAGAGGCTTCAGGGTGATTTGGACAAGTTGAGTGAGTGGGCTAATGCATGGCAGATGCAGTATAATGTGGATAAATGTGAGGTTATTCACTTTGGTAACAAAAAAAGGAAGGCAGATTATTATCTGAACGGCTATAAACTGAGAGAGGGGAATATGCAACGAGACCTGGGTGTTCTCGTACACCAGTCACTGAAGGTAAGCATGCAGGTTCAACAGGCAGTAAAAAAGGCAAATGGTATGTTGGCCTTCATAGCATGAGGATTCGAGTACAGGAGCAGGGATGTCTTGCTGCAATTATACAGGGCCTTGGTGAGGCCACACCTGGAATATTGTGGGCAGGTTTGGTCTCCTTATCTGAGGAAGGATGTTCTTGTGATAGAGGGAGTGCAGTGAAGGTTTACCAGACTGATTCCTGGGATGACGGGACCGACGTATGAGGAGAAATTGTGTCGGTTAGGATTATATTCGCTGGAGTTCAGAAGAGTGAGGGGGGATCTCATAGAAACATATAAAATTCTAACAGGACTTAACAGGGTAGATGCAGGAAGGATGTTCCCGATAGGGGGGAGTCTAGAACCAGGAGTCATAGTCCAAGGATACGGGGTAAACCATTCAGGACTGAGATGAGGAGAAATTTCTTCACCCAGAGAGTGGTGAACCTGTGGAATTTGCTACCACAGAAAGCAACTGAGGCCAAAACATTGCATGTTTTCAAGAAGGAGTTAGATATAGCTCTTGGATTTAAAGAGATCAAAGGATCTGGGGAGAAAGCGAGAACATGTTACTGAGTTGGATGATCAGCCATGATCATAATGAATGGTGCAGCAGGCTCGAAGGGCCGAATGGCCTACTCCTGTTTCTATTTTCTATGTTTCTAATGAGAATATGATACTATAGTTTGCAGAGTGACTATACATAATGAAGACATACGGGAGAGAAAAGCAAAATACAAAAGCAAAATATTGCAGATGCTGGAAATCTGAAATAAAAACAGAAAATGCTGGAAATACTAAGCAGGTCAGGCAGCATCTCTAGAGAAAGAAATAGAGTTAACACTTCAAGTCGATGACCTTTCATCAGAACTGGAAAAAGTTACGTTTTAAGCAAGTATAAGGGGAGAGAATAGGAAACAGAACAAAAGGGAATGTCTGTGATAGGGTGGAAGACAAGAGAGATTAAATGACAAAAGAGTTGGTGATGCAGGACCAAAGGGATGGTAATGGGATAAGTAAAGAGACAAATGATGTGTGCAGACGAAGTGTGAATGGCAAAATGGCGAACAGCTGTTGTCTGAAAGCAGAAACCTGGGAAAAACAAGACGAAAACCGAAACCTGCAAAGGAAACAAAATGAGGGCAGAGATTATGGTCTGCAATTGTTGAACTCAATGTTGAATCTGGAAGGCTTTCGAATGCTTAATCAAAAGATGACGTACTGTTCCTCAAGCTTATGTTGACCTTTATTGGAACACTGCAGGAGTACAAGAATAAGGAAGTCTTGCTACAATTGTACAGGACTTTGGTGAGATCACAATTGCAGTACTGTGAGCAGTTTTGGTCTCCATAATTAAAGAAGGATATACTTGCCTTGGAGATGGTGCAGTGAAGGTTCATTAGATTGGTTCCTGGGATGAGAGGGTTGTCCTGTGATAAGATGCTGAGTAAATTGAGGCTATTCCCTCTGGAGTTTAGAAGAATGAGAGGAGATCTCATTGAAACATAAGATTCGGAAGGGGCTTGTCAGCATAGACATTGACTTGGGAATCTAGAACATGAGGGCACATTCTCAGGATATGGGGTGGATCATTTACGACTGAGATGAGGAGACATTTTTTCACTCAAAGGGCTGTGAATCTTTGGAATTCTCTACCCCAGAGGGTTGTGGATGCTCCATGATTGAATATATTTAAGGCTGAGATAGACAGATTTTTGATCTCTCAGGAATCAAAGGATAAGGGGATCAGGCGGAAAGTGGAGTTGAGGCAGAAGATCAGACATGATGGTATTGAATGGCGGAGCAGGCTCGATGGGCCTACTCCTGCTCCTATTTATTATTTTCTTATATTCTAATGTTCTTCCCTTTCCTTTCTTGACTTCTTTGTCTCCATTTCTGGGGATAGGCTATTAACAAATATTCACTATAAGCCCACTGACTCCCACAGCCAACTCGACTACACGTCCTCACACCCTGCCTCCTGTAAGGACTCCATTCAATTTTCCCAGGTTCTCCATCTCCTTTGGATCTGTACTGATGGTGCAACCTCCCATACCAGCGCAATCAGGAGATGCAACACCTGCCATTTCACCTCCTGTCTCCTTACCATCCAAGGCCCCACATGCTCTTTCCAGGTGAAACAGTGTACTTCTTCATGTGCTCTATTTTCTGCTCACAATGCACTCTCCTCTGCATTGGACAGACCAAACACAAATTGGGACCACTTTGCAGAACACTTCCATTCAGTTTGCAAGGATGACCCTGAGCTTCCAGCTGCCTGTCATTTTAATTCTCCATCTTGCTCTTGCTCTGACCTTGCTGTCCTCGACCTCCTGCAGTGTTAGAATGAAGCTCAACATAAGCTTAAGGAGCACCACCTCATCATTTGATTGGCACTCTACAGCCTTCCATTCTCAACATCGAGTTCAACAATTTCACAGTATAATCTCTGCCCCATTTTAGAAACATAGAAAAATAGGAGTTGGAGTAGGCCATTCGGCCCTTCGAGCCTGCACCACCATTCAATACGATCATGGCTGATCAACCAAACTCAGTACCCTGTTCCCGCTTTCTCCCCGTATCCCTTGATCCCTTTAGCCTTAGAACTATATCTAATTCTTTCTTGAATATATTTAATGATTTGGCCTCAACTGCTTTCTGTAGTCGAGAATTCCACAGGTTCACCACTCTCTGGGTGAAGAATTCCCTCCTCATCTCAGTCCTAAATGGCTTACCTCTTATCCTTAGATTGTGACCCTTGGTCCTGGATGCCCCTGCCATCGGGAACATCCTTCCTGCATCTAGTCTGTCCAGTCCTGTTAGAATTTTGCAGGTTTCTATGAGATCCCCTCTCATTCTTCTAAACTCTAGCAAATACAAGCCTAATCGACCCAATCTCTCCTCATACGTCAGTCCTGCCATTCAGGAATCAGTCTGGTGAACCTTCGCTGCACTCCCTCCATAGCAAGAACATCCTTCCTCAGATAAGGAGACCAAAACTGCACACAATACTCCAGATGTGGTCTCACCAAGGCCTTGTATAATTGCAGCAAGACATCCCTGCTCCTGTACTCGAATCCTCATTCTATGAAGGCCAACATACCATTTGCCTTCTTAACTGCCTGCTGCACCTGCATGCTTACTTTCAGCGACTGGTGCACAAGGACACCCAGATCTCGCTGCACCTTCCCCTTTCCTAATCTATCGCTGTTCAGATAATAATAAATCTCACATTTATCCACATTATACTGCATTTGCCATGAATTTGCCCACTCATTCAACCTGTCCAAATCACACTGGATCTTCTCTGCATCCTCCTCACAGCTCACACACCCACCCAGCTTTGTGTCATCTGCAAACTTGGATATATTACATTTAATTCCCTCATCCGTATCATTAATATATATTGTTAATTAGCTGGGGTCCTAGCACTGATCCCTGTGGTACCCCACTAGTCACTGCCTGCCACTCGGAAAAAGACCCATTTATTCTTACTCTTTGCTTCCTGTCTGCCAACCAGTTCTCTATCTATGTCAGTACCTTACCCCCAATTCTATGTGCTTTAATTTTACATGCTAATCTCTTATGTGGGACCTTATCGAAAGCCTTCTCAAAGTCCAAGTACACCACATCCACTAGTTCTCCCTTATCTATTCTACTAGTTACATCCTCAAAAAATTCCAGTAGATTTGTCAAGCATGATTTCCCTTTCGTAAATCCATGTTGACTTTGTCCGATCCTGTCATTGTTTTCCAAATGCTCTGCTACTACATCTTTTATAATGGACTCCAGCATTTTCCCCACTACTGATGTCAGGCTAACCGGTCTATAATTCCTGTTTTCTCTCTACCTTCTTTGTTTCCTTTTTACAGGTTTCGGTTTCAGTCTCATTTTTCCCTTCTTTTTGCTTTTCGATGGTAGCTGTTCATCATTCTGCCATTCACACCTCCTCTCGACACATGTTCTGTTTCTTCACTTGTCCCTTTACCATTCCCTTTGGTCCTCCACCACCAGATCTTTTGTCAGTTATTCTCTCCTGTCTTCCACCCTATTTGTTCTTTTTCTTTTTCCATCGTCCCCCTTCCACTTGCCTGAAACCTATTACATTTCTAACTTTTCCCAGTTAGAGTCATAGAGTTATACAGCACAGAAACAGGCCCTTCGGCCTATCGTGTCTGTGCCAGTCATCAAGCGCCTAACTATTCCAATCCCATTTTCCAGCATTTGGCCCATAGCCTTGTACGCTATGGCATTTCAAGTGCTCATCTAAATACTTCTTAAATGTTGTGAGTGTTCCTGCCTCTACCACCTCTTCAGGCAGTGCATTCCAGATTCCAACCACCCTCTGGGTGAAAAACTTTTTCCTCAAATCCCCTCTAAACCTCCTGCACCTTACCTTAAATCTATGCCCCCTGGTTATTGACCACTCCGCTAAGGGAAAAAAAGTTTCTTCCTATCTAACCTCATAATTTTGTATACTGCAATCATATCTCCCATCAGCTTTCTCTGCTCGAAGGAAAACAACCCTAGCCATTTCAGTCTCTCTTCATAGCTGAAATGCTCCAGCCCAGGTAACATCCTGGTGAATCTCCTCTGCACCCTCTCCAGTGCAATCACATCCTTCCCATAGTGCGGTGCCCAGAACTGTACACAGTGCTGCAGCTGTGGCCTAACTAACGTTTTATAAACCTCCCTGCTCTTGCATTCTATGCCTCAGCTAATAAAGGCAAGTATCCCATATGCCTTCCTAACCAACTTATCGACTGTGTTGCTGCCTTCAGTGATCTATGGACAAGAACACCACGGTCCCTCTGACCCTCTGTACTTCCTAGGGTCCTACCATCCATTGTATATTCCCTTGCCTTGTTAGTCCTCCCAAAATGCATCACCTCACAGTGCTCCGCCCATCTTAACAGCCCATCTATATCGTCCTGTAATCTAAGGCTTTCCTCCTCACTATTTACGACATCACCAATTTTCATGTCATCTGCGAACTTACTGATCATACCTCCGATGCTCACGTCTATATCATTAATGTACACTACAAACAGCAAGGGTCCCAGAACCGATCTCTGTGGTGCACCACTGGTCACAGCCTTCCACTTGCAAAAACAACGCTCGACCATTACCCTCTGTCTCCTGCCACTAAGCCAATTTTGGATCCAATTTGCCAAGTTGCCCTGGATCCCATGGGGTCTTACCTTCTTGACCAATCGCCCATGCGGGATCTTATCAAAAGCCTTGCTGAAGTCCATGTAGACTACATCAACTGCGTTACCCTCATCTACACATCTAGTCACCGCCTCGAAAAATTCAATCAAGTTAGTTAGACACGATCTCCCCCTGACAAAGCCATGCTGACTACTCCTGATTAATCCCTGCCTGTCCAAGTGGAGATTAATCCTGTCCCTCAGAAATTTTTCCCATAGTTTCCCAACCACTGATGTTAGACTCACTGGCCTGTAATTACCTGGTTTATCCCTGCTCCCCTTCTTAAAAAATGGTACCACATTCGCTGTCCTCCAGTCTTCTGGTACCTCTCCTGTGGCCAGAGAGGATTTGAAAATTTGTGTCAGAGCCCCTATAATCACCTCCCTTGCCTCACATAACAGCCTGGGATACATCTCATCTGGGCCTGGGGATTTATCTACTTTTAAGCCTGCTAAAACAGCTAATACTTCCTCCTTTTCAATGCTAATATGTTCAAGTATATCACAATCTCCCTCCCTGATCTCTACACCTGCATTATCCTTCTCCATAGTGAACACAGATGAAAAATAATCATTTAAAACCTCACCTATGTCCTCCGGCTCCACACACAGTTTGCCACTTTGGTCTCTAATGGGGCCTACTCTTTCCCTGGTTATCCTCTTGCCCTTAATATACTTATAAAACATGTTAGGATTTTCCTTTATTTTGCCCGCCAGTGTCTTTCATGTCCCCTCTTCGCTCTCCTAATTACTTTTTTAAGTATCCCCCCCTACACTTTCTATACTCCTCTAGTGCCTCCACTATTTTTAGCGCTCTGAATCTGCCTTAAGCCTCCTTTTTTTCCTGATCCAATCCTCGATATCCCTTGGCATCCAGGGTTCCCTGGACTTGTTGGTCCTACCCGTCACCTTAATGGGTATACGTTAGCTCTGAACTCTCTATTTCCTCTTTGAATGACTCCCACTGATCTGATGTAGACTTTCCTACAAGTAGCTGCTCCCAGTCCACTTTGGCCAGATCCTGTTTTATCATCTTAAAAATCGGCCTTCCTCCAATTCAGTGTCTTTATTTCAAGTCCATCTTTATCCTTTTCCAATAATTACCTTAAATCTTACAGAGGTATGGTCACTATCCCCGAAATGTTCCCCCATTGACACTTCTACCACTTGTCCAGCTTCATTCCCTAGGATTAGGTCCAGTACTGCCCCTTCTCTTGTAGCACTATCAACGTACTGGCTTAAAAAGCTCTCCTATTTTCATTTTAAGAATTCCACCCCCTTTAAGCCTTTTGCACTAAGACTATCCCAGTTGATATTGGGGAAGTTGAAATCCCCTACTATTATTCCCCTATTATTTTTACACCTGTCTGTGATTTGCCTACATAGTTGCTCCTTTATCTCTCCCTGACTGTTTGGAGGCTTGTAGTACACTCCCAGCCAAGTGATTGCCCCCTTTTTGTTCTTAAGTTCTACCTACATGGCCTCATTTGAGGAACCGTCTACGATATCATCCCTCCTTACTGCAGTAATTGGCTCCTTTATCAACAGTGCAATGCCACCTCCTCTTTTACCCCCTCCCCTGTCATTCCTGAAGATTTTATAGTCTGGAATATTGAGTTGCCAGTCCTGCCCCTCCTTCAACCATGTCTCTGTAATAGCAATAATATCATAATGCCATGTGCTAATCAATGCCCTCAATTCATCTGCTTTACTCATTGACTCCTTGCATTGAAATAGATGCAATCCAGCCTTGCATTTTTCACTTGTGCCTTAACAGGTCTATATTTGCTCTGCCTTCCAAACTGACTCAGTTTCTCTTCTATGTTTGACTGTGTATCACCCCCTACTGTAACTCCACTCTGTATCCCATCCCCCTGCCAAATTAGTTTAAACCCTGCACAACAGCACTAGCAAACGTCCCAGCAAGGATGTTGGTCCCGTTCCAGTTCAGGTGCAACCTGTCCAACTTGTACACATCCCACCTTTGCCAGAAACAGACCCAGTGATCCAGGAAACTAAAGCCCTCCCTCCTGCACCACCTCCTCAGCCACGCATTCATCTGCTCTATCCTCCTATTCCTATACTCACTAACACGTGGCACCAGGAGTAAACCAGAGATTGCAACCTTTGAGGTCCTGCTTTTTAATCTGCTACGTAGCTCCCTAAATTCTTGTTGCAGGATCTCATCCCTCTTTCTACCTATGTCGTTGGTAGCAATATGG
Organism: Heterodontus francisci; assembly: GCF_036365525.1. NCBI lineage: Eukaryota > Metazoa > Chordata > Chondrichthyes > Heterodontiformes > Heterodontidae > Heterodontus > Heterodontus francisci. The sequence goes on along the minus strand of NC_090371.1, from coordinate 121,584,486 downwards.
ACCATGACCTCTGACTGTTCACCCTCTCCCTTCAGAATGTCCTGCAGCCGCTCCGAGACATCCTTTACCCTAGCACCAGGGAGGCAACATACCATCCTGGAGTCTCGTTTTCAGCTACAGAAACGCCTGTCTGTTCCCCTTACAATTGAATCCCCTATCAATATGGCTCTCCCACTCTTTTTCACCCCCTCCTGTGCAGCAGAGCCATCCGTAGTGCCACGAACTTGGCTGTTGCTGCTTTCCCCTGGGAGGTCATCCCCCCAGCAGTATCCAAAGCGGTATATCTGTTTGAGAGAGGGATGACCATAGGGGACCCCTGCACTACCTGCCTGTGCCTACTACTCCTCCTGGTGGTCACCCATCCCTTTTCTGCCTCTGCAGCCATTACATGCGGTGAGACCACCTCGCTAAAGGTGCTATCCCCGACGTCCTCAGCATCGCGGATGCTCCACAGTGAGTCCATCCACAGCTCCAGCTGCGCAATGCGGTCAGCTAGTCGCTGCAGCTGGACACACTTCCTGCACACACGGTCGCCAGGGAAGCGTCCCTGATTTCCTACATAGCGCAGGAGAAGCATGCCACGGGGGGTGAGCTCTCCTGCCATGACTTAGCCTTAGATTAAGCTCCTTAGTTACTCCCTTTAATTTCAGTACTAATTACGATAGGGACCTTATTCTACTCCAAACACTACCTACTACAATCTAAATTCACTACCTTTACTTTTACTTCAGCTATTGAAAGTAGTAAAAATGGGTAGAAATACCCACCCTTTCCTACTTACCAATCAGCTGCCTCCCCTTGCAACGCGTCACTTTCTGAACTGACGTCAGTCGTGGAACTCTCTCGCTGTCCCTGTGAGAGTGTCTTTTAAACCACTGGAATTCCCACTCGCCGGTGCCTGTCTGATGAAGGGTCATTGACCTGAAGCATTGGGCTGAATTTTACACTGCCCAAGCGGGTCGGATGGTGGCGTGGGAATGGCATAAAATTGAGCAGGAGGCTCCGGGAGGCATACCCTCCCCGTTCCTGCTTCTGGTCAACTTTACAGCGTGGGCTGGAGTGGGCGGGCGGGGGGGAGGGAAATGGCCTGCGCGCCCAAGGTCAATCAAAGCCCTTAAGTTGCCACTTAACGGCCACTTAAGGGCCCTCGCCTGCCTCCACGGGTATTTTACCCGTGACAAGCGGGCGTGCTGGCGACAGCAGCCGGCATTTCCACACACCGGTGGGGGGGGCAGGGGGAGGCCATGGCAGTCGGGCACAGGGTGTCTGATTGCAGGTCGACCCCACCTCCCAACCCACCCCCGGGAGCCAAGATGCCCCCCTCCTCCCAAACGACCACTCCAGCCTCACCAGGAAAGGACCGATCTCACTGGTGAGGCAAGCCCAACTTACCTGGACTCCTGGGTCCATCAGGTTGGCTGGGCTGCAGTCCCAGCAATGGCCACCGCTCCCAGTGGTGCTGCTGGGACTAAGAGTTGCCAGCCCGTTGATTAGCCGGCAGCTCAATGAGGCGGGGCCCCTTCCCTTAAGCCAGTGGAAGTCCCGCCTCAGGACAATTAAAGCCCGGGGACCCGTAAAATGCGGGACGGATCCCCGGGCGAGGCGGAAGCAGGTTCGCCACCGACTTTTATGTCGGTGGCGAATTCCCATCCGCCCAAGGGAAAATCCAATCCGTTAACTCTGTTTCTCTTTCCACAGTTGCCGCCTGACCTGTTGAGTGTTTCCAGCACTTTCTATTTATATTATATATGGGAGAGAGTTCACCTGTGCGCTGTGTGTAGCGAAATCATAAATGCAGTAAAAAGTATAGATTTATAATTCAGCCACACAAAGGAACCCTTCAACCATAGTTAGCAAAACAGCTTTTATGGCCACAGGCATCTCAGCCGATGTCATTGCATTATGAGCGACATGGTACATGATCATGTTAATCTGAAATACTTGAAAGAACTGCTGCATCTAATTGCGAATCAAGGGTCTGGTGAGTTTTAACTAGCAACTCAAAGTCAGCTTCAAGCAGATGTTGGCTTCCCTTCAATTGCCAGCATAAACAGAGTACAAGATTTTAATCCACTGATTAGGTAAGAAACTTTGAACTAAGCATCTATTGTTCTGCACATCTCTCTCTGGAAATTAAACATTTACTGATTTGAACCAAGTAATTACTGTTGATCATCTTAGTGTTCAGTCACTTAACTGTCCTCGAATGACATTTTTCTGTCCCTTATTTCAACAGAGGCATTAACATTAAAATATCGAGGTTACTGCCTCCGTTAGAGAAGTAAAACGTGATATAGATGCATTAAGCATTCATATGCTAATAGTGTCAACAGTGATTTCTAGATTTTAGTTTTGCCCTCCTGTACTCCAGGGAAAATATTGTCACTGATACCGCCCTCAATGCAGCCCAGTCTCTGCCAGTCATGGATGAGCTGGACGAACAGCCAACAAAATCGGAACTCAGTGATGCCATTGATTCTGTAGCCAGTGGAAAAGCCCCTGGAAAGGACAACATTACCCCTGAAATAATCAAGAGTGCCAAGTCTGCTATACTTTCAGCACTCTATGAACTGCTTTGCCTGTGCTGGGTTGAGGGAGCAGTACCACAGGACATGCGTGATGCCAATATCATCACCCTCTATAAGAACAAGGGTGACCACGGTGACTGCAACAACTACCGTGGAATCTCTCTGCTCAGCATAGTGGGGAAAGTCTTCACTCAAGTCGTTTTAAACAGACTCCAGAAGCTGGCTGAGCGTGTCTATCCTGAGGCACAGTGCGGCTTTCGAGCAGAGAGATCTACCATTGACATGCTGTTCTCCCTTTGCCAGCTACAGGAGAAATGCCATGAACAACAGATGCCCTTCTATGTTGCTTTCATAGATCGCACCAAAGCCTCTGACCTCGTCAGCAGACGTGGCCTCTGCAGACTACTAGCAAAGATCAGATGTCCACCAAAGCTACTAAGTAGCATCACCTCATTCCATGACAATATGAAAGGCACAATTCAGCATAGCGGTGCCTCATCAGACCCCTTTCCTATCCTGAGTGGCGTGAAACAGGGCTGTGTCCTCGCACCTACACTGTTTGGGATGCCAAGAACAAAGAGCAAAGAAAATTACAGCACAGGAACAGGCCCTTCGGCCCTCCAAGCCTGCGCCGATCCAGATCCTCTATCTAAACCTGTCGCCTATTTTCTAAGGGTCTGTATCTCTTTGCTTCCTGCCCATTCATGTATCTGTCTAGATACATCTTAAAAGACGCTATCGTGCCCGTGTCTACCACCTCCGCTGGCAACGCGTTCCAGGCACCCTCTGCGTAAAGAACTTTCCACGCATATGCCCCCCTAAACTTTTCCCCTCTCACTTTGAACTCGTGACCCCTAGTATTTGAATCCCCCACTCTGGGAAAAAGCTTCTTGCTATCCACCCTGTCTATACCTCTCATGATTTTGTACACCTCAATCAGGTCCCCCCTCAACCTCCGTCTTTCTAATGAAAATAATCCTAATCTACTCAACCTCTCTTCATAGCTAGCGCCCTCCATACCAGGCAACATCCTGGTGAACCTCCTCTGCACCCTCTCCAAAGCATCTACATCCTTTTGGTAATGTGGCGACCAGAACTGCACGCAGTATTCCAAATGTGGCCGAACCAAAGTCTTATACAACTGTAACATGATCTGCCAACTCTTGTACTCAATACCCCGTCCGATGAAGGAAAGCATGCCGTATGCCTTCTTGACCACTCTATTGACCTACGTTGCCACCTTCAGGGAACAATGGACCTGAACACCCAAATCTCTCTGTCCATCAGTTTTCCCCAGGACTTTTCCATTTACTGTATAGTTCACTCTTGAATTGAATCTTCCAAAATGCATCACCTCGCATTTGCCCTGATTGAACTCCATCTGCCATTTCTCTGCCCAACTCTTCAGTCTATGTATATTCTGCTGTATTCTCTGACAGTCCCCTTCACTATCTGCTACTCCACCAATCTTAGTGTCGTCTGCAAACTTGCTAATCAGATCACCTATACTTTCCTCCAAATCATTTATGTATATCACAAACAACATTGGTCCCAGCACGGATCCCTGGGGAACACCACTGGTCACACGTCTCCATTTTGAGAAACTCCCTTCCACTGCTACTCTCTGTCTCCTGTTGCCCAGCCAGTTCTTTATCCATCTAGCTAGTACACCCTGGACCCCATGCGACTTCACTTTCTCCATCAGCCTACCATGGGGAACCTTATCAAACGCCTTACTGAAATCCATGTATATGACATTTACAGCCCTTCCCTCATCAATCAACTTTGTCACTTCCTCAAAGAATTCTATTAAGTTGGTAAGACATGACCTTCCCTGCACAAAACCATGTTGCCTATCACTGATAAGCCCATTTTCTTCCAAATGGGAATAGATCCTATCCCCCAGTATCTTCTCCAGCAGCTTCCCTACCACTGACGTCAGGCTCACCGGTCTATAATTACCTGGATTATCCCTGCTACCCTTCTTAAACAAGGGGACAACATTAGCAATTCTCCAGTCCTCCGGGACCTCACCCGTGTTTAAGGATGCTGCAAAGATATCTGTTAAGGTCCCAGCTATTTCCTCTCTCGCTTCCCTCAGTAACCTGGGATAGATCCCATCCGGACCTGGGGACTTGTCCACCTTAATGCCTTTTAGAATACCCAACACTTCCTTCCTCCTTATGCCGACTTGACCTAAAGTAATCAAACATCTGTCCCTAACCTCAACATCCGTCATGTCCCTCTCCTCGGTGAATACCGATGCAAAGTACTCATTTAGAATCTCACCCATTTTCTCTGACTCCTCGCATAATTTTCCTCCTCTGTCCTTGAGTGGGCCAATCCTTTCTCTAGTTACCCTCTTGCTCCTTATATATGAATAAAAGGCTTTGGGATTTTCCTTAACCCTGTTTGCTAAAGATATTTCATGACCCCTTTTAGCCTTCTTAATTCCTCGTTTCAGATTGGTCCTACATTCCCGATATTCTTCCAAAGCTTCGTCTTTCTTCAGCCGCCTAGACCTTATGTATGCTTCCTTTTTCCTCTTAGCTAGTTTCACAATTTCACCTGTCATCCATGGTTCCCTAATCTTGCCATTTCTATCCCTCATTTTCACAGGATAATGTCTCTCCTGCACGCTAATCAACCTCTCTTTAAAAGCCTCCCACATATCAAATGTGGATTTATCTTCAAACAGCTGCTCCCAATCTACATTCCCCAGCTCCTGCCGAATTTTGGTATAGTTGGCTTTCCCCCAATTCAGCACTCTTCCTTTAGGACCACTCTCGTCTTTGTCCATGAGTATTCTAAAACTTACGGAATTGTGATCACTATTCCCAAAGTAGTCCCCTACTGAAACTTCAACCACCTGGCCGGGCTCATTCCCCAACACCAGGTCCAGTATGGCCCCTTCCCAAGTTAGACTATTTACATACTGCTCTAGAAAACCCTCCTGGATGCTCCTTACAAATTCTGCTCCATCTAGACCTCTAACACTAAGTGAATCCCAGTGAATGTTGGGAAAATTAAAATCTCCTATCACCACCACCCTGTTGCTCCTACATCTTTCCATAATCTGTTTACATATTTGTACCTCTATCTCACGCTCGCTGTTGGGAGGCCTGTAGTACAGCCCCAACATTGTTACCGCATCCCTTCCTATTTCTGAGTTCTGCCCATATTGCCTCACTGCTCGAGTCCTCCATAGTGCCCTCCTTCAGCACAGCTGTGATATCCTCTTTGACCAGTAATGCAACTCCTCCACCCCTTTTACCTCCCTCTCTATCCCGCCTGAAGCATCGATATCCTGGGATATTTAGTTGCCAATCGTGCCCTTCCTTCAACCAAGTCTCAGTAATAGCAATAACATCATACTCCCAGGTACTAATCCAAGCCCTAAGTTCATCTGCCTTACCTACTACACTTCTTGCATTAAAACAAATGCACCTCAGACCACCAGTCCCTTTGCGTTCATCATCTGCTCCCTGCCTACTCTTCCCCTTAGTCACGCTGACTTCATTATCTAGTTCCTTACAGGCTTTAGTTATTACCTCCTTACTGTCCACTGACCTCCTCATTTGGTTCCCATCCCCCTGCCACATTAGTTTAAACCCTCCCCAACAGCGTTAGCAAAAGCACCCCCAAGGACATTGGTTCCAGTCCGGCCCAGGTGTAGACCGTCCAATTTGTAATAGTCCCACCTCCCCCAGAACCGGTCCCAATGTCCCAAATATCTGAACCCCTCCCTCCTGCACCATCTCTCAAGCCACGCATTCATCCTGACTATTTTTTCATTTCTACTCTGACTAGCATGTGGCACTGGTAGCAATCCTGAGATTACTACCTCTGAGGTCCTACTTTTTAACTTGGCTCCTAACTCCCTAAATTCTGCTTGTAGGACCTCATCCCGTTTTTTACCTATATCATTGGTGCCTATGTGCACAACGACAACTGGCTGTTCACCCTTCCCCTTCAGAATCTTCTGCAGCCGATCTGAGACATCCCTGACCCGTGCACCTGGGAGGCAACATACCATTCGGGAGTCTCGTTTTTGACCACAGAACCGCCTATCTACTCCCCTTACAATCGAATCCCCTATGACTATAGCCCTTCCACTCTTTTTCCCGCCCTTCTGAACAGCAGAGCCAGCCACAGTGCCATGAACCTGGCTACTGCTGCCTTCCCCTGGTGAGCCATCTCCCCCAACAGTATCCAAAACGGTATACCTGTTTTGGAGGGAGATGACCGCAGGGGACACCTGCGCTGCCTTCCTGCTCTTTCTCTGCCTTTTGGTCACCCATTTCCTTTCTCCCTCAGCAATCCTAATCTGCGGTGTGACCAATTCGCTAAACGTGCTATCCACGACCTCCTCAGCATCGCGGATGCTCCAAAGTGAGTCCATCCGCAGCTCCAGAGCCGTCATGCGGTCTAACAAGAGCTGCAGCTGGACACACTTCCAGCACGTGAAGGAGTCAGGGACATCAGCCGTGTCCCTGAGCTCCCACATTGAGCAAGAGGAGCATAACACGGGTCTGAGATCTCCTGCCATTTTTAATCTTAAGCTTAACTTAGTCTTAACTCAGATAAATGAAAAAGGAACGAAAAGTTTTTACCAATCACACGGGAAAAAAAAGAAATAGAAAAAGCCTTACCTTATCTACACACCACAGAGTCCTTTTTTTTTGGTTAGAGGAGGAGGGCGGGTGGGAGACACTACAGGTGTAGTGTCTCGGGTTCAGCCGCTGCCCAAATATATAGGACTTACTTACCCAGCTGCCACCTCGCTCTCCCTGTCGCAGCTTCTCACTGCTGCTCTCACATGCGTTCAAGTCTTCAGAAGAAGGAATTTTCCTCCACACAAGATCAGATGGCAATTTGTTCAACCTTGCCCGTCTTGGAGCGAAGACCAAAGTACGGAAAGTCCTCATCAGGGAACTCCTCTTTGCTGATGATGCTGCATTAACATCCCACACAGAAGAGTGTCTGCAGAGAATCATTGACAGGATTGCGGTTGCCTGCAACGAATTTGGCCTATCCATCAGCCTCAAAAAAACGAACATCATGGGATAGGACATCAGTAATGCTCCATCCATTAATATCGACGACCACGCTCTGGAAGTGGTTCAAGAGTTCACCTACCTAGGCTCAACTATCACCAGTAACCTGTCTCTCAATGCAGAAATCAACAAGTGCATGGGAAAGGCGTCCGCTGCTATGTCCAGACTGGCCAAGAGGGTGTGGGAAAATGGCACACTGACACGGAACACAAAAGTCTGAGTGTTTCAAGCCTGTGTCCTCAGTACCTTGCTCTATGGCAGCGAGGCCTGGACAACGTATGTCAGCCAAGAGCGACGTCTCAACTCATTCCATCTTCGCTGCCTCCGGAGAATCCTTGGCATCAGGTGGCAGGACCGTATCTCCAACGCAGAAGTCCTCGAAGCGGCCAACATCCCCAGCATATACACCCTACTGAACCAGCGGCACTTGAGATGGCTTGGCCATGTGAGCCGCATGGAAGATGGCAGGATCCTCAAGGACGTATTGTACAGCGAGCTCGTCACTGGTATCAGACAATCCATGTCTCTGCTTTAAAGACGTCTGCAAACGTGACATGAAATCCTGTGACATTGACCACAAGTCGTGGGAGTCAGTTGCCAGTGATCGCCAGAGCTGGCGGACAGCCATAAAGGCGGGGCTAAAGAGTGGCGAGTCAAAGAGATGTAGCAGTTGGCAGGAAAAAAGACAGAAGCGCAAGGAGAGAGCCAACTGTGTAACAGCCCCTGTTATTTTATCTGCAGCGCCTGTGGAAGAGTCTGTCACTCTAGAATTGGCCTTTATAGTCACTCCAGGCGCTGCTCCACAAACCACTGACCATCTCTAGGCGCTTACCCATTGTCTCTCAAGACAAGGAGGCCCAAGAAGAAGACTTTGTAAACACAAGACATTTTCAGAAAACGAGTTACAGGGCCAAAGTAGAGTTCAAATTTTCTCAGCAAATTGAGTTTTTGTGTCACTTTAAGTGTGTGCATATATAAATAGTTTAAAATAAAGTAAAAGTAAATGCACAATGTAACTATGTGGTTAATCAATGAAGTCATAACAGTTTTCTTGTAACACAGCCTGTCTACCTGAAGGAAGATCACTCATTCACTGCTGATGGTAATCAATCCTATTCCTTCCCCCTCCAAAAGCGAAAATGTTGATACTCACATACCCCTCAGGCAAATTTGCTCTCTAAAAGAGTCAGCAGATATTGACATTTGATCATGCTGTCAACTCTTAATTAAAGAAATGAATAATTGCATTAATAATCTGGAATCTTTAGCAATATTTTTTAAAAGATGTCAGACACCCAATTGACTCATTGAGAAGGATTTGCTAAAAATCAGCCAGTTGTCCTCGATTCACTACCAAAAGATTAATAGAATTTATTCAGAAACATTCAACATTCATCTGCTGAATTAAAATTGATTTGTTTAATATCAATGCAAAAAGAAAAAATGTATATGTTAAGAACATTTTATTATTTTTATCTCAGTGTGGGATCAAAAATAATAAATCAAACCTGACACTGAGCATAGTTAACAAATTCTCCACGTTAAAATTTAGATTGAACTGTAGTAACACTCGCAAACTCTTATATAGTTTTGTTAAGTTTATTCTTTCTTGGTAATGTACTGTGTACCAACTTGAGATTCTGAGCAAATTCTATGGCCAAACATATTCTTAATTAACAGATGATAGTGTTCAATAGAGTCAAGTTAACAAATTCCCTTTATTGGAACAGGGAGATAATAGACAGAATGGTTGAGAATATATGAGTTTATTATCTATTGTCCAAGGATCCTATTCTTTCTAAGTTTCATTCTGTTCTATTTGCTTTCATCGTTCAATGAAAGATTTCCCAACCCATTCTTCATGACACAGATAAAATCATTCTCATTTTATAATAAAATGAGACCAGTTTAATCTATATAAAATAGCATAATTAGGAACTCTCTTATTTTGATTGATGTGCCTCAGTCAGGGCTGGATATTGTTAATGGATAGTTGCAGAACTTGCGAGAAAGGACAAGTCATTTTTCATTCTGCCACCTAATGAATTTGGGTTTCTGTCACTGCAGGAAAAGATACATTCCAGTTTGTAGGGGACACAAGATCTGCTTCCAGAAGTGGTTTGTGATATTGAACGCGAGGAATCTGTGTGACATAAAACTGCAAATCCTAAGATTTGCCCTAAATTACTTTTCAGAAATGTCACAACCAATGTGTGAGCCATTTCGAGGACAGGCTGGCTTCCCTGAAAGGGCACGGGATTCTTCGGGAAAAAGAAGAGGTTGCTCTATGGACCTTTCATGGGGGAACTCAGGAAATCTTCCAATTTTCCATCACCACTAACCAAAGTTACCTGTGCAATTTTAAAACATGGGCAATAGGTTTCTGGAAAGAAAACTACTAGGAGCAACTCGTGTTGGAATATTTAAGGTGGGATTGGATAGCTATTTGGCAGAGAAGGTGGTTCAGGATTATTGAAGAGATAGAGTAATGTGTGCCATTTTCTGAACTTTGGCATCAGCCAGATGACCACAGTGGTCTTATACTCTATGCTACCTGACAGATGGCTGTGTTCATGTCTGTAGTTGTGGGCTGTGTAATTGATAACAATCCCTTTTGCGTGACAAACAGGGTGGCCTGATGACAATTGCTGTAAGAGTCACATTACCTCAAGTAATACACACTGAAAAGTGTTCTTTTATACTGCCCACATTTAAAATACTCTTAAAAACAAATTGAAAAGCACCCTTTGCAGCAGCTTCAGTTGTATTGATATGGCTGGCAAGCAAAATGACGCTGGAACCATTAATATTAGCCTGCATCACCAATTCTGATGAAGGGGCTCAATTCAAAATGTAAGCCTGTCTTTTCTGTTTTTAGACATTGGCGGGTCTGTTCTTTATTTCCACCATACATGCTTTTTTTATTAGTGTTGATGCCATAGATGTGGTATGAAGATAGCATCACATTTCCACATGGATCTTGCTCAAAAGGCAACACAAAGAAAGTTTACTTACTATATATGGCAAAACATGACAATACCAAATGATATTCTGGTAGATGTAACCAGGCTATAGTGGAAGATATAACTCCTCAGATAATGAAGCCGTCTGTGCCCATATACAGCAAGACCTGGACAACATTCAGGCTTGGGCTGTTAAGTAGCATGTAACATTCACAGCACTCAAGTGCCAGGTAATTACTATCTCCAACAAGAGAGAGTTTTCTCCCCTTGATATTCAACGGCAATACAATCATTGAATCACCCACTAGCAACATCCTAGGGGTTACCATTGACCAAACACCTAACTGGACCAGCCACATAAATACTGTGACGACAAGAGCAGGTCAGAGGCTGGGAATTCTGCAGTAAGTAACTCACCTCCGGACCCTCCAAAGCCTTGGCATCATCTACAAGGCACAAGTCTGGAGTGTGATGGAATACTCTCCACTTGCCTGGATGGGTGCAGCTCCAACAACACTCAAGAAGCTCAACACCATCCAAGACAAAGCAGCCCATTTGATTGACACCCCATCCACTACTTGAAACATTCACTCCCTCCACCGTCGGTGCACAGTAACTGCAGATTGTACCATCCACAATTTATTTTATTATTTCATGGGATGTGAGCATTGCTGGCAAGGCCAGCATTTGTTGCCCACTCCTAATTGCCCTTGAGACGGTGGTGGTGAGCCACCTTCTTGAACCGATGCAGTCCATCTGGTACACCCACAGTGCTGTTAGGAAGGGAGTTCCAGGATTTTGACCCAGACACAGTGAAGGAACAGCGATATAGTTCCAAGTCATGATGGTGTGTGACTTGGAGGGGAACTTGCAGGTGTTGATGTTCCCATCCGTTTGCTGCCCTTGTCCTTCTAAGTGGTAAGGTCATGGGTTTGGAAGGTGCTGTTGAAGAAACACTGCACCAAGGCTTTTTTCATAGCACCTTCCAAACACGTGCCCACTACAGTCTAGAAGGACAAGGGCAGCAGGCACATGGGAACATCACCATCTGCAAGTTGCCTCCAAGTCACACACCATCCTAACTTCATTGCTATTGGGTCAAAATCCTGGAACTCCCTACCTATCGGCACTGTTGGAGTACCTTCAGTGAGGTGGGGATACTAGAAAAGCTCCAATAGTTCTCCTTAGAGCAATGAAGGTTAATGGGAGATTTAATAGCAGTGTTCAAAGTTATGAGCAGTTTTAATTGAGTAGATAGGGGAAACATTTTTGCACTAGCAGGAGGGTCAGCAACCAGAGGACACAAATTTAAGATAACTGGCAAAATAGCTGGGGTGGGGGTTGGTGTGGCAGGGGTGGGGAATAGCAGGGAAGTGGCGGTATGGTCATAATGAGGCAACATTTTTTCACTCAGCGAGTTCTTATGATTTGGAATGCATTGCCTGAAAGGGTGGTGGACATGTTTTCAGTAGTAACTTTAAAAGGCAGTAGATATATTGTTCAGATGGAAAAATTTGAAGGGCAATGGGAAAAGGTTGTGGGATTATTTGGCTAGCGCCTTCAAAGAGCTGACACAGGCAAAATGGGTCAAATGGCCTCTTTCTGTGCCATGGTTCAATGGGTGGAATTTTCCCAGGAAAAGGCAGGCAGGTTTGGGTGTGTGCGGGGAGTTAAATCCCTGAAAAATGACGTCGGGTCAGGATGCCATCATCATCCAGCCCTCTTCTGGTTTCACTGGGGCGGGATTGAAGGTAAACAGGGAATCCCCATGCAGCTGTCGGGTAAGTAATTAAAATATTCAAAAAGCTCATTAAGCATGGTTTTAACACTCAATTCTGGAAAGAACAGCCAAGGCACCTCTTTCCCAGCTTGTCAGCAACTCGCCAGGGTCACTGAGGGCAGTGCACAGTGGGGAGAGCCTCTTCAGTGAAGTTGGCAAGCTGGGAAGTGTGATGAAAACCACACCTGCCAAAATGAGACATATTAATTTTGTCATATGGAACATTAATTTTGAACTGTTACTAGACTTGAAATAACTTATTTTAAAAGACCTCAATAGTGGCTGAAAACATGGCTGCACATTTGCCTTTAAAAAGACAGTTGCATGAAGAAGATAATGGGAGTGCCTCCCTGATTCACTCAGCCAGATGAATGTGTAATAAGCAGAATTCCACCCTCCACCGCCCCCCACTCCCCCACTGAGAATGTCTGGTAAATATGAAAGAGTCCACAAATCTCGCAGGGAGGCCATTTCACCAAGGGAACTAGTTACATGACTAACCTGCTGGCCCAGGTTATTTTTGAATTGTGCCTGGCTCAGAAAAGTTGGGAAGGAGACTGCAAGTGAACTGCAAGAGGACAACATCTCTCTGTCTCTCTCTCTCTCTCATGCAAAGTTCCAGGGACCCACGGAAGTATCTAAGTCTCAAGACAGAAGACCAGCGAAATAAGTTTGAAAGTGTGCACTGAGCTCCAATGGGAACTGCAAGAGTTAACTTCAATCAAAGACTTTACATCAAATCCAAAACCAGTATTTGAACTCCAGCTATTGCTTCAAACCTTTCCCCTTTGATTCTTTCTCCTTTTCTGTCTCTATTCGCATGTATGTTTATCATGTATGCATGTTAGCGTGGTCATGTTACATATTTTTTATAGTTTTAACTGAATTAGAGTTTTAAGGTTAATAAATGTACACCTTTATTGTTTAAATCTACGAAACCCTGTCTGGTTGATTTCTTTGCCATTACAATTAGAGAGCAGTGAGGGGTAAGCTAAAACACGGTGTTTTTTAAAATTAAACCCTGTTACGGCCAAACCAGGAGAAGGCTGAGAGGGGACCCCTAGACCCCATCCTCACCTGGCCATAACAAAAGGCTTTGCTCAGTGAATTGACAGTGCTATCAAGTACCACTTACTCAGCAATAACTTGCTCACCGATGCTCAGTTTGGGTTCAGCCAGGGACCGTGGGCTCCAGACCTCAGTACAGCCTTGGTCCAAACATAGACAAAAGAGCTGAATTCCAGAGGTGAGGTGTGAGTGACTGCCCTTGACATCAGGGCAGCATTTGACCGAGTATGTCATCAGGGAGCTTAACAAAATTGAAATCAGGGAGAAACTCTCCACTGGTTGGAATCATGCCTGGCACAAAGGAAGATGGCTGTGGTTATAGGGGGCCAATACCTCAGCTCCAGGACATCACTGTAGGTGTTCCTCAGGGTAGTGTCCTAGACCCAACTATCTTCAGCTGCTTCCCTCCATCATAAGGTCAGAAGTGGGGATGTTCGCTGATGATTACACAGTGTTCAGTACCATTCACGACTCCTCAGAATCTGAAGCAGTCCATGCCCGCATGCAGCAAGAACTGGACAGTATTCAGGCTTAGCCTGATAACTGGCAAGTAACAAGTGCCAGCCAATGACCATCTCCAAAAGGAGAGAATCTAACCATTTCTACTTGACGTTCAACAGCATGACTATTGTTGAGTTCTCCACCATCAACATCCTGTGGGTTACCATTGACTAGAAACTTAACTGGACCAAGCAGATAAATAATGTGGCTACCTTGACCAGAATGTTCTCAGTCCATCTATGAAGGAGGCATTTCTGGATCTGGTAATGGGGAGTGAGGCGAGCCAAGTGAACCAGGTGTCTGTGGGTGAACACTTGGGTAAGAGTGATCATTGTATCATAAGGTTTAGCAATGGAGAAAAGGAACAATCCAAGATAGAACTTCTAAATTGGAAGAGGGCTAACTTCAATGGGATGAGAGGGGATCCAGCCAGAGTAAAATGGAACCAAAGATTGACAGGAAAAACTGGAACAGAACAATAAGTGATATTTAAGGAGGAGATGTTTCCGGTACAAGCTAGGTACGTTCCAACAAGGGTGAAAGATAAGGGAACGAAAGCCAGGGCTCCTTGGATGACGAGGGAGATAGAAATTATGATGAAACAAAAAGAGATCATGTAGGGTGCATGTCAGGTGACTTCTTTGAGAGAGAGAACCGGGCCAGCGGATTAGAGAGTGACAAACATGACACCCTTATTCAAGAAAGTGTGTAAGGACAGTCCTAGCAACCACAGGCCAGTTAGTTTAATATCAATGGTGGGTAAGGTTGTGGACAAAATAATCAGGCAAATAATCAACAGGCACTTATATGCATATGAATATTCGAATTAGGAGCAGGAGTAGGCCACTCGGCCCCTCAAGCTTGCTCTGCCATTCAACAAGATTATGGTTTATCTGATTGTAACCTCAACTCTACATTCCCGCATATCCCCAATAACCTTTCACTCCCTTGCTTATCAAGAATCTATCGACCTCTGCCTTAAAAATATTCAAAGGCATTGCTTCCACCGCTTTTTGAGGAAGAGAGTTCCAAAGACTCACGATCCTCGGAGAGAAAATATTTCTCCTCAACTCTGTCTTAAATGGGTGACCCCTTATTTTGAAACAGTGACCCCCTAGTTGTAGATTCTCCCACAAGAGGAAACATCCTTTCCACGTCCACCCTGTCAAGACCCATCAGGATCTTATATTTTCATAAGAACATAAGAAATAGGAACAGGAGTAGGCCATTCAGCCCCTCAAGCCTGCCCCACCATCCAATAAGACCATGGCTGATCCGACCCAGTCCTCAACTCCTCTTTCGGGCCTGCTCTGCCTAACCCTCAACTCCCCAAGATTTCAAAAATCTATCTACCTCCTCCTTAAATACATTTAGTGACCTAGCCTCCACAACTCTCTGAGGTAGAGAATTCCGGAGATTCACCACCCTCTGAGAGAAGAAATTCCTTCGCATCTCAGTTTTAAATGTGTGCCCCCTTATCCTGTAATTATGTCCCCTAGTTTGAGATTCCCCTACTAGTGGAAACATCTTCTCAACGTCTACCCTGTCGAGCCCCCTTAAAATCTTACATGTTTCTATAAGATCACTTCTCATTCTTCTAAACTCCAATGAACCTCTTTAGCTGCTCTTGATAAGACAGCCCCTTCATCCCAGCAATCAGCCTATTGAACCTTTTCTGAACTGCCTCCAATGCTAGTATATCCTTCTTCAAATACGGGGACCAAAACTGTATGCAGTACTCCAGGTGTGGCCTCACCAACACCTTGTACAGTTGTAACAGGACTTCCCTATTTTTAAACTCTAACCCCCTCACAATAAAGGTCAAAATTCCATTCGCCTTCCTAATTACTTGCTGAACCTGCATGCTAACCTTTTGTGTTTCATGCACAAGAACACCAAGATCCCTCTGTACTGCAGTATTTTGTAGTCTTTCTCCATCTAAATAATAATCTGGCTTTTTATTCTTCGTGCCAAAGTGGATTACCTCACACTTTCCCACATTAAACACCATCTGCCAAATTTTTTCCCACTCACTTAACCTATCTATATCCCTTTGCAGATTCTTTGTGTCCTCATCACAACATGCCTTCCCACCTATTTTTGTATCGTCAGCAAATTTAGATATACTACACTCTGTCCCTTCCTCTAAGTCATTAATGTAGATAGTAAATAGCTGAGGCCCTAGGACCGATCCTTGTGGCACCCCGTTAGTTACGGCTTTCCAACCTGAAAAAGGCCCATTGATCCCGACTCTGCCTTCTGTGTGTTAGCCAATCGTCAATCCATGCCAACACATTACCCCCAATACCCTGAGCTCTTATTTTGTGCAATAACCTTTTATGTGGCACCTGATCGAACGCCTTCTGAAAATCCAAACACACAACATCTACTGATTCCCCTTTATCCACTCTGCTTGTTATATCCTCAAAGAACTGTAACAAATTTGTCAAACATGATTTCCCTTTCATAAAACCATGTTGACTCTGTTTGATTGCATTATGTTTTTCTAAATGTCCTGCTATTTCTTCCTTAATAATCAACTTAAGCATTTTCCCAATGACTGATGTTAAGCTAACTGGTCTGTAGTTTCCTGCTTTCTGTCTCCCTCCTTTCTTGAATAGGGGTGTCACATTCGCAGTTTTCCAATCCACTACCAGCATCCAGTGAGTTTTGGTATATTGTGACCAATGTCTCCACTATATCTGCAGCCACTTCTTTTAAAACCCTTGGGTGCAGGCCATTAGGTCTTGGCGACTTGTTTGCCTTTAGTCCCATCAGTTTGTCCAGCAACTTTTCCCTCATGATAGAGATTGTTACAAGTTCCTCCCTCCTATTTACACCTTGTTCATCTATTATTGTTGGGATGTTTATAGTGTCCTCCACCGTGAAGACTGATGCAAAATATTGGTTTAAATTATCTCCCATTTCCCTGTTCCCTGTTATTAATTCCCCATTCTCATCCTCCAAGGGCCCCACACTTACTTTAGCTATTCTATTCCTTTTAATATACCCATAGAAGCTCTTACTGTTCATTTTTATATTTCTTGCCAATTTACTCTCATAATCAATTTTCTCCCTCTTTATTAGTTTTTTAGTCATCCGCTGCTGGTTTCTAAAAACTTCCCAATCCTCTGGCCTACCATTCATTTTCGCCACATTGTACGCCTTTGCTTTTGATTTGATACTCTCCTTAACTTCCTTTGTTATCCACAGTGGTTCATCATTCTCTTTGAGTCCTTCCTTCTGACTGGAATAAATGTTTGTTGAGTGTTATGAAATATCTGCTTAAAAGTCTGCCACTTCTCATCTACCAACTTCTCCTGTAGTCTGTATCTTCCCAGCCCGCTTTAGACAACGCTTTCTTCATACCTCTGTAATTGACTTTGTTTAATTTGAAGACACTGGTTTCAGACCCGAGTTGCTCGCCCTCAAACTGAATTTGAAACGCTGCCATATTATGATCGCTTCCACCTCGAGGATCCTTAACTATGAGATCTCTTATTAATCCTACCTCATTACACAATACCAAATTTAAAATAGCCTGTTCCCTGGTAGGTTCTGCAACATATTGCTCGTCTTCCGTGCTACCCTTGCCAATTTGATTTGTCCAGCCTATATGCAGATTAAAATCACCCATGACAATTGCAGTGCCCTTCTTACACGCCTCCATTATTTCCTGATTAATATCTTGTCCTACAGAGAGGCAACTCTTCGGGGGCCTATAGACCGCTCCCACCCGTGATTTCTTTCCCTTGCTATTCCTTATTTCCACCCAAACTGATTCTACATCACGATCTATTACACCTAAATCATTACTCACAACTGCACTGATCCCTTCCTTTAATAGCAAAGCTACCCCACCTCCTTTTCCTTTCTGCCTATTTTTCCGGAATGTTGAATATCCTTGAACATTTAGATTCCAGTCCTGGTCATCCTGCAACCACATCTCAGTCATTTGTTTCTATCTGTGCCGTCAGCTCATCCATCTTGTTACAAATGCTACGTCAATTCAGATAAAGAGCCTTCAGCTTTGAATGTTTACTATTTTTACCTACTCTGGTTCTAATTTCTGCTGTACTCTTGTGCTTGTATTCTCTGTCCCTTCCTGTCACTCTCTGATTAATGTATGTTCCCTCACTGCCCTGCACCTCTGCTCTCTCGTTACTTTTCGACTTTTTAAACTTCCCTTCAATTGAACCCATCCCCCTACTATTTAGTTTAAAGCCTTATCTACAATTCTAGTTATATGATTCGCCAGGACACTGGTCCCAGCATGGTTCAAGTGAAGCCCATCCTAACGGAACAGCTCTCTCTTTCCCCAGTACTGGTACCGGTGTCCCATGAATTAGAACCCATTTCTCCCACACCAATCAAGTTGCTTCTTACTCTTCTAAGCTTCAGCAGATACAAACCTAGCCTGTTCAACCTTTCCTCATAAGACAACCCGCCCATTCCAGGTATTAGTCTAATAAACCTTCTCTGAACTGCTTCCAACATATTTCCTTAAATAAGGAGAACAATACTGTACACAGTACTCCAGATGTGGTCTAATCAATGCCCTGTATAACTGAAGAATAAGTTCCCTACTTTTGTAATCAATTTCCCACACAATAAACAATAACATTCTATTAGCTTTCCTAATTAGTTGCTATACCTGCATACTAATCTTTTACAATTCATGCACTAGGACACCCAGATCCCTCTGCATCTCAGAGCTCTGCAATCTCTCAGCATTTAGATAATGTGCTTCTTTTTTATTGTTCCTGCCAAAATGGACAATTTCACATTTTCCCACATTATACTCCATTTGCCAGATCTTTGCCCACTCATTTAACTCCTGTGTCCTCTTCACAACTTACTTTCCTACCTATCATTGTGTCATCAGCAAATTTAGCAACTATACCTTCGGTTCCCTTCATCCAGGTCATTTATATAAGTTGTAAAAAGTTGAGGCACCAGCACTGATCCCTGTGGCACACCACTCGTTACATCTTGCCATCTAGAAAATGACGCATTTATGCCTATTCTCGGTTTCCTGTTAGCTAGCCAATCTTCTATCCATGCTAATATGTTACCCCCTGGAGCATATGCTTTTATTTTCCACAATAACCTTTGATGTGGCACCTTATCAAATGCCTTCTGGAGATCCAAGTACAGTATATCCACCGGTTCCTCTTTATCCACAGCACATGTAATTCCCTCAAAGAACTCCAATAAATTGGTTTCACAAAACCATGCTGACTCTGCCTGATTACCTTGAATTTTTCTAAGTGCCCTGCTTTAACATGTTTAATAACAGCTTCTAACATTTTCCCTTTGACAGATGTTAAGTTAACTGGCCTGTAGTTTCCTGTTTTCTGTCTCCCTCCCTTTTTGAATAAATAAGTTACATTCCCTATTTTCCAATCCAATAGAACCTTCCCCGAATCTAGAGAATTTTGGAAAATTAAAACCAATGCATCAACTATCTCACTAGCCATTCTTTTAAGACCCTAGGATGAAGTCATTAGGAACTGGGGACTTGTCATCCACAGCTCCAACAATTTACTCTGTACCACTTCCCTGGTGATTGTAATTTTCTTGAGTTCCTGTTTCCCTTCCATTCCCTGATTTACTGCTATTTCTGGGATGTTACTTGTATCCTCTATAGTGAAGAACAATTCAAAATACCTGCTCAGGTCATCTGCCATCTCCTTATTTTCCATTACTAATTTCCCAGTCTCAATTTCTTTGGGTCAATGCTCACTTTGTTAACTCTTTTAAAATATCTATAGAAACTGTTACTATCCGTTTTTATTTTTCTAGCTAGCTTTCTTTCAGATGCTAAAGAGTAGGTCAGAAGCTGGGAAATCTGTGGCAAGTAAAATTCCCTATCTTACCAATGCCTGTCCACCATCTACAAGGCACAAGTCAGGAGTGTGATGGAATACTCTCCACTTGCCTGGATGGGTGCAGCTCCAACAACACTCAAGAAGCTCAAAACCATCCAGAACAAAGCAGCTCGCTTGATTGGCACCCCATCCACCACCTATTGATGCACAGTGGCAGCAGTGTGTACCATATACAAGATGCACTGCAGCAACTCACCAAGGCTCCTTCGACATTCCAAACCCGCGACCTCTACCACCTAGAAGGATAAGGGCAGTAAATGTATGGGAACACCACCACTTCCAAGTTCCCCTCCAAGCCACACACTATCCTCAGTTGGAACTACATCGCCATTCCTTCACTGCTGCTGGCTCAAAATCCTGGAACGCCCTTCTTAATAGCACTGTGGGTGTACCTACAGCACAAGGACTGCAGCAGTTCAAGAAAGCAGCTCACCGTCACTTTCTCAAGGGCAATTAGGGATGGGCAATAAATGCTGGCCTAGCCAGTGATGCCCACATCCCCTGAACAAATAAATAAAAATAAAATTCCCTCCTAATTAATCTTTTGGTCATTCTTTGCTGTTTTTTATATTCTGTCCAATCTTCTGACCAGCCAGCCATCTTTGCGCAATTATATGCTTTTTCTTTAAGTTTGATACTATCTTTAACTTTTTTAGTTAACCATGGATGGTGGGTCTTCCCCTTGGAATTTTTCTTTCTTGTTGGAATGTATCTATTTTTGTATTCTGAAATATCCCCTTAAATGTCTGCCACTGCATCTTTATTGACATATCCCTTAATTTGCCAGTTCAGTTTAGCTAACTCTCCTTTCATGCCCTCATAATTGCCCTTATTTACGTTCAAAATACTAGTCTTAGAGCCACTCTTTTCTTCCACAAACTGAATGTAAAATTCAATCATATTACGATCACTGCTGCCTAGGGGCGGGCTCCTTCACTATGAGGTCATTAATTAATCCTAACGTTTTGCACAATACCAGGTCTAGTATAGCCTACTCTCTGGTTGGCTCCAGAATGTGCTGTTCTAAGAAACTATCCCGAAAACATTCTATGAACTCATCATCAAGGCTACATTTACCCAACTGATTTTTCCAGTCTATATGTAGATTTAAATCCCCCATGATTATTGCGTACCTTTCTGACAAGTTCCCATTATTTCTTCCTTTATACCCCATCCTACCGTGTGACTACTGTTAGGGGGCCTGTACACCACTTCCACAAGTGACTTCTTCCCTTTATCATTTTTCATCTCAACCCAAACCACTTCTTCATCCTGGTTTCCTGAACTTAGGACATCCCTCTCTATTGTACTAATACCATCATTAATTAACAGAGCCACCCCTCCAACTTTTCCTAGCCTCCTGTCCTTCTTAAATGTCATGTACCCTTCAATATTCAGATCCCAATCTATGTCATCTTGCAGCCATGTCTCTGTAATGGCGATCAGATCATACCTATTTATTTCACTGAGCTATCAGTTCATCTGTTTTGTTTCGAATGCTATGTGCATTCAGACACAGAGCCTTTAGTTTTGTCCTTGTATTATTTTTGCTGCAGAGAACAGTGTCAATCCCCCTCACTATACTGTCCTCTACTACCACTACTTTCCTTTTTGCTCCCCCCGCTTGAATAGCTTCCTGTGTCATGGTGTCATAGCCAGTTTGCTCATCCATCCTGCAGGCCTCGCTTTCGTCCGCACATATTGCAAGCACCCCAAACCTGTTTGGCAATTGCAAAGTCTGAGTCTCCTCCACTACTGTCTGCTCGGTCCCTTTACCTGCCTCACCCATGGTCACACCCTCCTGTCCCTCACTGTTGACCAAACAGATGACCCTATAAGGGGTGTGACCATCTTCTGGTACAAAGTGTCCAGGTATCTCTACCCCTTTCTGATGTTGCGCAGTGTCTGTAGTTCGGCGTCCAGATCAATAATCCTGATCCATAACTCCTCCAGTTGCTTACACTTTCTGCAGACGTGTTTGTCCTGGATCGCCTTGGTGTCCAGGAGATCCCACGTTCCACAACTGCAACACAACACCTGTACTGCCATTATGACTTATGTTATTTAGTTAATTTAATTTCTTTCTTAATTAGCTTAGAATAGTTCCAATGTAAACTACAATTTATTGTGCTTATTAAATGTTAATACCACTTACAACCACGAGTTATATGTTTCTTAATTACACAGGCATGTGTTTTATGAATTTATTTTAAAGTTTTTTTATTTATAGTTCTTCCCAACCAACCAGCTCCTTCCACTGCACCAGAGGGTGAAAAAGGTAGAAAAAAGGAGCACGTCCTCGCCCTTCACCGAATTCCCCACTCACCAAACTTGTATCTGCCTACTCTGCTGACAATCTGCACTCTATTTACTCACCAGCCAATCACCTACCTCCTTCTCTGTAATGTCACACCGTGATTTTTCTTTTAAAAAGCTGGTTCTGACTGGCACCTGGCGATGGTTATCCCAGCTGCTGGTCTCATCCTTTCCCGCTGCTTGCCGACTGAGTTCTCGCTGCCTCTATGCTGCTTTTATCCCCGTCGCTGGTCTCACTCTTTCCCACCGCTTGCCGACTTGGAGAGGTTTGAGTTAATTCAGGAGAACCAGCATGGATTTGTAAAAGGCAGGTCATGCTTTTCTAATCTAATTGAGTTTTTAAATGATGCAACAGAGAATGTTGATGAAGTGAATGCATTAGATGTTGTCTATATAGATTTTAAGAAAGCCTTTGACAAAGCACCAAATAAAAGGCTGGTGACCAAAATTGAGGCTCACAGAATAGGAGGGCCAGTGTCAGCTTGGATAAAAAAATTGGCTTAAGGGCAGAAAACAGCGAGTCATGGTAAATGGTTGTTTTTCATTTGGAGGATGGTAGGCAGCGGCGTTCCCCAGGGTCAGTGCTAGGACCACTGCTTTTATTTGATTTGTAGAAATGATTTGGATATTGGAAAACAGAGTAAAATTTCAAAATTTGCCAATGATACCAAACTTGGAGGTGTGGCAGACAGTGAGGATGATACGACCTGCCTGCAACAGGACATAGATAGTCTAGCAGAATGAACAGACAAGTGACAGATGGAACTTAATTCAGAGAAATGTGAGGTGATGCATTTTGGCAGAAGGGATAGGGAGAGGCAATATAGGCCAAATGACACAGTTTTTTATTCTTGATAGGCAAGGGAATCAAAGGTTATTGGAGGTAGATGGGTGTGTGGAATTCGAGACACAAACAGATCAGCCATGACCTTATTGAATAGCGGAGCAGGCTAGAAGGGCCGAATGGCCTACTTCTGCTCCAAATTCATATGAGTGTGCAGGAACAGAGGGACCTGGGTGTTCATGTGCACAGATCTTTGAAGGTAGCAGGACATATTGAGAAAGTAGTTAGCAAAGCATGTGGAATCTTGGGCTTCATGAATAGAGGTATTGAGTACAAAAGCACGGAGGTAATCCTGAACCTTTATAAAGTTCTGGTTAGGCAACAACTAGAGTATTGTGGCCAGTTCTGGTCAACACACTTTAGGAAGGATGTGAGGATCCTTGAGACGGTGCAGAGGAGATTTAACTGAATGAGGGATTTTAGCTACAAGGTAGACAAAGAAAAGCTGTTCCCATTAGCTGATGGTAGAGGACTAGGGGACAAAGATTTAAGGTTTTGGGCAAGAAATGCAGGGGAGATGTGAGGAAGAACCTTTTTATGCAGCAAGTGGTCATGACCTGGAATTCGTGGCCTACGAGGGTAATGGAAACAGAGACTATGAATGATTTCAAGAGGAAATTGGATGAGCATTTGAGCAAAATAAACTTTCACGGCTACAGTGATAGAGCGGAGGAATGGGATTAATTGGATTGCTCTACAAAGAGCCAGCACGGACTTGATTTTTTTTTAATTTATTCATTCATGGGATGTCAGCGTCACTGGCCAGGCCAGCATTTATTGCCCATCCCTAATTGCCCTTGAGAAGGTGGTGGTGAGCTGCCTTCTTGAACCACTGCAGTCCATCATTGGTAGGTACACCCACAGTGCTGTTAGGAAGGGAGTTCCAGGATTTTGACCCAGCGACAGTGAAGGAACGGCGATATCGTTCCAAGTCAGGATGGTGTGTGACTTGGAGGGGAACTTGCAGTTGGTGGTGTTCCCATGTATTTGCTGCCCTTGTCCTTCTAGTTGGTAAAGGTCGCGGGTTTGGAAGGTGCTGTCTAAGGAGCCTTGGTGCATTGCTGCAGTGCATCTTGTAGATGGTACACACTGCTGCCACTGTGCGTCGGTGGTGGAGGGAGTGAATGTTTGTAGATGGGGTGCCAATCAAGCGGGCTGCTTTGTCCTGGATGGTGTTACTCACCTCAGGATTCCTAGCCACTGACCTGCTCTTGTAGCCACGGTATTTATATGGCTACTCCAGTTCAGTTACTGGTCAATGGTAGACCCTAGGATGTTGATAGTGGGGGATTCAGCGATAGTAATGCCGTTGAATGTCAAGGGGAGATGGTTAGATTCTCTCTTGTTGGAGATGGTCATTGCCTGGCACTTGTGTGGCGCGAATGTTATTTGCCACTTATCAGCCCAAGCCTGGATATTGTCCAGGTCTTGCTGCATTTCTACACAGACTGCTTCAGTATCTGAGGAGTCACGAATGGTGCTGAACATTGTGCAATCATCAGCGAACATCCCCACTTCTGACCTTATGATTGAAGGAAGGTCATTGATGAAGCAGCTGAAGATGGTTGGGCCTAGGATACTACCCTGAGGAACTCCTGCAGTGGTGTACTGGAGCTCAGATGACTGACCTCCAACAACCACAATGATCTTCCTTTGCGCTAGGTATGACTCCAACCAGTGGAGAGCTTTCCCCCCGATTCCCATTGACCTCAGTTTTGCGAGGGCTCCTTGATGCCATACTCGGTCAAATGCTGCCTTGATGTCAAAGGCAGTCACTCTCACCTCACCTCTTGAGTTCAGCTCTTTTGTCCATGTTTGAACCAAGGCTGTAATGAGGTCAGGAGCTGAGTGGCCCTGGCGGAACCCAAACTGAGCATCACTAAGCAGGTTATTGCGAAACAAGTGCCGCTTGATGCCACTGTTGATGACACCTTCCATCATTTTACTAATGATTGAGAGTAGGCTGATGGGGCAGTAATTGGCCGGGTTGGACTTGTCCTGCTTTTTGTGTACAGGGCATACCTGGGCAATTTTCCACATTGCCGGGTAGATGCCAGTGTTGTAGCTGTACTGGAACAGCTTGGCTAGGGGCGCGGCAAATTCTGGAGCACAGGTCTTCAGCACTATTGCTGGAATATTGTCAGGGCCCAAAGCTTTTGCAGTATCCAGTGCCTTCAGTCGTTTCTTGATATCACGTGGAGTGAATCGAATTGGCTGAAGTCTGGCATCTGTGATGCTGGGGACTTCAGGAGGAGGCCGAGATGGATCATCAACTCGGCACTTCTGGCTGAAGATTGTTGCAAATGCTTCAGCCTTATCTTTCGCACTGAGGTCACATCATTGAGGATGGGGATATTTGTGGAGCCACCTCCTCAGGTTAGTTTATTTTATTTAGAGACACAGCACTGAAACAGGCCCTTCGGCCCACCGAGTCTGTGCCGACCAACAACCACCTATTTATACTAACCCTACAGTAATCCCATATTCCCTACCACCTACCTACACTGGGGGCAATTTACAACGGCCAATTTACTTATCACCTGCAAGTCTTTGGCTGTGGGAGGAAACCGGAGCACCCGGCAAAAACCCACGCGGTCACAGGGAGAACTTGCAAACTCCGCACAGGCAGTACCCAGAATTGAACCCGGGTCCCTGGAGCTGTGAGGCTGCGGTGCTAACCACTGCGCCACTGTGCCGCCACCATTCACGGCTGGATGTGGCAGGACTGCAGAGCTTAGATCTGATCCGTTGGTTATGGGATCGCTTAGCTATCTATCGCATGCTGCTTACACAGTTTGGCATGCAAGTAGTCCTGGGTTGTAGCTTCACCAGGTTGACATCTCAATTTGAGGTTTGCCTGGTGCTGCTCCTGGCATACCCTCCTGCACTCTTCATTGAACCAGGGTTGGTCCCCTAGCTTGATGGTAATGGTAGAGTGGGGGATATGCCGGGCCATGAGGTTACAGATTGTGGTTGAGTACAATTCTGCTGCTGCTGATGGCCCACAGCGCCTCATGGATGCCCAGTTTTGCAATGCTAGATCTGTTCGAAATCTATCCCATTTAGCACGGTGATAGTGCCACACAACACGATGGACGGTATCCTCAATGTGAAGGTGGGACTTCGTCTCCACAAGGACCGTGCGGTGGTCACTCCTACCAATACTGTCATGGACAGAAGCATCTGCGGCAGGCAGGCTGGTGAGGACGAGGTCAAGTATGTTTTTGCCTCATGTTGGTTCCCCCACTACCTGCCGCAGACCCAGTCTAGCAGCTATGTCCTTTAGGACTCGGCAGGCTCGGTCAGTAGTGGTGCTACCAAGCCACTCTTGGTGATGGACATTGAAATCCCCCACCCAGAGTACATTTTGTGCCCTTGCTACCCTCAGTGCTTCCTCCAAGTTGTGTTCAACATGGAGGAGTACTGATTCATCAGCTGAGGGAGGGCGGTAGGTGGTAATCAGTAGGCGGTTACCTTGCCCATGTTTGACCTGCTGCCATGAGACTTCATGGGGTCCGGAATCGATGTTGAGGACTCCCAGGACAACTCCCTCCCTACTGTATACCACTGTGCCACCACCTCTGGTGGGTCTGTCCCGCCGGTGGGACAGGACATACCCTGGGATGGTGATGGCAGTGTCTGGGACATGGTCTGTAAGGTATGATTCCGTGAGTATGACAATGTCAGGCTGTTGCTTGACTAGTCTGTGGGACAGCTCTCCCAACTTTGGCACAAGCCCCCAGAGGTTAGTAAGGAGGACTTGCAGGGTCGACAGGGCTGGGTTTGCCGTTGTCGTTTCCGGTGCCTAGGTCGATGCCGGGTGGTCCGTCTGGTTTCATTCCTTTTTATTGACTTCGTAGTGGTTAGATACAACTGAGTGGCTTGCTAGACCATTTCAAAGGGCATGTAAGAGTTAACCACATTGCTGTGGGTCTGGAGTCACATGTAGGCCAGACCAGGTAAGGACAGCAGATTTCCTTCCCTCAAGGAAATTAGTGAACCAGATGGGTTTTTACAACAATCGACAATGGTTTCATGGCCATCATTAGACTAAATTTTAATTCCAGATTTATTAATTAAATTCCAATTCCACCTTCTGCTGTGGTGGGATTCAAACCCATGTCCCCAGAGAAACACCCCGGGTCTCTGGGTTACTAGTCCAGTGACAATACCAATACGCCACCGCCTACCCTACTTGATGAGTCGAATTGCCTCTTTCTGTGCCGTTATAATTCTATGACTCTAAGAGCAGGTCAGAGGCTGGGAATTCTGCATTGAGTAACTCACCTCCTGACTCCCCAAAGCCTGTCCACCACAAGCAACAAGACAGGAGTGTGATGGAATACTCTCCACTTGCCTGGACGAGTGCAGCTCTAACAACACTCAAGAAGCCTGACACCATACAGGACAAAGCAGCCCAATTGTTTGGCACTCCATCCACCAGCTTAAACATTTACTCCCTCCACCACCAATGCACAATGGCAGCAGTGTGTACCATATACAAGATGCACTGCAGCAACTCATCATGCCTGCTTCGACTGCACCTTTCAAGCCCACAACTTCTATCATCTAGCAGGTCACAGGCAGCAGGCGCAAGGGAACACCACCACCTGTAAGTTCCCCTCCTGACTTGGAACTATATCGCCGTTCCTTCACTGCCGCTGCGTCAAAATCCTGGAACTCCCTTCCTAAAGCACTGTGGGTGTACCTACCCAACATGGACTGCAGCAGTTCAAAAATGCAGCTCACTACCACCTTCTCAAGGGCAATTAGGGATGGGCAACAAATGCTGGCCACATCCCATGAACAAATAAACAAAAGTGAGAGGCTGCTGCTCATAACATTTCTTCTTTGAGACAGTCCTATTACTACTTGACACGTGATTGCCAACTTCTTGAAAGGTACTTCACCTGTCCAGCACTTCACTCACCTTCAGCTGCACTTCCCCCCTGTTAGCCTTCACCACAGCATGGGAGCAGCTTAACAAGCTCCACTGTCCACCTCTGATGAGGGACAAGAGCAGAAGCCACCCTAACACCAACTGCACCAGCAGCAGCAGGAGCAATACCAGCAGCAGCACCAGCTGCCTTCTCCTCAGCCACATGCCACTCCACAGGGCAGATGGGGTAAACATCAAGATCCAGCTGGAAGAAGGCGAGACCCCCAACAAAGGGTCCACAGGCAGACAATCAGCTCTCTCGACATGTCTGAGCACCAGTGTCTCAGGAGGTTCAGGATCTGACATCTGCAGCTTCCTGGAATAAAACCTCCTTCCTTGTGGGCCAAGTGGGCAGACATTGCCAATGGCTGATAAGGTGCCTGTCACAGGAGTATCACCCCCACCCTGCCCCCAGGCACAGATCTCTGCCTCTCACCAAGATCGTAAGCACTCTTCTGCAAGGAGTGAAAGCAGAGGAGTGCAGGTGCTCATAATGGCTTATGTAGAGAGGAGGGAAGGATAACATTTGTGGAGGGTCACTGTGAGGCATAGGTGTGAGAGGACAATAGGATGAGGGTGAGTGTGAGTGTTGACTGTTCAGCTGGGGATGTGAGGTGCCTGCAGAAAGGAATGACTGGAGCTGCAAGGTGTTGTGTTCTGAGGAGAGTTGTGCAGGAGAATGCTGGGAAAGTCAGAGTGTGGGACTCGGCACCTGAAAGTGTTATGTCACTCACCTGTCATGTCCTCCTGAAGTCCTGGATCTTCTTGGTGCACTGTCTCCAGGTTGGAGACACCACACTCCTGCTGCTGATTTCCTTACCCTCTTCCATCCATGCCTGCTTGGTTGGAGAGGCTCATCTCTGCCTCCTGTCTTTGGGAGAGTTCACCTCACTGCAGTCCCTCAGATCCCACAGCAGGACCTCCAGATAAGTGTGAGAGACCTGGGGAGCAGCCTTCCTGGGTCTCTCTGTTCCTGTGGGGGCTGCAGCCTCAAAAATTCAAGTGCCGGTGAGCCCTTGTAACACATACTGCGGTCCCTTCAATTTGAAATCATTCCTTTGACAGATCCAGCACATCATTCCATCTGCCTTCCCTGAGAGGCTGGGAACCCGGATGTGGGATGCTATTGCCATGGCTCAGTTAAAGAGCCTCAACAAAGCTCGCTCCTTCACCATTCCTGACTGCAAACCATACCACCTCTTGGTCAGGGATCAAGCTGGAAAAATTTCACTGTATGATTCTACGACTGAAATGGAAACAAATGATTTAAATGAAGAAGGCAAAGACATATTTTAAATGTTAGCTGCATCCAGCGATGTTTCCAAGTATCATAAGAATTAACTGTATTAATATTGAAAAAAAGCTTAACATTTCAAGAAATAAGTTTTTTTTTTCAAAACAGCATTCTGCATATATGACAATAAAATACTGTCTTAAGAAATAAAACTATTTTTTTTTCCTTTGGTTTCTGTGGATAATCCTAATCGGACTGAAGAATTTTTCTGCAGCATCTGACTGTTTATCAAGGAAATGCAGAATAGGAAGATGATGATGATAATTGTATCAACTAAATACTGATTGTCCTAATTTCTCTCATTCCCTCATCTAGACCTTCCCTCAATTTAATTCATGCTCTATACTATGCATTTTCTTATCTGTCACATCTCTTTCCTAACTGAATCTGTCAATGATGCCTTTTCCAGAATTAATTATACCTAATGCTGGGCTAACAACTCAGTTGTGTTTCAGAGATAAACTAAACTGTTTACATTTGACACCAAGTGCTAAATGTGACCCAATTATTATGGTCTTACCTTTTTTCTTTCTTTGTGCTGCCTGTCTTCAAGATTTCCTGCAGATTGGCACAAACAATATATTTTTTAAAGAACATTATGGGCAGAATCTTTAAAAAGTCCTCACAAGAAAATATTGCTGCAATAAAATGTGTCATCCTTCTTCTTCACATGGTAGAAAAAACTGACATTGCTTGTCAGATATAGACACAGGGCTGATTGCACTGGGATAAATAGCCTTTGTTCTGCTATATAGGCACTATATAAATACACAAGTTTTGCCTCCGGGGGACCATCTGGCAGGAAATCCTATGTGCGTACTCAAAAATGCCCACCATACACGCTCTACAAGCATTGCTCTCCACTGAGAGCATGGACTCGGCCCTGATATATAAAATACAGGTAACTGAGAACGGACACAAAGGCCATAAACCAAACCCAGTTTGGCTGTTCAAATGAACCATGTTCAAACAGAATGGCAATGTCACCACATCTGAAGATTGGAATGCAGCCTTTAGTTCATTCACAGGCTGCTGTCTCTATGAATTAAGAAGACACTGGGATAAATTTTAATTACTGGATAGCCAACCAGCAGCGTGTGCTGGCCGGCCACCTGATAGTGCCAGATGGGAGATCTGGCCTGTCCCGAGGTGAAAGTGGGGTTGTAGAATGAACAGTTTCTGCCTCATGTGGCTCATGTTTCCCCAAGTCTATTTTCTGACATAATTTGGTTTTAATTTTAATTTTGAGCTATTTGGTCAGCTGTCCAGCCCAATGGTACCTTCCAGCTCACAACATATTTGGCTGCAGCATCCACAGGAATGGAAAGGGTCTGTTGATAGCTGTAGAGTCTGCCTGACACTCAACAACACAACTTGTAGCTTGGTTTCTGGGTGGTATGTCTTCCATGTCTGTTGTTGGATTCCTTCTTACCAAAGGATTTAACGTCCTCCTTAGTCTCATTGCTGTCCTCCACAGAAGGGAGACTTGTCTCAGGGATGGGTTCAGCAGACCTGGATGAAGGTGACTCATCTGTGGAAACAAGGAGACATTGTTGCACTTATTCCAACTGATACATTATAGTTTAAGCAGTTTAACTGCAGCCAACATATATGGACTTTGAATTTTCATCATCTGATTTTATGATCTTACAAACTGATTTTAACAACCAAATTAGAAAAGATATTATGAACAATGTTTACTCACTCCTTCTATAATACAATTATTAAATGCCGAAAACCTGTATTCACATTGACCAGCTTGTTTAGATTCTTAGGGTCTTGTGGATTTAAATGTTTGTCAATTGTAGCCTCAGGCCAGTTAAGGCTTTTTCTTCTTTTGTGGCTTCTTTATTGTGATGTGGACCATTGCTTATTGTATTGGATTTCTTCTTTGATACTCTTTTGAGGTAATTGATAGATTCATTATTCAATTTATGGAACTTGAGAAACTCTGGGCCACTTTTGTGGAAAAAGTACTTAACTACCCGATACACCACATTTTTGTTCCCTCTGAAGGATCCACAGAATTTTTGTGCTATAGTTCTTAATTCTCAACATTATTTTGAAACTGTTTTCTTGAACTAAAATAGCAAAAAGTTTGAGATCATTTTTACATAAATGTACATTGTGCGCGCACACCGCCAGCTAAAGTATTGACCACACAAGTATCAGACAGGTGGTTGGTTCATTAGTCAGTACAACAAGCACTTTCATCTCCTTTCTCCCTGAACAACAAGCCCCTAAAACGACTGCCCAATTTCGCCAAACCACTACATTTCAAGAAGTATGGTTATCACCTGCAGCAGCTATCTAGACATTGTTACAAGAGTTTTGTTTTTGTATTGAAAGCTTAGAATTCTGTGTGTTTTAAAAACTGCGGAAAGGATTTATCTCTGTGGACATTGATTGCTGAAACTTGATGGGTTTGAACGGAGTGAAATATACAGACTGCAAGGCACCTGTTTCCAAACAACTCAGCAATGGAATGACAGGTCAAGATTTATGATTGTCAAGTGACTTGATTGTTGAAGTTAGTTTCACTTTTGGATTGTGAAAAGACCAGTGAGCTGGACAAGTTGCAGGCAGTTTCACATCTGGCTGTGACCTGCCCCGAGACCGGAGAAAAAGACCTCTCTCTGTAAAGAAAGACTTGCATCTCTTGAAAAGGAATCCTGCATTTGACATGTGGCTGTGATCTGCCTGGAGAAAAAAGACCCAGGAGAAAAAGAGTTGCTTCTCTCTGTCGAGGAAGACTGCTTTTCAGAGAAGAAACTCCTATATGTCAGAGGTAGCAGATTCCTATTGCCTCCAGTCTTTGAAGAATCCCTGCCTCTAGAGTGGTTCCTATCGCCTCCTGTGTTTTGGGAGATGCTGAAATCTCAAGAAAGCTTCTACTGCTAGACTGCTGCTTCAAAACCCAAGCAGACCTGTTGTTACACATTTGCTGAAAGACCTGTGTGACACCTGCTGCTGACAAATTGCCTTGAACGCCTACCCATCACAGACTGTTCAACAACCTCGCCTGGAGATACTTCGAGTGGCATCTGACTATTTGACTCTGGGACACCTCACCATATCGAAAACATCCTACAGAATGTGATAAGCTCAATCGTTTTATTTTTCCCTTTTTATTCCTAAGAAACAGCTGTAAACAGAAAAATCCTTTTTCCCGGTTAACTGGTTTTATTGAGTGTGTGGAAATGAGAGTTAAGGAAATAAGGAGTTTTTCATATATATAGATTTATCTCGCTAGTAGTTAAGACTTATTATTTCTTTCTGAATAAACAGTTAATGTTGTTGTTGTTTAAAGAAACCTGGTTTGGTAGGCTTTATTCCAGGGGACAAATAGAGCGTCTAATTTGGCTATTCTTTGGTATGTGAGAAACCTTCTTGATATTCTGTGATCTGTGGAGTAGTGGGACTGAATTAACAGTGCATAACTCCCGCCTTGGTTGTAACAACATCTCTACAGCAGGTTCCTGCTTCTCCTTTGCCATCATTTCCACCTCCTTACCTGTGTAATCTGCCTCACCCAGTGCTATCTCCTCAAGTTCACTAATTGCATCCTCTGAGACATGTGTGACTGCACTGCTGTTTGCTAACTTTGGTGTGAGGGTCACAGAATGCTGTTTATTGATGTCTTGCTCTGGACTGCTGGCACTGTTGCAAAGCTGCTCTTTCAGGCCTACAATGATAGAAAAGGCACAAAAGTTAGAATGTTGACTCCAAAAGAGAACTTCAAACAGAGTTAGCATTCACGATAAGGTGTGTGTTGCTTTTGTAGGAATGAGTGAGAAGGGGAAGAAGACATAAAAGCAGGATGATAGTCAGTATGAGTTTGAAGAAGGCCTAAGGCTTCACTTCCTCCTACTTTCTTCATGTTGTTGCATGCCCATGCTAATCAGTGTGACAGACATCTGCTCAATCTGCAGCCATACTATGTCAGTAAGTAACTGTATATACTGCAGCTAGGTTATATCACAATCATTTGATTTGTAATACCCTTTGGGAAAGTGAGATTGCCAAGGCTTTCAGGTGTAAGTTGCAGCTTGAATGTGTGCATTTCTTAAGTATGGGTATGGATAAGATGCAATGAAAGAGACATAAGGTTTTGTAAAGGCTTGGCATGGTTTGTAGAACTTGTAGAACAGTTGGACAGCAGCATTAATTTTAATTTGTTTCTGGAATGTGGGTGTCGCTGGCTAGGCCAGCATTTATTTCCCATTCCATTTTGTGGCAGCAATCTTGCACTGTACACCCAGTACGTGGTGCTATTGTGTGGTCTTACCTTGCCAGATTCATTCGAGTGCATTGCTTTTTCCTGAAATTTTCCACAGGTCCTACAGGTTCTGTACTCAATGCTGAGGCTGGCTGTCACCCTCTGCCAGGTCCAGCGTACTGCCCTCTTCTGCAGGGGGAGCTCCAGAATGCCAGATAAGGTGACCCTCTAGGTACCCACCTCATGCAGCAGCATCCAGCTATCAAACATTGGGTTGGGATTGCACCACTCCTTCACATGCCCAGAAACTCCGTTTCCTATTGCTACAGTGGATTTGCCTTCCCTTCATTTTTGCTAGCACCTCCCTCTTTACCACCCCCACCCCTTTGATTGTTACAAATACTACTAACTGGTTTAAATCCACTTGAGTCTTTGAAATGGTTCAAAGAATTATTGCCTCCTTACATGGTTGCTTACTTTTGATTGGCTGCTTATCTTTATATTTAAGCTGCTAGATGTATCACCCGCCCCCATTGGGTGATCTCTCAAATGCAAAGCACAGGCCTCAAAGAAGGCAACATTTTTATTCTGATGAGCTGACCTAATAAAGTGGCACAAGATAAGCTCTGCTTGAATTAAGTGAGCACTGTGCACACTGCACGAGGGCTTTGCCAGCAGCAGAGCCCTGTGGAAAATTTACGATGTAGCTGGTAAAACTGACAATGGATAACTCACTGCGATCAGCCATGCACATCTGCCAAAGCTGGAAATGTTAACATCAAATATTGATCGATGGCAGCAGCAGAATTCACGCAAATAAAAACACTCTTAAGTTTCAACAGTGAGACAACAGCAGATGTGTGACAAAACTGAAATCCATCCAATTAGCAACCAAAATAGAAAATAAACAAAACAGCAGTAACGGTCTGCGTGAGACACAGGAAAATGCGTCGATAGCAAATAATGGCATACACTGTGGCTGTAAACTAGCACACCATAATCAGTACAAAGCACGAAAACAGGAAAAACAGTAGCAAACATTCAATAGATTAGTAACAAATTTAAAAAAGCCACTGCAAAATTGCCAGACTACTATGTGACAGTAATCACAAGCCTATGAAACATCCAAGGGGAGTCCATCATCAATAGAATGTTGGTTTACTCTATACTTATATTCAGTTTTCCAGGAATTTAAGTTTCTCACATATGTAGGCACCACGTCTCTGCAGAAAAAACGTTAGAAGTGTTGTGAGCTGATAATCACACTCTCTTATAACCTTCTTTCCTTGATTTTATAGAGCAATGGCCAGAAAGTGTAATGACTATGACTAGCACTCCATGATTCTGTTCTTTATTCTCAAAATGTATTGTCAAATATATCCTTAAACAAGAACACACGCAATCATGTCCTTATTACCTTTACATTCCAGTTCCTCAAAGCTGCCTTTTTTGAGCATGGAGTGAGATGAAGTGGCCGTTCTCTGTGGATTAATAGATTTAGAAATAAAACAAACCATACAAATCTAAATATGGAGATGTAATCATTTCACTAACGGTACAATGCAGCAAAGCAACCTCATACTTCTTCACATCAATGGCATTTGTTAGGAGTGGAGCATGTTTTATTTTGCTTTCGAAAATAAACAAAATTCCAAGATTCCAAAATCTATTTTCATTACCTATATTGGGGCAAATGACCTTCCTCATCCTGAAACATGATCTTACAATTCTTGAGTGAACTTACATTCAAGCATCAATACAGCCAAATATTTAAATGCACATTAATGATTTTGTAGTATTTTTGACCCAAAATAAACAATAAAATAATCATAGCTGCCTCCTAATTTCCTTGAGGGACCACACTCCATCTGGGTCTTCCGAGTCAGCTTTGAAAGTGGCAGAACCACAGCCTATGCTAGACTTTAATATTTCCCTGGCTCAGAAAGGCTGGAATCTTCTTTGAGGTCAGTATACTGAAAGAGGCGAGGTGTACCAGCCTCCAGATGGGCAACACACACCCCAAAGGTACGCAGTTAAAGGCAGCACGCAACCGAAGCAAGAGGCCAGAGGTCCTTGAACCTCATCTGAAAAATTGGGGCATGATGCATGTGTTGGTTGTGCCTCCAGTAGCAGCTCGTCCAATGAGAAACATCAAGTTCAGGCCGCCTGCCTCACCGGCAGCGACCCTCAGAAAATTCC